>NC_040020.1:21260732-21578589 GCF_000972845.2 Larimichthys crocea | reverse complement strand
TGGGCACTGGACTCAATTTACAGAATATGAAAAAAATTGAATATATTATGGATAACAACATTTCATTTTATATTGTGTATAATCACCTGGAAATAAGTACCACTATGTTGGATGTTATGATGCGTCCTTTCCCTTTTTTTTCCACGTGTGTTTGCGGCAAAAAGGAGGATGCAATCAGCAGCTACACCATTTGATGCCACTAAATCCTACACACTGCTCTTTTAATACAAGTAATTGTTTGTCTGTCTAGTTTACCATGCTTTCATTTGTCTATAACTGTGAGCTTAAAGTGACTTGAAGAATGAGACAGGACCTGTTTACTTTATTTCCAAGGGTGAAACCTTTCTTTAAGTGTTTCATTGCCCAAGCCACAACACTCAAAATGTGAATCTTGGTCTCTACACTAGAAATGTAATTTCTGAAAGTTAGGGTTGTTAAAATCTGTTACACACAGCTAATTTATTCAGTCAGTTATGTAAGAAATGCTATATTTATTTATAGCATTCAAGTCATAGGGAGGAGGTCAAGGTGGATGGTCAGTATATAGCGGGGGACTGGGGTTGATTTTAATAGAGTAGACCATCTTTCCCTAACCCTAACCTGAAGTGCTGTGACTAACTACAAGAAGGTATCAGCATTTTGCCACTTCATTTACATTCATAAAAATGCATTTAACTCAATTTGATTTATTGGTTAATTTCCTGAGTAGGGTAGAAATTTACAAAAGTTACACTATTTTCCATTAAAAAGTGAAACTAGAGTCACCAAAAAAGTACTCTATTGCAGGTGGTGATAAAAGTATGCAGTGACGGTGGCTAGTGTGATTATTTCATGCATAGTATCATGTGGGCGTTCCACATCACAACTGTGACGATACGGGCGAATAAGTTGAGCATGGGAAGACCAATCAGTTTGCTGGCTGCATGGATGGTCTTCAAGAAACTCAGTTAATGTGAACTATGCTGAGAAAAAAAAATACCAGAAGTGGTTCAAAATCATTTAACCTATCTTACCTTTTTTGTGTGTTCAACTTCAAATTCAACCAAAGGCTTTGGACTTGTTTAAGGAAACCAGTCATGCAAACTGTGAGGTTGTCTGAGACCCTCTCTTGTGCAGATGACTGAGTTTGTTCATTGATTCCCACAGTGTGATACAAACATGCATGCACAAATATACATATTTTACACACACACACACAGGCACACACTATCAGCTGTAAGACGTATTATGCCATGTTTGGAATACTTTTATTTTCAGCAGTATAATGGTTGTTCTGTTTTTTATATATCTTTGTTGGGGGTTTTTTCCCATTAAAGCATCAAGTTCTGTTACATAATTTATTTGCCAAAATCATGTTTGTTAATGTGTCTATAAATGACACAACTGGCAAAAGTAATCGCTAGAATGACCCTGATAACGTATTAATAATTAAAAACAAATACCATAAAGGATCAGGGTTAGTGAACCATGACAGTGTCCCGCTAAAAGAAGGAAATAGTAGTGATAATTTAGAAATCGGAGATGTGATCCCTGCAGAGAGAAAGTTTGTTCTCACGTGAAGCCATCCTTTGTTTTTGGAGTTTAGCTTCTGTTCTCTGATGATACCTGAAACCTTAAATGGACTTGGCTAGGACTCAAAGCTGAACTGACAAACAAAAGCTTACTTGTATAAAAGGCAAGAGTAATGTCAAAAACATGTCCCAATGTTTGTGTTCCTATTTCAACACACTGCACTGATGAGGTCTAAATAGGCTAGACCCTGGTAAAAAAAAGACATTCTTTGTTTTAGGTATTCGATATATAAAACTGTATATGCACAAGGAAAGGAGGGTATACTGGAAAAATGATTTCTGAGCCCAAGTTGAGCAAATTTGAAGACAAAAAACAGGTCCTACATTTCAAAAAAGTGATTGTGAAATATACATATATATATATATATACAACAGACATATTATTCAAAGATATTATAGATATTATTCAAAGAAAACTTAATCTGACCGTCAAAGTCAAAGCTTGGTTGATTTATTAAACATATAAATCCTAAATCAACATCTCTGAATTCATAAAAGTCTCTCACTGAGTGCTTGTATAGGAATGTCAAGTAGTGTACAATACAGGGATAATAATTATAAATGAGACCGCGTGACTTTGTATTATTTCACAGATGTTGACAGGGTGACGTTCGCCCATCTGCAGTCTGTTTGTTTGCTGTTCCCATTTTTCTAAATTCTTCAGTTAATTGGGACGGGGAGAAGAAAACGGGAAACATCAACCCTGCGTTCAGCTGTGTACACTTGCACACCCCATGCAGCCAGACCCAAACCACATGTCCTCATTCCCAATATCCTTTTACTCGCTCTCTGTTCTTCTTGGTTGATGTTTTATAAAAGAGCATTTGTAATTTTAGCATGGAGCTCTGATCTTTGCCACATAATCCACGCTTTGGTCATTTCACATTCCATAGCAGCTTACATTTAGTTCTAACTGCTTAATGTAAGAACACACTACTACATTTCTCTTTCAGGGACAGGCTTCATAATAATAATAATAAAACAACATTAATATTATAAATATTCATGTTTAAAAGATTTGCATGGGACTCTTATCTCACATTCTTATCCAGCATTTGACACTTGTGTCACAAGGCCAAACAAAAAACAGGAATTAAGATGACATTCCACTTACCCGAAATGCTGGATTGACCGTCCCTTGCTCCTTGAGTTCCAGCTCTATTTTCTCCTCTGTAGTGAGACGCATTCTGCTAAAAAAAAAAAGGCCAGATGGTGTATAGATGCTTCTGAGCACCAAAGTGGACTTCACACAGATACAAACAGTGGGAGTAAAACTGTCTGACTGAAGACCTAAAAGGGCAGCATGAGCGACTGCCTCACGTCACCAGGGAAACTGAGTATCACAGTCTAAAAGAGAGGCTCAGTTATTTTGTCATCTCCTCCGCAGCTCTGAAACGTTTCTGATCCGGTGCTAAGCAAATGTGGGTTTTAGTTACTCTGACTTACAGTCATGTGCCTGCTGTTGTGTGACAATGAATCCTATTAGAGCAGACAGGCACGTTTATCACATGAAACTTCAATATGACACACTAATTAAGATGCCCGTATCAAAAGTTTGAAGTTAAGTGTCTTTGCATAGGGTTTCAGTGGATCACTGTTCAGTGTGTGAGTTGATTTGATTCTGTTTCATCATTTTTTTAAGAATACCTGTACAATGAACACCATGTTATCACATGTCACATTATGATACTTGAGTTTTAGGTGGTGTGAAATTGTCATTAGTATCAGTTTAATTCCTTAACGGATAATTGTGTTCCAGTGATGCTACATTCAGTTAATTAATGTCTGTCCTTGACTTACTGATTCAGTGAGTAATGAGACCCAAATTGTGCCCTAAGGACAGTCTGTTTACACTTGGTATTAAAATGTGTGATCCAATCACAAGTGCACATCTCTCTGCACATCGCTTCATTCAAAAAGTTCCAAATATTTAAGAATTTGTCAGAGACAGCTTTCCTCATGTAGCCATTGAAGTAGTAGTGGAGATATAAAGGACCGAGATAGTAATTGAGGTTCCAGCCTACTGCATGATGGAGTGGTCATGGTAGACTACAGGAGGACTACAAAGCTAAGAAGAAAGAAAGTCCCTAACAATGGCATCACTGGAGACAGAAGAGTGTCAGGGATATGTACACGTGCTGGTCACCAGTGTTGCCAGACCAGCTGTGTCAGCTGCGAGAAGGGTGTACAAGCCCAGAAAAAACAACAACCACAGCTGCCATCAGATGGGGGATAGACCACAAAGAGGAGGAACAACATATCTGACAGCATCCCAACACAGGAACCTGAAAATGTGGGTTTACAATGAAATCATCAATTCAAGTTGGGGCATCACCTGATGGCCACTATCACTGCACATGTGGGTAAAAAGCTATCTGGAGTCCACCTTGTGGTTTGTGAGCTACTGTAATAAGTGCATTCCCCCAGTGTGGGATCAATAAAGTCTATCTTATCTTATATCTTTATAGTCAGGCATGGACAGTCCTTGATTACATTCTCATAAACACACACAGTCCAGTCATATACTAGAAAAAAATATGTGACTTTATCAGTGTCTTACTAAGATAATGACGGCTTATTAAAGAGTGAAAAAGCGTTTGAACCACAGAGATAAGTTTTTTCATCCAGACAACTCACGATTTGAATATCTTATTAGTATTATTATAGTTACAGTTTGGCATCTAGGCTCCAACCCTTATCACTCATACTGAGAGATAATGAGGGAGTGATTTAGCAATTATCTTAAACCACCAATTAGCTCAGTTGGTAGAGCATCTGCCCCATGTACAAAGGCTCAGTCCTTGCCATAGCGGCCCGGGGTTGGAATCCGACCTGTGGCCCTTTGCTACATGTCATTCACCATCTCTCTCTCCCCACATTCCTGCTACCCTTCAGCTGTCTCTATCCAATAAAAAAAATGTGAAAAGGCCAGAAAAATATCTTTAAAAGGGTTTGGGTTAGGGTTTGCAGGTGGGTGGTGGGGCTGAAAAAGAGGTGGTGATGCTGATGTAAGGATGCAATGTCATTGGCAAAGCAGAGGGGGAGATGGGAAATATTTGCAACTTAGATCAGGGGTCTTCAATCAGGGATCCGCAGAGGTACTGCAGGGGTGTCCACCAACTTTTCTCATAATAATTGAGAAATTTTCACCAAAATAATTTAAAATTATATTGAGTAAACTGCAAGCATTAATATGCAACAATTAATAATTAATAATTCTTTTGACAAAAAAATATTTTTTATAGATTATTCCATTATGCATTAGGATAGGTTGTATCAACCATAAACACATATAGGATAATAACCCAGTATATAAATAGATTAAAAAGGTAAAATAAAAGGTGAATAAAGTAAATATAAAAGTTATTATAGGCCATGTGGGGTCCCTGTTACATTTGTCTTTCGTCCAAGGGGTCCTTGGGCTGAAAAAGGTTGAAGACCCCTGACTTAGATAGACCACTTAACTGGGGGGCTGTGTTTGGATTGGATAGTTGTGGAGTGTGAGATATGTCACATGCGTATATGCAGTGCAGCTTGTGTTTGTCTGTCCTCACAGGCGCCACTCTATCAGTGCTGATAACCAATCCAAAAAGCACAAGTACTTATTAACATCAGTAAAGTTTTTATTACATATTATAAATCCATTGCCTTATCAGAAAGTGGTGTCAAAGTTAGTACAAATTTATTTGCTGTCGTTCCAATATCTTCAAAGCCTCAAGGGGGGAATCTGCCATAGCTCCCGGACACACACACACACAGTCAAAATAATAATGCACTAAATTTGAAAGGAATGTTCATTATAATTAATTATTGTTTAGAACATTTTTCAGTCTGTCTCATTTTTTTACACAAACATGGGGAAATGGTAAAAAGCCAATTATGACATGAATACAGCGATGATGCATAAATCCATTTTCCACTTCTCCTAATCAGGGTCAGGGTCTGGGGTACACATAGAGATAAACAATCATTCAAACCTCATTCAAACCTCAAAATGAGCAATTTTAGATTCAGCCATTAACCTTTTAACCTGCATTTTAAACATGTGGGAGGAAGTCAGAGAGCCCAGAAAGATTTTAGTTTTAAAATTCTTTAAAAAGGTTCTGGATGTTGAGCATTTCTACAATATCTTTTCTCTACAACTGTCACCTCCTCTGACCAAAAAGCACTTATCCTCCTTTTTCCCATTACCACGCATGCTCAGGAATTGGACACACTCTGGGCATGTGAAAACAAACATGAAAACTATATTTATCATCACAGTTCTATGGGCCAAATGGGAATCAGTTTTCTTTTTCTTGCTGGGAACGAGAAATCAGTTATCTCCTATGTCATGGCATATTTTGGAAGACTCGTCATGAGAGTGGCAGTCATTGACAAAAGTTCTTCTAGGCTCAGAGCAGCTGAGGGATGATGGTAAGCTTGGTAATTGCAAAATGTAAATTTGATGGAGGAAATCAGAAGCTCACATGTCACAGAAGTAAAGAACATGCACAGAAGACTGGAACACAAGTGATACATAATGTTTAATCCAATAGTTATGTAATGTTTTATTCAGTTCTTTAACATGCAATAAAACACATTTGAAATTAACATTGTGCTGCACTCACTTATAGCATTTTTCATTTATTTCAAACTAAACATGAACTCTAAGCTCGTCGGCTATGCAGCAAATGTGGCAGGTTGTGACAGCCAAGAACCTATTTACATGCAAACATTTCATTTGAAAAATTATTTATTTCGTGTCTTATTACAGTAATATTTTCATGATATGATATTTCATTTGTGGTTGTTCATGTGTATTAGACTATGCCACAAAGTCAAGGAATGCAGACAGGTGATACAGATCCTCATCTGTGTGGGTTAACTGTTTGTCAATCAGTTGCTAATGCCTCAGGGCTCCAGTAGGGGTTTTTATTTATGACTTTCTTAGTATCCTGTCCTTTGCCATGGTCTGTTATGGAATTTCCTATCCTTAGGTTAGACGAGGTCACATGTGGGACTTGAGGTCCTCAGCAGTATTAGTTGTTTGGCTTTGGTTGAGAACAGTAGGTGCCAGTCTATCTCAACACTGTGGTAGACAGGGTCAAAGAGACCTATTGCTGCCTTCCCAGATATAATAGATAGCTTGCCGCTGATTGTCTAATCTGCGTGAACAGACATCTGTGTCTCCAGACTAGAATATGCTGACAATAACACCTGCATGGGTTATTTCTGGGTGTGTAATATTTGTGGTGTTATCTTGGGGTTTAAAGTCTATCCACCAGGATGAGTTGGGCAGAATGTGAGACTGACTCAGGCACTTCTGATGAACTTTGAGAGTGTCTCTAATTCTCTTTGGCCAAGCGCCAATAAATAATACAGCATAAGACATCAGAGGCTCCTGAACACTTTCTTCCCTCACCTCACCATTGACCTTTGACTTCAGCAATTTCTCCATAACAGTCTGTATTTCCCAAAGTCTTTGAAACTTCATTATAGTTTTCAAAAGACATCAGAGAAACATCGGCCATCACAGATAAGAATTTAACTTTAATTACACATCTGCTCACTGAAGTAACTGTTGTCCTTTGATGACTTGTTCTTGCATTTAAAGAGTTACAGTAGTTGCTGTTGATTCTCTACAGCAGGTGTCTGAAGGGATCTGACATGGTGCTAATTGCACTGAAAAGAGTCTTTGTACCTTTAGCCTCTCACAGTTCACGACAATGTTCTGCTGATTCTTCTTTCATGTGATAAAACCAAAGAGGTGGGAACAAATCCTTCCTGAGTAATCTTGGATTAATTTTGTAGCTCCATTAACTGAAAGCACTGAGAGTCAGTGCTAGTAGTAATGTACTATATACTTAACGGTGGGGCTAGAAGTGTTCGTGCTAACTTTGGGCAGGGGGGGGGGGCACCCTGGACAAGTCACCAGATCATCACAGGGCACATGACAACCATTCACACTCACATTCACACCTACGGCCACTTTAAGTAGTAAGTAATTTATCTATTTTGGTTGACTTCTCTTTCTTCTTCACACGTGGGCCCTGCTTACTGCATTCATGCACACACTTAGACTGTAACCCCACATACAGATAAACACAGATAGACACACTCTCCATCTTTCAATTTTTCTTGCTGTCTTACCTTCATTCCTCACCTTTCTCCCATTTCTCTTGCACCTTGTCCTCTCTTGTTTTTTTCTTTTCTCGCACAAGGCCACACTTTTGAACTACACAGATCATAATTCTACCAAACCTTTGTAATTCTACCAAATTATTAAAACAATACATTACTGATTTTGGTCCTGAGTAACCTGTCATCTAGAGAATATTCTAGTTCTCCACACTATGCCAGTCATTCTCCCGATTAGACTTAATCAGTAGCACACTTGTAACTAAGATATCTGAATCATACATGCAATCATCATTAGTGACTACGCACCAGTCTTCCACACATTAAACACTGAATAACAAGCTAATGACTGAGAATGAAGGCAAAGATCAACCATTCTATGAAACCATGAAACCACCAAAATACCACCAGAAATAAGTAACCTTCCAGATATTTTACAGTAATTTGTATTCTTTGAACACCAACCCTGAATTATCAGAGCTATAATCCTTCCTCCAGAATGTAGACATAGCCTAGACATGTCATTGACACCAGATGAACTCCACAAAGCCCATCTTCCTAATCTAAACCCTACTCCTGGACTTAAATATTATAATCATTGTAACCACTTTATGTTACTGTCTCTATGTCTGTCCATTATATCAATCTTACATCTTCTATGTCATTTTCGTTTATTTTATTGATTTCTCTCCCTTTCTTTTTTTTTTTTTTTTTGGCCTTTCAAGCTTAATTTTGATAAAGACAGCTGAAGACTGACAGGAAATGTGGGGAGAGAGAGACAGGTACTGACATGTGGGAAAGAGCCACAGGTCAGATTCGAATGCTGGGCTGCCATGGCAAGGACTAAGCCTTCACACATGGGGCGGCTGCTCTACCAACTGAGCTAAACACCGCCCCTTCTTTCCCTTTCTTTTTTTATAATAATAAATAAAAAAGAAGAACTTAAGTATCTACAGTGTAATATGTTATCATCACTGTCTGACAGTGACTGATGAAACATGTGAGGAGATGCTGATTGAAAAAAATCAAAGTCTCATGGAACCATGGACCCTTGTGACACTGTGACGCTTAGAACAAAGGTGCTCACACAGTGTAGCAGCAGCTGAACAGTGTGCAAGGAAGTGGCCAGTACAAGTGTTAATGTCTTTAACGGTACTCCCCACTATATAATCATAGTGGGAAGTAGCGTGTTGTTCTAACTGTGTAGCAACAGACAGGAGGTCAGGGTAGATGATCTGTATGACGACTGTAGGCGCCCCATAGTCTTTGTAAAGACAATTGTTCCAAGACCATAACCAAGCAGCTTTATTGCTTATATCTTTTATATAACTGTATAACAGGCTTTGCTAACCTTTGCTATGATCACGATTTTTCACCAGCACTGACCAATTAGTTGCTGTTGCCTGATCTTCAGAAAAAGTATTGCTCATCATCTATCCTCAGGGCCATCAGCCAAATGGCACAAACAGCTTTCTGTTGTTCTGAATGTAAAGAATCTGTAGAAAACCCACCTGAACCTAATGTGCATAAATTAATTTCCTGAAGCAGACCCGAGAATAATTGGAATAAATTGACCTGAACAGACCAGAGCTTGCCTGTCAACTTATATCAAGCAGCTACTTTTAAAAAGAATCAAGTCATTTTTCCCTACTGTGACAGTTCACGGCCTGAGTATAATGCAGCACATGATCGAACTTTATCATGAGTCTGCTTAGATCCACTCTGATATTAAACACACATTCAACTTAAAACATGATATTACCTTTATTCTGTAATGCACATGACATTCAGTCACTGCATGCATGGAGCATGTGTATGACTCCCATCGTTCATTTAAAAGAGTTGGCTCTTTGAACGACCCATCACGAGAACAGTGCCAGGAAGGCAGGGAGATAGAGAGAGAGAGAGGGATGACATTTACCTAAGGACGACAGGTTAGAATCTAACACAGGGCTGCTACAACAAGGACTTAGCCTTTGTACATGGGCGCATACTCTACAAAGGTGAGCTACCAGGGCACCACCAGGTACTTGGAAGGTGAATCGATGAACCATCTGTCTGTCATGGGCGCACTTCAACCAATCAGACCACTGAACTATATAACACAGTCAAACAGTTACTAAAGCCATCCAGGAGAGGGGTGAAAACATCTTTTTCGTCAATAAAATCCTTCAGTACTGCTCTTTGGCCTTTGCTCTTCTTTTAATGAAGAAACACAGCAGCATCTATGCTAACCTCTTTCGCAGCCACCATTCTTGGACATTACTAGCTCATGCCGTAACTACCAGAAGTCCCTCATAGGGTGCATAGTTTGAATTTTGACGAGATGGATTCTTGCAAGTCCATCTGCCTTGCAAGGTTAATAATCTCAAATAACATATGTCCAACTATCCTGCTGATTTTAGTGAAACTGGACCATATTTTATGGCTGTAGTTGCTGTTAGCGCGTTAGCTCCAATAGCTGTATTGCTGTGCTTGATGCCAAGATCCCTAGAGAAGTGTGTTGGTGTTTATACTGGTAGTACAGGAGCTTTGGATCACTGGGAGGAGGAGGTTCTCAGGGAATGCATCGCAGGATCCAGATCCTGAGCCGGGCAAGGCCAGACATGAGTAAATATCGGACCAGCTTGGTTATTGACAAGAGCTTTGTGAAAATAAAAAAAAAGTTTAATGAAAAAAGATTCTTGTATTTTTTTTCAAACTTAATTAGCCGTGTTAATGAAAGGGTTATCACTGAATCTACAGACACTTGGCTCTTGATGTGTAAATTCAGACATGACATGAAAAGTAAAACAGAGCAACCGGTGGTTGTGATTGTCAAATAAAAAGGATGTTCACCGTGCAATCACATGTAGTCATGAATCTTTGTCATCATTGTCATGTACTTTGTTTATCCCTGAAGGGAAATTCTTTCATTGCAGCAGCATTACAAGTAACACAGTAACATAGAACTCTATATACATGCGGTTATTTTTTGGTAATAAGATAGGAATTAATAAAAAAAAGAAAGGAAAAGGGAAACTAAAAGAGGCAGACAGCTATACAGCTTAGAATGGATGATACATTGTGTGATAAGTCACAGAGAGGTGCACTGACGACAGTGACTTGTATGTGATACTAATGTGACCTGGTTTTTCCAGTCTTATGGATCTCATTTTGACACAGAGATAATGAGATGGGATCCCACATGGGTCAATCCTGTCTTGTCATTCCTCATTTAGTAAATGAAGTGTGGTGTTGTGTTTTTTCCAGCTATCCGCCTTTTAAAGTTAACACACCCTAGGGATTAGGAGTCATTTCAAAATAGAGCGGGAAATTTAATAAAGTTTGACTGAATTCAGTCTGATGCCTCGCATGGAACACATAACATAATATTTTAATTAATGGTCATACACGGTTAACCATTTAAAGCTCAGTGCTCAGCTGAGCCCAGTTTTTCAGTGTTGAGGATTTAACTGCTTGCCTCTCAAAATCTTTGAATATCACAGAAAATATTCTGCTACATTTGGCCAATTTTTCAACTTATATTTTTTTCCATAAACTGATGTTGTTTTACAATTAGAAGCAAAGCTCAATTGCCGAACAAGCACTGCCTAAGTGTGAATGAGTATTGAGCATTGAGAATAATAAAGTGTCTTTTTTCAATAGTAGTATTGAGCATTGAGAATAATAAAGTGTCTTTTTTCAATAGTGAATTGTCCAAGAAAAAATTATAAACACAATAACAAAAAAATATTTATGCACACAGGCAAAGATAACTCTACAAATTCTACAAAAGTACGAACCCACAAAAACTATCTACTCAACCCAGGCAGCATATAGGAGGGTAGCTCAGCACCTAGCGATGATTTGATTAGAATAATAATAGCAGCTCAGCATATGTCTTTCAGACTTTCATTCCACATAACACTTACCAACCACCACCATCTAAAAGTCTGTCCTACATTTACTTTTGTACTCTTGACTTAGTCCTGGGCCTGAACACCTTATCTCCCTGATGGTTCAAAACACCTGTGATACAAACTATAACACTCCTCCAGAGCTCTGAGTTCAAAGTTTGGGCAGCCAGGCTAACAAACTGAACAAACATTAAGTAACAACAGCTACAGTTCACACTAATCCCATTTTCTAATCATTTCTTCATAAGCAGCATAACTTGGTTGATTTCAAAAAGTTCTTCTTTTGAAAGAAAATAGAGAAAAAGGAGAGGGAATCCTCACTGAGACACACAACTAGTTTTACTAATCCTAATCTAATACTGTTATCATAATATATAATATATATGTTTCACTTAGGTTATTGGTAATTTAAATCAAATATATTGTACATCCAATGACTATTTTTCGCTGCATTTCCAGGCACATGTTGCAGTCCAGCTGATTAACCTTAAACGATGCTTTGCTGAAAAACCACCACACCGTCTCCTCCTTTGTTTTGTGATTTTTGAGCCGACTTTGGCCTACAAACAAATTTTCTGTGCTTCAAGCAGTTCTCCTGTTTTTATGAGAAATTCTGAGTAAAAACAGAAAACATCATGAGTTTTTAGATGTCAGGTGTCAAGTCTCGTCTCAATTCACTTTGATCGTGGTCATGACTTGGTTTTGGTTTTAGATGGTCTTGACTTCAACAGTGACCCTAGATATCCAAATAAGACAGGTCAGAAAATCTAATCTGCAAGACAGCATCATGTTGTCAACAAAGAGAGACATTTATGTACACCAGAGTTAAAGTTCTGTGTTTTATCCGTTCAGTTTCCTGTGTGGGTTTGCTCATTTCTGTTTATTTTTTATTGGTGTTTATAACATTCATATTGTAACATTGAGAGTATTTGGCAGGGGCAACATTTAACATTAAGAATATGCATGACAATACAAACACTTTGCGAACTGACTCACATTCATGTAGACATCGGAGACTCAACTTTTCATGAAAGTCATTATATTATAATATGAACATAAAGGAAGCAGTCAATGTATTTAGATTGTACCAAGTCCTGTAGACTTAGGCTGTATTTTGTATGGTTTAAATTGTGTCTCCAAACGTAAATCCCTTCACTGTACAATGTTGAATTAATGGTATTCACTGAATTGAACCCATGTTTTTTGAAAGAAAGCCTTCCAACCAAGATATATTACAGTTTTTTTTCCAATTGCTTAAACACAATTTTGCAAACTAGGCTGGTTTTATCAAAACACTAACACAATTCACCAAAGCACACACCCAAACTGCAAAATACCTCATATATCCTGCAAAATGAAGCACTGCAACCAAAATCAAACCAGATGGCACACTTCATTCGTATTCGTAGATTTTTGTCTAACCAACTACACACTGTTGGGCATAATGATAAGCACTCTCATCTTTAGTATGCTTTGCCACAATACTAACATAGTTCAAACTGTAGAGAATTCTTCAGATTGTTCACATGCACAGAAATATTTGCAGATACACACACGTGCTATTGAAATATTTATTTTTTTATTTTTCACCAAACAAGTCAGTGCAACATATGCACAGCAGATATATTTACATTGGAGTGAACTAAAATATGCTCACAAAACAGTGAGCTGAAAAATACAATTGCAGAAAAAATGAAAAATAAATAAATAAAGAGGAAAGCAAAAATAATTAGACAACACTGCTCTACCCTCCACCCCCCCTCTCATTCTCACCCTCCCTCTCCCTCTTCCTCTCTCAGCAATGTCTTCCATTGTTGTTGTAAAAGAAAAAAAGATGCTCACCTGTTCTCTTTTATTGCTTACTTCCTGATTGAAGCGTTAACAATTACATAACACCATGTTTGGCCAGGTGGCACATATAGTGGCCAACGAGCTCATGTAGTCATTTTAAATGGCAGTGTTTTGAAACTGCAAACATGTGACTTTATGTCAGATTGTTGTGTCTTATGCAGAGAACTTCGTCAGTACACTTAAAAAGAGCCATTTCCAATTGCAAAATGTGTGTAAAGCAGAAAATGTGTTTAAAGTTTTGGAGTTTTGAGATGAGGTTTTGCTCCCTGTGTGTCAGTTTAAATATTTGTGCTGTCCATGTCATTTCAGTGTGTTAGCAACTGAAACAAACTGTATACACATAATCATGGAAAAGCTGTAAACTCTTTTGTCCACAAGATGGTAGTATATACTAAGCCAGGATGACACAGTCCTCTGGTGAACACTGACTGAACAGTTGAACGCAGAAAAAAAAGAACAAAAAAGCAGTTTAATGTGACATCTGAACAATTTGGTACCAGGTTTAGGGAATAGAAGGACTAAAACAGTAGGTGGCGCTTCACAGGTGGTGCATCCACACAGGTGTTGTTACTCATCTTGCCTAATTATACCTGTCTCAACCATGATGGACATTATGATGGATAATTAGCATCACATACATGATGCTAATGATGCATGTTTAAGGGCTTTAGTTTAAGAAGTATATCATAAACTTATTGTAACCTGTAAAAAATAATTTGAACACAAATCATGTCAACTAGACATTGACATCCTTGATAGCATGTGAGAGTTTTTATTGGCAGATCTTTTTTTTAATAAATCTTTATTTCAGATCGTTCCTACTTGTTAGTTCTCCAGAGCAAAGCAGGTTCAAAATGCCTCAAAGGGAGCCAAGAATTGACAATTTCACAACTTTGAGCCCTACTGGAGTACAAATGAAGACTGCAGACATGACAAATGAAGACATGTTACAAAAAGTTATTGGTACTTGTTAGCTTTTTCCAACATTTCCATATGATTTTGCCAAAATAGATATCAGAGCTGTCTGCCAATTATTATTATCTAACTCTTATTTAACCTTCATTATTCCTGCATTTCATATTTTAGACATTCCCATACAGGCTATTGAGAAATTAAAAGAAAAGACTGTGTCTCTGTAAGCACCTTGGCACTCTTTCTAGTCCTGGTGGCAAGCTCTATATGTAGTATACATATGTAGTATACAGCTGGTTTACAGTTACAGTGTCTATCTTGTAATGATACCAAATGCATGCAAATATCTTAATTAGGGTTAGATTATTCTGTGTTTTAGTACATGGAGTTTTGTGAACAGTGTCCTCAGCTCCAACATGAGCAGAAGTTGAACTAGTCAGGAAACACTTGTGTGAGCGTACAGGGTCTTTGTCCCCTACAACACACACTCCCCAAATGAAATCCATGCTCACATCAGCAAAAATGTAACTACTTCTCATGCAGTACTTAAAAAGATGAAGTGTAGCAGTATAGTACAAATTCCCTGTTTGTCTACGTCCCTCCTAATCCCTTTTATTGAGCACATACAGCCCATTCATGCATGGGTCAAGGTTGACAAAGGTACGTTCACAGGACAAACATGCTAAATCCTAATCTGCAGCTATAACCCCTTGAGGTCTTTACATCTCACTGCAGTGCATGATTATTTTAGGTAATCCTACACTTAGCTCCCTGGATTTAAACCATGTAGATCTTGGGAGAATAAAAGTCCTTATGCGCTATGAATGCAGAAATGACCCAAATGACAAGAATTTAACACACATAGGCCTTTTCCACCAACATAGAGCCAGCTTTGTTTCTGGTTGTCGCACCCATTTTTGAACCATGCCAATCATTTCGACCAACAATAAATTGGTTCAGAACCCAAAACTGTGTTTCTTGCTTGGAACGAAAAATAGCAGGATTTCTTTGACCTAAAGGTGGGTGTGTCACAGTCAACAGGTCATTGTGAATTAAGCAACAAACTCCATTGATGATACATGCTTGACTAGAATGGTTAGTGTCAAAACTGGTGGAAATGGTTGGTTTGCTTGATAGTACCGAGGGTCCAAGAGTCTAAAATTTACACAGTGCAGGCTGCGACTTGAAGGAACACTATAGCAGTGCTCAAGCTCTGAAAGGACGCAGTCACAAATGGTTTGAGCATGTGTCATTTGTTGTTTGCGGGAGACCCATCTTCAGTTCAATCAATCCCAGTTCTTTCTAACATTTTTTATGTCCATTGTTGCCACCATAACGCTCCCCATGGCAGATGTAAATGATATGTGATACAATTTTCATTCTCTATAAGAGCTTAAACAGTCAGAGTGGAGCTCATTTCAAGTGTATTCAAGGTTACACCCACTGCTGACATATGACTTGCACTAAAGAAACAAAACTCGAACAGTTTGGGATGAATACATTTATATGTTACATTCTCAGTGTAACACCAGCCTGAAGACATACATTTCACAAGGCTATATGCTGTGAACACCTCTTTTGTTACAGCCTACTAAGTATTTACAATTTCAAAATATTAAAAATATACACTGGACAAGAGATGAATGCGAATCTACATGACATGTAACTGTAGCTAACAATTCTTTCTTTCTAGACTCTTAGAGTAATTTATATCTGCTGGAGTCAGCTACCCAACTCTCACAGCACAGTGGCTACTACCCAAGAGACATAAAATGACAAATGGATGCAAAAAAAAAAAAGAAGCTGTTTCTTTAGGCAGTGGATGTAGACCGAAAATGCGTAGTGTTATTAACTTGAATTTCTTTCTAAGTCAAGTACCGTAGGACAAAGCGCTGATATGCTAATTAACATTTCAGACAAGACTAGTCCCCTAATGGCTCAACATTTATGTAAGTTCACAGGAAATGGGCAGAAGCCCAGGGGCAGGTTGGCTGGCCACATGGAAAGGTGCGTTTGCTGATGTATGTTCCTTGTGTGCAGAAATGAGATCATGTTTGTTTGTCTGTGCATGTTTGTCCACTGTCACAGGAAGTACATCAGGCGAGAGTAGCCCTGTGGGTTTATGGGCCTGTCTGCACTCATGTGTTTGTGTGTGAGGATGTGCATGGATGTATGTGTGTGTCACTGGCTCTCCATTAGTCCACAGAGCGTTCTTTCTTACACACACACACACACACACACACACAAATGCACCACAAACACTCAGTCGCACTATCATAGTGGTATTCTAAGTGCTAATGGAATGCCAGCAGAGAAAGGTAAAATCTCACAAAAACACACAAACAATCAGAGTCAGTGCTCTTGACATATTACTTCGTCGGTCATCTCACATCTGTCGGAATTTCTGGTGTTATTTGTTTGTTCATTTAAGCATTACAGAAACAAACGGAATATTGACGAACAAGAACATGGAGGACAATCAATTTAACCCCAATACACACATGCACTTGTGTGAAATTGCTGTGACGGTGTGTGTGTGTGTGTGTGTGTGTGTGTGTGTGTGTGTGTGAGACTGAGCACTGGTCAACCCAAATGGCCTCAGGCCTCAGTGAGTTTGACTGACCCAGTTTACACTGACGCTTAAAGCATTTAGCAGATATGTGCTTACTCTAGACCTTTTCATTTAATTCAATTAAAAATATTAACTTCTGATGTCTGTACATAGTCAAAACTGGTATTAGCAGGGTCCAACTGGGAACAAATTCAGCCCTGACAAGTCTCATCTGGAGCAGTTCCATTTTTCCCCAGCAGTATCAACATGCTGGGAGGTTGTCGTGTTAAGGGCCCACTAACGCCGCGGAACGGCTGCGCTGCGGTCACTGGAGCTGATCGCTGCCAGTCTAGTCAATAAGACCAGGGGGCACCGCGGAACGTCTCAGCAGCGTCCCCGTAGCGAAACTCCGCGCTGCAGCACTATCATTCTTTGGCAAGCCAAAGGGGTCATAGTTCGGGCTTTTCGAAACGCGTTTTGTAAGAATGACTGTGAAAAGCGGCGACTTTTGGCGCCTTTATGCCGTTGTTCAAGAATACGGCGCAAAGTGCGGCGTTAAAAGCGCCGTTTTCCCGCTTAGTCAACACGTGTTATTCTTCAGATTGTTATTCTTCGCGTCTCGTAACTGGCGTGAAAAGCCCTGAAAACGCCACATTTTACGAACACTTTACGCCATTGTTCGAGAATACGGCGTAAAGTACGGCACAAAAGGCGCCAAAATCGCCACTTTTCACTGGCATTCTTACAAAACGCGTTTCGAAAAGCCCGAATTATGACCCCCCCATATCATTCCGTAGCATTTCTATTTTTGACGCGAGCCGTTGCTAAACTGCGTTAATCTCAACAGAGCAGATTGCACCAGACAGGAAATCCGACACAGAATCAACGTAATACACTTCCGCCCCCTTTCAAAATAAAACACAATGCCCAGTTCACGTAGCTTATCACAACTTCACATCAACATTACGTCATGACCGGTAGCATCAGGTGAGCAGTCAATTGATCAAAGGGTCTCAACATGAACAATGAGAGACTAATTGTTGAAGTGGAACAACACATAATAATTTATGACACAACAGATGCTTTTTATAATCTCTTCCACATCCAGAAGCAAAGTAAGTTGTCTTCTTTATACACAGTTTATCACGGGGTCTCGCGTATGTCCAGGATTCTCGCGTGAATACAGCCGGCTCGCTACGCTGCCGTTACACTGCACCCTTGTGAGTTGACGCCGGGCAGAGGACAGAGCTAAACCGCGGTTACAACGGTTAGACTGCTGCTTATCTGTCCAGACTCTTTCCTCCTCCTCTTCATTTGGCAATAGTATATTGTTAATGTCTTCATTCCTGGCTAGCAGCATTTTGTTATGTTACTTGTGAATAATAAATGTGCTAACACACACTTTTTTCTTTTTTTTTCTTTTTCTTTCCACTCTGCTATTGTTTTTTCCAAATCATTAGGGTCCGAGTGTGAGGACCTATTGAAACTGAAGGAATTTTTCCCCACTATTTTACTTCTTTTCCCTCTTCTGGGACGAATTATGTGCCCGTAATGTTCACGAAAAGTCACAGATTTTTGCCGGTGTGTCATGCCTGTGAAAAAATCGGTCGCGTGCATTGGCGTCGCAAAATGGCTCTATAGCGCCCCCTACAAATTTTAAAAAACGCCAAATTAATGGGGTGACTTTGGCGTAGGACGACAAAATTCGGTACACGTGTGTGTCATACCCAGACGCACAAAAATGCTTATGGACGCCGTGGTGCCAGATGCACAGGAAGTCAGCCATTTTGGGTGGAAGTTGCGTTTTGGCGCCATTTTTGCCCATTTCCACACCTTGCATATGATCGAACTCGTTCTACAGATTAAATGGTAACGGCTTCAAACTTGGCCAGGTTACTCTTAAATCATGGGGGATTAAAAGTTATACACGATTTTTCCAAAGTCTGAACGGCATGGCCAACTTGGATGACTCGCCACTGCTCACCACAAAAACCAAAGTCGCTTATAACTTGTGCATACATCGTCCAATTCTGACCAAACGTCATAGGATGGACGCTGGCCCCGGCCTGAATGCGTACATATGCCCATAGTGACACTCACCTGTAGCGCCACCTGCTGGTGGTTGGAAACGTCAATTGGTTTCCACACCTCACATATGATCAAACTAGTCCTACAGATTTAATGGTAGGCTTCAAACTTGCCCAGGTTACTCTTCAGCCACGGGGGAATAAAAGTTATAAACAACTTTTCCAAAGCTTAACGGTGTGGCCATGATGACACCTTAAAGTTTGAGGACTCGCCACTACTCGCCACAGAGCCACTTATAACTTGTGGATACATTGTCCTATCCTGACCAAATGTCATAGGGTGGACGCTGGACACGGCCTGAACACGTACATATGCTCATACTCACACTCCCCTATAGCGCCACCTGCTGGTGGTTGGAAATGTCATGCTTCACATGTCAAGGTGTCACGCCTATCTGGATCGCTGCAGTGTCATCAAATTGGCTCATGTAGGGCTTCAGGACTTGGTGATGCTTCCTGGTGAAAACAATGACGCCACCTCATACGTTGTGGCCGTGGCCTCCCCAAAGGTCGAAGACCCTCTGTGACTGCAATGACAGCTTTCCATATTTGTGGCTGTGTGTTTGTCTCCCTCTGGTGGCCAGTCGCTGGTTTGCTGCAGCTTCTTGTTGTGATGTCGTGATGTACATCTCTGCTTGCAGCTTTAATTTTATTTGTATTTTTGATTTGAACTTTCTGGCCTTTATTTAATTTTATAATTTCCTACTTGATAGTTGGCGTTACATGGATGAACAGGTCACCTTGACTGACGATGATCCGTACCACTTCCTGCACTTACCTGTTCAAATAAGCTGTTTCAACATCAAATGCCTTGTGGCTGAAAGGTTATATTTTTCCATACTGTGGGCAGTGGCCTTGCAACCCACTAAGTGGGCCAGCCATTTTGGCAATGACCCAAAAAAAATTCCAGGAATTTTCTAGGTACTCATGCTCATTACATATAAAGTTTATGAAGAATATGAAGTTATGTGAAGGCAGCACCAGAAAAAAGGTCATGTTGTAAAGCTGGACATGTAACATTGTTTTTATATCTTAAGATGGAAAGGAGGTCAATTTATAAGGCTACTTTGAGAGGATGGACTACAAACCTTTAATAGTAGTTACATAGTTGATAGTAAATAGCTAGGTTTTACTAGTTATTTGTAATGAATGATACGCTGCTGACAGACATGAGCTACTGCCTTGTTTGTTCTGAGCTGCACACGATGTGCCAGACACTCTCTCACTGCAGCAATGCAACAAAAAAAAAAAAAAAGGGTGCCATTATCAACCTTGGTGTTAACCTTAGGGATAGCCACTGTTCCACTAGCTTCCCAGAATGAATGCAATCTCATATTAGGGATATTTTTCATTAATATTTCTGAAGAAGTAAAGCAGATCTTGGGGTAAGTATTTTCTATAAAACTTGATATTAGAACTAAAGGTCGAGCCTTTATTAGCATACAAAAACTACGGCATGGCAGTGCACACAATATACATTATAATCCACCAAAGCTCTCTTCATCATGTCACCCTTTCAGCTGTAATTCTATTGCCTTGCTTGACCTCCCTTATTACTGCATGGACTAGCAATCTGTGATTACATATATATTGTTTTTTCAATTAGACCTTCTGTCTAGACAAAGAACTTGCACTACATGTTACTGAGCCACATTATTGTTCTAAGGCTGAATTCTTGGTATTTTATATTTTTACAGATAAAGATCTTCATCCTTCTTACTGTTGCTGAGTGTTTTGGCCTTCCTGGCCTGTACTGCCCTCCGAATCTTCTTTAATAATGTTTCCTGTCACTTCTCCTCCTCTGTCAGTTTTTTTAAAGCAGCTTGGGAGAACAAAAACCTGTCATCACACCTTGTCCCTGTCATCACAGCACATGTCGAGTCCTTCTCGATCTGTTCTCTGTTTTTGTCTCCCTCCTCAGTTCACTGCATCAAATCTACTTTTCTCACCAAAGCTCTGTAATTACAAATTCATCATATGGTTGGTCAGTACATTAGCTGTGCCCACTGGTAGCATTTTTATAGGCTTCTATATATGCCTCCGTTGCTTGCTCTTCTGTACATTATGTCTCTTTTTGTATCCTGTTCGTCTTCTGCCTGTAAATCCTTGTTCTCATATATTGTGCTCTGTCTCTATCTTTTACCCTCCCTCCACTGCATAAATGAAACTGAGTCCACTATTATACTGATGTCTTTTCTCCTCCCTCTTTCTTATTCACTGTCTCTCTCTGCTGAAGCCAGTTTTACAGATTGATATTTTCTCTGATGACGGCATGCTTTCCCCTCCTGCTCAGCCCACCCCCCCATCCAGCTGCTGTTTTCCTGAATGAGCATTGAAACCATCCCATGACCTCACCACTGGCCCAACCCCCAAACTCGAAAGATGGAGCAATGATGAAAATAATGGGGGTGCTGATGATGATGGCGGGGGGTGTTGGATGGAGCATCGGTGATAAAACTACTGCTGTTACCATGTTATAGAACAACCAGAAATATCCAGTCCTCTGCAGAAAACTGTGCATGTGCACACACACAAAAACGTTCACATGCACCCGCTGCATCCCTGCGCTTCAGGATTACAGCACTTAATCTGCACGGCAACAGCCCCCGTACTGCTGTATTGCTGAGCTGCTGGGTGAGAGAAAGAGAATGGAGGATGAAATGAAAGAGAGAAAAATGCGTGAGAAATGCCGGGAGAGAAAAAAAAAGAGCTAAAATGTTACAGGGAGAACCACAGAAAGCCAGAGAGAGAGATGAGGAGAGGATGCCAAGGCAGCAGAGAGAAGGAGACAAGATTAAGAATGGCTGCTTATTCATTCATAATTTCCTGTTCATTCAGATCGCCCAACAGCCCAGTGGACAGCCGTGACAACCCTGTTACGTAAGCGAGTGTGAGGGGATGAGGAAGGGGGAGGGGCAGTAAGCGGTGAGGTCAGGTGAAGGAGGGTGGAAAAGAGGAAGAAAAGTGGGAGAGTGAGCATTTAAAGCCCACTGCACAAATCCCATCCTTTTACTGCTGGACCGATCACCTTAGCATCACTATGTGATTTATGTAGTTTGATGATGATGGTAACTGCATCTATCCTGAATGAAACAAAGAGCTATAGGATGTATCTGGTCCAGATCTATATTAAAGTATATGATTATTCATTTGAATTATTCTATCTACCCAAAACAAAAAAACATAAAGGAATCCGCCTTGCACTGATTCATCAATGACGAATGTAAAGTACATGCCTTGTGTTAGGTTGAAGGAAACACAGCAAGAGGTGCAGAAGATCACGTGCATCACGAGACGACTCAAACAGTGTGAAGAGTCACTATAGTGGGAACTGTTTGCAGGCAGCTACAGCTCGGTCCTCCAAGCAATGTAGCGTTTCACAGCCCAATGCAGCTGATCATTTTTACGCTATTGAACTTTGTCCAACGCCCTGTTTACATTTGCATTAGATTTAGTCGACTTAAGTACAGTGTGACTAGGACATGATAGAGTATTCTGATAATAAAACACCCCATTGCTATGACAACCTGCTTGCTGCTGGCTATGTTTCATGCCTTTTACAACATAAGAGATTGGCGTAGCTAATGTTTGGAACACTGACAGTATAAAGAATGGACAGCGTCTCCATGACATCACTCACAGGTTTCTGAAGAGCCGCTGTGTAGCCACCACCATGTTAGTAGTGAAGGCTCTTTCGCCTCCCAGCTTATCTCAAAATCAGCAACACTGGACATGAGGCAGGCCAAATGACTCCTCTGTGCTCAAACAAGCCATTTGTAATGGCACCTACAGTACTTGTCAGTCAAACTAGCCACACTGTTAATGGGTTAGTTAAAGTACAATCATTTATGAACAGGGAAATTAGCTATAGGCACGAAAATCCTTTTTTTGTATCAGGCTGTAAACATGTTTATTTCTGCTGTGAAGTTGGACATTTTACCATGGGGAATTAAGGAGATTGACTCGTTTTGTGACAGGCCTCAAGTGACCGTTTGAGGAACTGCAGTTTATAATTCTTGCATGTTGGCTTCACTTCACAGAAATAGAGGTTGTTGATTGGTTTGCAGGCAAATTGACTGATTAGCATTGCCACCATTGCTCTGGTCATCCGGAATCAATTTTCTTAAGAAAACAAGTACTTTTTTTAAACTATATGTTCACTGCAGTAACATAGGTGGATGGGACAAGGAAAGGAATTCAGTATATTTACTATAATATCATGATCATTATACTTTTAAAGAGTGATAAAACTGTTGACATAACTGCTTCATAACTCCTGATTTGATACCATGATAATGCTACAAGTTTTTAGTTAGTCTCCAACATTTCTCCAACCAAGGAAAGAGGCCACTCATGAGAGCGACACAAGATCTTTTACTGACAAAATTAGAGACGTGGGTGGTGAGTCGGATGTCTGGAACCAGGCAGCTACAAAATTCTATCAATGGAGAACTGAATGTAGTGCAAGAGGAACAAATGTTGTTTGTGTTGTTTTTAACATTATGAAGGAAACTTACAACTTGCAAACAATTTGAAAGAAAATTTTTAAACTTTAAGAGTGGGAGAGGAACAAGAGAATAAAAGAGACAAGAGACTAAGAGAATGAATCATGCCATGATGACTAACATCTTGCATAACCCAGTCTGATAATCCTTCCATGCTTGTCAGTGAGCGCCCACAAAACTGTTTTGTAAGACTCCCACTGTGTCCTCCCCAAAACCCAGTCCTGCAGACCCACTAACACCATTTTCTACCACATAAGTAAACATTAGCAGGTCTAAATCCAAACTGGCACATGGTGCCGGTTGCATTTGGATATATATGACAAAAGTTTTGTAACTTACGCAGGGCCTGTCGTGAGGAATTGACATTTTTACACGTCATGCATCCAGATACATTAAGGGCCACAGGACCACATATTAAAATAACACTTTACACACACACTTTAAAATAAGATTATGTGTCTGTAAGTATTACTGTTAATTTCTTAATGGAAGATTCCTTCAATTTTACAAGTAGGTTGGTTTACAGGTTTACAGAGTAATGGACAATGTAGACGCCAGGTTTAAGGAAGGAGAATCTATCCATCCATTATCTGTGACCACGTATTCTCATTAGGGTCATGGTGGGGCTGGAGCCTAATCCAGCTGACTTTGTGCGAGAGGCGGGGTACTCTCTGGACAAGTCCCCAGTTTATCACAGGGGCACAGAGACAAACAACCATCCATACACACATTCACACCTATGGACAATTTAGAGTCACCAATTAACCCATTAAGGAGGAAGCCGGAGTACCCGGAGAGATCCAGACACAGGGAGAACATGCAAACTCCACACAGAAAGGTCCCAGCCAAAATTCTTGCTATGAGGTGACAGAGCTTACTAGTGCACCATTGTGCCCATTTCATAAATGTTGCATCCAATGTCTTCCATACCCTGTGGTAAAAATTAATTTTGATGAGCCTTTGAGAAAATAAGAATAATTTAAAAGCGCTTCACAAAGAACCAAATCAGTATAAAACACTTTGAAGGAAAGTATATATATACAGACACATAATTAGTAACAATGAATGACAAATGTGCAAATATGACATTGGGCCACGTTAATAAGCTGTTAATTGTTTTAATTAACATTAATGTCATAAATGCATTGTACATTTGAAGTGCTTCAAGTTAAATAAGTAGATGTGATCTCATGTTGCTTATGGGTAATTCTAGGATTTTGTGTTTTCTTTCTGTGCAGCATTGTATCTTTTAGTTTCCCTAGAAGATGGCCTACTTGTGTTTGTGACTCCCTCTCCATCACCATCCCAGACACAGACATCCCTTTTACGTCATCCAAACCTCCCTCATGGATTTTGCTTTTCTATCCAACCAAAATAAATAGCCTATGGGAGTGGATGAATCAGACACCTCCCCTGATCTCTTTCTCTCTCTCTCCCCCTGAATTACTTGTGCATTGTGATACTTTCTGAAAGGTTTCTTTACTTATGACCAGTAATTCATAAAAAAAACATGCAGTCAATGTGGACTTCATTATTTTGATATTAATAAACTACTTGAAGTACTCTGCAAACAGCTTGTTTACATTATGATTCTTTTTTCCTTCTTCTATAATGTGTCTACAAGAAGCCAAACATTTCATGTTTCTATGTGATATAATCTCTACATTAAGTTGTGCAAAGGCATGGAAATAAGACATAATTTGATATTGAGCCCTGACTCATTGTTTAATTTGTGCCTCAGATCCACAGATGTAGACCGAGAAAGCTTTGGCATATATATGTGCTGAGTGAGAAAGAGTGGGCCACCATGTTTGGATGTTCTCACTCAAAGAGAAACACTTCTATCAGAAATACAATTGCTTTGATCAGTTCTGATGCTGAAGTGTAATGTTATGTAATAATGTAAATTCTAATAAACCATCTCAGTCTGAATCTGCTAGCAGACAAAACTAATGAACCAGAGTAGCACTGTGTCACACTAGCCTCCATGTTTATCGCCAGGTAAACATGGCAGCCAGGTGTGGGTATACACATGTGATGTAGCCCCTGGCCCAGACTAGTCCTGTTTACCAGCATCAGGAAGCTGAGCTGGCTGCAGAATGCTTTTGATGTGGTATGTGTCTGGTTTGGTAGTGTTCTGAGGGGATGAGGTGTTTGTCTAGCCTCCATGTGCTACTGGCAAAGCCAGGAGGCTTTCCTGTAAATCTAAAGGAAAGATTTCAATTTTTTTTCCCTCCACTGCTTTGTTTAACTTTACCTGTATCCAGGAAACTAGAGTTACATTATACATTACACATGGGAAGATAATCACTAAAACTCTGTGAAAGTTCTAAGTTGTCCTGGTCATCTTTCTTGAAAAGACTGAAAACCTTCACAGATGTCTTGAGAGATGTACACCGCCAGAATGGTGCCAATGGTAGCCAGGAAAATTGACTACAGACTACAGAAACTACCTACAGATGAACCTAATATGCAGACAACACAAATTCACCCCCAACAACCTTTGTCCAGGGCCCACAGTGAAGGTGGCTTTTAGTTACCAAGGACCAAAAATTTACCATCCTTCCAGCAGACAAGGGGAAGATGCACAGTGGTTCTTAACACAGCTGACTGTTACACCAAAGTCCTGAATGAATCGATTTCAAATCACTAAGACGTGACCCCAATATCTGGTACAAAAAAAGTCTATAGAGTCTTTACAAAACTTTAAAAGAAAAAAAGAAAAAAAAGAAACCATAGACCAGTTGCTGGTCAGTAATACACACACGTACTATGGTGGAAGATAGGGCTGCACGATATGGCCTATAACCAATATCTCGATATTTTTAAGCTATATCGCGATACACGATATATATATCTCGATGTTTTTATTTCTCCTGTAAATCACTATGAATGTTAAATTCAACCCTTTGATGCAAAAAATAACATCAGTATGATGATTCAAGTAGACCCTTCTATTAGATTAGTAACGGCTGCGCCGCGTTTTAGCTGCGTCCTCTGCCCGGCGTCAACTCACACCGGACGCGTCTTGGAAGCTTAGTGAGCTGGCTGTATTCTGTGAGATCACGAGATCACGCGAGAATCCTGGACGTATGTGAGACCCCGTGATAAACTGTATATGAAGAAAGCTACATGAGCTGCGTATTGTGTTTTATTTTGAAAGGGGGCGAAAGTTTATTATGTTGATTCTGTGTCAGATTTCCTGTCTGATGCGCAGTGCT
Organism: Larimichthys crocea; assembly: GCF_000972845.2. Lineage (NCBI taxonomy): Eukaryota > Metazoa > Chordata > Actinopteri > Sciaenidae > Larimichthys > Larimichthys crocea. Next base: position 21,551,872 of record NC_040020.1, on the reverse strand, counting down.
CTATTGAAATTTACGAGGTTTAGCAGCGGCTCACGTCAAAAATAGAAATGCTACGGAATGCTCGCGCTGTGGCGCGGAGAGTCGCTTCTGAGACGCGCCCTGTGTGAGTGCTCTCATTGACTAGACTGGCAGCTATCAGCTCCGGTGACCGCGGCGCGACCCTACGGCGTGTATTCCTCCGGAGTGGGCCAGTGGGCCTTGTCTCTCCTCACTTGATACAAAAAGTACGCATGCGCGCAGGGAATTTTTCTGGGTGGGCGGGGAAGTGTGCTGCGTGCTGTGAGAAGCAGCAGGAGTGACACAGGCAAAACTTTGGAGAATTAAATGCAGACGGCTTAAAATATTTACGTGACAAATATCGAGTATATTCGATATATCGCCCACCCCTAGTGGAAGATATATGAAATGGAGCTCTGAACAGCTTACTTGGACTGTAATGTACATTTTAATGAAGACAGGAACCTTCACGTTGGAGTGTAACAAGAACCCCCACACAGAGACCAGTATCTACTATTCGACTCTCGCCACCTACTACACACATGCAAGGTGTTATCAGAATCCTGCAACACGGGGCCAACCGGTGCATTCTTAGATGCACTCAAAATTTGTGGAAACCCAAACTGGACTTTTGGGAAAGTAGCCACAAGTTCAGGAAGGACACAAACACATCAGGTGATAAGGCAAGGATTGACACAACAACATTGTCGTTGTCCCTTAGGTGTCTGGAGTAGGATTTTTCAAACCCTGCAACACACTAAGATGGAACTGGTACACCTCAAAAGCCGCACTCCTCACACCCAGAAAATAAACTAAACAGCCACAAATGCATGGCTCAGCACAGGAAGGCCAACTCATCAGAACAAGTCATGAGAAGTTTTTCTACACCTAAAAGACAAGGGACACTCTAGAACAGGTTTGGTTTGAAAAAGGAATGAAGGAGCCTAAAGATGTAAAAGCATACATCAACAGAGGAGGAGGCCCCACACACCATTTATCCCACACCTACAACACTGTCCTTTCAACCCTTCCCAGAACCCTAAACAACAATTTGTACTTGGCCTCAAGTAACTCTAACGAGATTTGTCACTACAAGGAGCACTAACAACCCAGTGAAAACAATCACCTGGTTAACAAAGTCAGAACTGAAAAATTGTAAAATGTCTTCATGGATCACAAAGAAAGTACAGGTGTACCAGATTGAACTCTTCTAAAATACAGTCGTCCCTCGCTATATCGTGGTTCACTTTTTGCGGACTCGCTGTTTCGCAGATTTTTTTGGTGTAATTTTGCATACTTTTTTTTACAGCGAACTGTACAGTATGAACGCGCATTGTGTTCTGCGTCCTGATTGGCTAAGTGAGAACCGCATGTGTGTTCTGCGTCCTGATTAATTAAGGGAGTACTGTACAAAATGCGTGTAAAAAGGTGTATAAAACTGTGTGGTTAGGGGTTTACCGGCCTTAAAACATGTATAATAATTGTAAAACTTACTTCGCGGATTTCGTTTATTGTGGGTTATTTTTAGAACGTATCCCCCGTGATAAACGAGGGACCACTGTAATCACTAAAATAATAATAATCACAATAGGTTAGTTCAAGCTTAGCTGCAGGATGTCTTGGCTATGGAGGCTATGGAGACACCACATGGGAAACAGCTACTGATCGAGGATCAAGGACTTAAAAATTGAAAGTGATAAGTTATAAAAAAGTAGTCTGTATGTATTTGACTATCAGTCATGTTGCAGTATTTATAATTGATTCATTCTGGTTTATATTGTACTGGAAGTTCCAACCAACACTGACCAGGGCCTCTTCAGTGAAGCAGAGTTGCTCTTAAAATAGGGAAAGTATTTGAGAAAATGGAAAAACATCTCTGCTCAGTCAAAAATAAAGTTTTCTTCCCAACAGTACATTCCCGTCTTTCAGTTTCGCACATCCCTTGACAGATCCAGTCTCTAATTTTATGGCTGACCACAGTAATGCACGCACGTACTTAAGTGGTAGCACTTACACCTTACCCGCCTACTCAGTTTCATGACCTTTTACTAGAAATCACATATACGGGTGAAGTGACATGCTGTTCGAGAAGAATTCTATTCCCACACATACACAAGCCTCCAGACTTTTCATGTTTATTATTTTTTCTCTCACATAATCAGTTTCTAATTATTTTCTTTTTTGTTATTGTGTGGAAGATAAATGGACAGCTCCAGCTGAAGCTAAGACATGATTTGAGACACCACAGATTCACCACACTGTTAGGATTTTGTTAGGGTTATGCTCAGCTCTCTTCCACTCCTTGTGGGTTGAATGATGAATCTAAACCTGGGAATAACATATAAAACTACTTCTACATTACAGCTACAGTCAGTACCCATGGCTCGTGTCCTGGAGATCTCCAGGACGGTGGAAAATTGGGTGGGGTTTTTATGACGTATGATAAATATACAACTGCAGAGATCACCAGGCAATTATGTAAAAATAGTTACCACTTTGTGATCCAACTTCCTCTGTCTCTTTAGTAGAGATTCACTGTGACACTGTTGACTAGATTAGTTATTTTCTCATTTACATCTATAATATTGACAAACTGGATTGTTTGTCTTTGGCATTTTTTTTCTTTCTTTTTCATTTTAACTCTCTCTGCTCTTGTTTCTGGTGACACGGCATTCATTTTTTTACCAACCAAACCATTTCTTCTTGTTGAATAAAACAATGTAGATTCATTCACAAACATTCAAACATGATGATAGTCATGACAATGAAAATATTCTTTCCTGTGCTTCTTCATCAATCAGGACTTGTGTTGTTTACATTTTTTCCTTGTTGCATGTTGGCAGCAACAAGTGTTCCCGCCAGATCCTTTTTAATGTGAACTTTTCTTTACAATACATCGTTCATATGGGGTGTTTCTTTATGCAAGTGAGCAGAGTCATGCATGAATGTGAGATTTATTATTTCTGATGGCACACAGCTGTGTGTACACTGTGCATACATGATGATGTTCATACACACTTATGTACATAGATCTTTTGTTTTGGTTAATAAGACCCCAGGAGTCAGACCTTGTCAGCTGATTCCGGATTCCATACCAGCTAACTCAAAACAAGCAGTCAGTGAGAGATTGCTATTGTCAGAGTCTGGACTTGGCTGTTTAACGCTGTTGTTGTATTGGTCAATAAGCTACAGCAGCTTTACACTTGATATCCTGAAGAGACATACAAGAATGAAAAATGAAATAGTAGACCATAAAGACACACCCGCGTGACCGCCCCGTGACAAACCAACAAAAGCTTTTAAATAATTTCACAGTTTGCTCATTCTTAAATCTTACATATGCTTTCATGAAGTTATGAGTCCCTATTTACGGTCATTACACAGTCCTTCATCCTGAATTTACAGCTCTGGGCACATGGCAGACAGATAATATGAATTCTTCATGAGCATTCTGGAAACACATTTTATGTAACACTGGTTTGCTTAGCAATACAGATAATGGTCTTGTAAGCAAATCTTTACACCAATTCACTGGTTCTAAACTTTTGTAGCTTCAGTGTGTTCTAAATATTATAAAAATGTATAAATGAAATATTGACCACAAAAGTACCCATGTTACTAATGGCTTTTATAGAATAAAACATGGAATAATGTAACAATCAGCATTGTTTTTTGGTATGGATAAATTAATGGTAAAGCTTCTCCTTAATTCTCACAGTATCCCCAAATTGCGTATGAATAACACTCCAATGTGTTATCCATTTTGTGTTTCACAAGGCATTTTTTTCTTTGTGTGTCATTTCACACCAATGTCTACTGGTTTATATTGGTGAGATCATGTGGATGTCCAAGAGATGTCACCTGACATCTTTCATGGACGAGGTTGGAGTGGATGGAAGGGTCAAATAAACACAAGCCTCTTTTTTTTTTCAGTCAAATTATGCATTTAACTTTGCGATGTCGTAATGTAACATTTTATTCAAGGTTTATTTTTTGTCATTTGCATGCTTACACATGAAACAAAACGAGTACTCAGGACCAGCGATGTACACACAATAGTCTAAAATAAATGTGTAAATACTACCACTACTACTATATGATAAAAAAAACTTCTAGAATAAATAGCAACAATAAATAATAATTATAACAATAAAAGCATAATAATAACAAGAGTATAGCTTATGTGTATGCTATAGTGTAATGAATTAAACCTAACTAAGAAATTTGTTTGCCTAAACTTAACAAAACTGTTACTGTTTTACAACATTAACCATGCATTTATTGTTACCATGACGAAAAAGTGACTATGTTCTTTACAACATGTCCAAAACTCATAAAATATGGTTGCCTGTAATGGTGTTAAATTGCTTAAAGGTGGCATGATATTTGTACACTATCCCACGATATCACGTTGACCATCCAATTGATCTTAAGCTGGCAGCAGGGACATGGATTTTTCTTATCAGTGGTGTTTTATTTCAAATTGTAATTCAGCCCTTTAATATGACATCAAATCTACCATGAAAGCAACAAGAAATTGTATATGAGGAAGATCCAGAAATAGTAAGAATAAAATGCCATTGTGGAGGATGTAACATTAGAATTATCAGAGAATTGGATCTCACTTTGAGGTGCTTGAAAAAACAATGTTTTGTGTGGGAATTCAATACAATTTAACATAATCAATATGCTCCATTCATAAAAGTAATGTTTCATTTTTATGACCCTTCTTATCACCCTTCTTACAACGTGTCATATTTTCTCATGTGAACCTGAACCACACTGTTTGCCTGCACAACCGCAACCAGACAGCTCTCAGCCACCATCCATCTGAGCCGACAAATAATGACCGATGCAGGAGTTTGTCTTTGACGGTGTGTTCTCACATGCTTCAACATCTTTGCCACGGGCTTTGATGTGGTACAGAGAAGGCGTTTTCCTGCAAAACCTCCACCCACTTCAGCATTAAGTCCCAATGCCACACCAAAGGCCAAAGACATCTGGTGTCTCTCTAATGAGGAGCTCAAAGGCCTGCAGCTTCCCATCAGCAAATACTGTCTAAACTCTGTGATAAAAACTCTGGGAAAGTCAAATAGTAGATTTTGTTACTATTCTGTAAATAATGTGATCATTGTGAGGCAAAAATGTTCCCATTAGACTCTGCTCTCTGTATATCTACCCTGCTTCCAGTGAAACCAGTACTCCTACACTGAATTAATGTTTTCTTTTATGGAAATTAGAGCAAGAACATGTATCATGTGACTAAGATTTTGATTTGATTAAAGATTTTTATCTTTTATACAAATTTGGCTAATGTGTGAAGGTGTCTCAGTTGATATTAGGCTCAAGTGTTGCCAAGTCCATAACAAAATTACAATAAATCAAATTACTGAAAAGACATGCGATGCACCTGGGGCGGTGCACTTTAAAGCCAGGATAATTCATCCAAAATGTAAGAAGGATCGTCCAAGTTATTTTCTACCCATATGTGAAATTTTGCTAACAACTGGCCATTCAACAAAATACATAATCAAAAAATATATGCATGAACAGGCAAGATGCATTAAAATGAAAGATTGGAAGCTTAAGTACAAGATACACAGCTTTTAAAATGTGGTGCACTTCCAGAGTATCACCACTAACTACAGTTTATATTTCTGAACTTTCTTTTTTTTCGCCCCAAACTGAAACACTTTGCAATGTGTTTGTCATCTAGAAACATTATTCTTGGACTGCATAGTCATTGCAGCTTCCGTCATGTGCTGAAAACCTCTCACCCCTTCTAGAATTACTCATGTCACCCTCATACCACTGACTCACTTTTTTCCCATGTGCTGTATTTGCTCTAATCTTCCTTTTTCAAGTTTTCCATCCATGATCAGTCTTTGACGATGATCAGATTTTGATATTATACAGTTTATCGATATGCTGATGAGCTGTGACAAAGCTTTTTGTTATTGCACATGCTGTATTAGGATCAATATTTTTGGCTTACACTGACTTTTGATTAAAAAACCTGAATCTAAAAGTAAACTAGATTGTTTTATAGCCTCTAATAGCCTCTATAGCCTCTATTGATCTTGGAAATGGTGGTTAGTTTTCTCAGTCTTCATCAGAAGAAGGAATTCAGTGGATGCACAGTTATGGATCACTTTTTATGAACCCTAACACACCTTGAAATAGAGGTGGCTGCATGGTTAAGATTCCTCTGTATCTTTGTAAACAATGTCACTGTGACACTGATAGTAGGAGAAGGTAACTTCACTTGTTTTGACAATGTGTGCACTGCAGGCAAGAGTAAACACCAGAGAAGCCATGTAAGGGAACAGTTACGGGAGACTGGAGGTGAGCTCTATCCAGGTCATTGTCCCAATTTAACCTGATGTGAGGTTTTTTAAGGGGATAACAGAGGTATCAGGAGGTTTCAGTGACCATGCTGAAGCCTAAATGATAAAAGTGATCATGTGCTAATCTTCTGGACTAAAGTAAACACATACACTCAGAGAATCCACTCACAAATATCCCTAAAGTCTCATATTCATCTTTTATGAGTAAAACAAAGAGAGATTATGTGAAAGAAGAGACTTCTGGATAATTACATGTGCTTCCAGAGTGTGTGTGCTCTTGTGATCTGAGAGGAGAAGGTGGCAGGAAGTTTGAGGCCACTAATTGTCCTTAAATTGCTCCTCAAAGACCACATGATGACAGCAGGGAACACCCAACGATTGACTTCCACCCGCACACACAAACAGTGAGCAGATTACCAAGTCTGACCTTAGATTAGTAAGACTGCACAAAAGCTGAAACATGCTAATTTCCAAGTCTTACTGTTGACTTCAGGTGCATCAAAGCAGCTGGAGACTTTTAAATGTTCTTGCATGCGAACAAATGAACACACACACACATACAAACAGTGAAAAGCCAGTGTGTTACCTCAGGACCTTGACTCTCAAAGTACCAGATCATTAAAAACCCATGAGTCATTATTTTATTTATTTATTTATTTACAAATGGTTGTTAGAGCAGGAAGCTGCAAACCTGACCTCACTGTGAGCCAGGAGGCTAAATTATGGATAGCCACCTTGAGATGACATCATTCAAGAGAGTCCTCTGGAGGGAGCGCCACGTCACCGGTGGTTCCAGCTCTACACTGACAGAGTTTGTAATGAAATTACTCATACAGTGTGTGAGATGTTTGCATGATCTGTGAGATTTTTGCATTGATCTTTGTTTTAGTCAGTGTTTGAAGTATTAAATGAAAAGTATAAAAATATGGATTTTGCATATGGATATGGATTTTTATGCAAAGTAAGCATCCCCCGATGACATAGGAGTGCTGAGGCCAATGAGCAAGGGAATCTGATTTAACTTGTGATGCCACAATCAAAAAGGTTTGTGTGTGTGTGTGTGTGTGTGTGTGTGTGCTTGTTTTAAAAGAAGGTGAAGTGAGGTTTTTCCCTTGCCACTGTTGGTCGGAATTGTTGAGTGTAAAAATATTATAAAGAGTACGGTCTAGACCTACTCTAGATGGAAGGTGCCATGACATGACTTCTGTTATGATTTGGCACTATATGAAATATAAATTATAAACTATATCAAATTGAATTGAATTGTTTTGGTTGCAGGCCTCCACATGTTTCACAGATCTTAGAAAAGAACACACAGTTGAGTTTGTTTGCAATGGTGTCTTGTGTAAAGAGGGTAGTTAAGCTACAGTATGTCCTGCAAATGCAGCCATTCTTATCCGAGGTGCTTGCAAAGGGTGATAAATGAAAGATTTAAACGAGAAAGGAATGTTGCTAATAGTGTATTTCCATGTCTGAACTGACTTAATTCAAGTTATTTATTTTATTACATCTCCAGGGACAACATCCCCTGCTGAAAATCCGTTCCTGCAGGCATGGTGTCTGTGTGGATCTTTAAATAGATAGTGGCTGACTGTAGCTCTATAGGGGATGTGAGATGGTCATTTCACTATATATCCTGTCACATTACTCTAAAGAGCCAATCAATGTCTCTGTGGTTTCTGTGGCCCTGCGTGTCATGTAATTAAATCTCGAGCTTGTCTGTGACACCTCAACAACTCTCTGTAGACTCCCCAGAGGTTGTGTGTAGCTTCCAATCTTCCCTGTGATAGTTTTTTTCAGTTAAAATGAGAGCTCCTCATTTGTGGCTACATTCCCTCATGCTTTATTGATTTTACTCTTTGTAGAGGATCTTTTTTTATCTCTCACTTGTCTATGAAGCATCATTCCACGTGTTGTGTTTCATTCTGAGGGAAACACCAAATTTAGATTTCTTGATTTTGATAAATTCAGAGTTTCACAGTTCTTTTTAAACCTCTCAAAACAATTTCATTGCAAATACAGTTTCTTTTAGATGTTGAGCACTGACAGATAATCAGATAATCAGATAACAAAGAATCTATTTTTCACTCAAATGCATTGTGTGACAAAGTGGACTCACCTCTGCTCAGCAATTTGTCACATATATATACATACATATACATGTATATGTATACACACACACACACATATATATATATATATATACACCCTCTGCAGCGGGGCTCACATCGTGATGCTGATCATCAGGAGGAGGCAGAGGAAATGATGCCTTCCAAACTGTTCATCTTACAGCTTACAACCTGGTTGTACAGACCTCATTAAGCATGAAATTTGGCTTCACACAGCAACCTATCAGGGAAACCTCCTGCAGAGTTACAGCAAAGCTCATACCAGAAGGACATGATTTTCATTTACCATAAATGCAGTCTGTTGGCAAGATGTTTTGAAATCTATACAGTCGTATTTTAAAGTTGTGATCAAAAATGTAATTTTTTTTCAAACGCAATCTTGGCCAGTCACTAATTTTTCTAACCTGGTTATGTAATCCTAAAGACATGTAACTGTTAATTACCCAAGAGTGAGCAGGTAAGTACAGTAGGTGTATCATATTTCCAAACCACATCAGCTGTAAACACTGAAGCATACAGTAAATGTGCTGTTAAAACCAAAACAAAGAGCTGAAAGTGGCTAAAACAGCCCGCAGAGCTGAGAGGGAACTCCAGGGTTGGGTTATGATTCTGCAGTATCATCATTACATGTTATTCCTTTCACATTACAGATGTACATTCGACTTGCTGTTAATATACGGTAATAACTGTTTACTGAAGCTTAAAGTAAAAAATTTGAATGTACCATCTTTACTCTTTTCTGTGTGTATTTCACCTCCTTTCATCCATGGGATAGGCTATCCTCATCAGGGTCACAATAGGCTGGCTATTGTAACCCTGATGAGGATAAGTAGTGACAGATAACGGATAGAATGGAATAATCTTTACTTTTGATGTTACACTGTTAGATTTCTGCTTTAATTTAAGTATATAGTAAACTGTTTTTAACCAGTTAAATGCAAAAATCAGACTATACACCAACAAACAATGCCTGGTACATCATCTCTAATATGTGATTTTTAATAATGGTTTTATTTAACAGGCTTTTTTACAATACATAAATGCGACACAGTGTGTTTCCTTTCCTGCTGTTAAGGACTAGGGAGCCAGTATTTTCATAGAAGTAACAATAGTGACTCACGACAGAGTTTTTCTAGTCATGCTGGCAGTTAAGAAGTAACTTCTCAACTATGACTCATCCGCACTGAGCAATGTTACAACCTGAAAAGTCACAGGAGGTGTGTGCACAACATAATTTTATAATTATGGTGATTATGGGCATAATATAAAGGAAATGACTCACCTGACATGTTTACAGCTGCGTGAGCAGTGATTCAGTCATTCCGTCTTTAAATTGTTGTTTTTCCATCATGCTTTTTCAAAAATCTGATATGATTCATTGTTCCAAAGCTCTCTAAGATCACAGTCAAATCCACATTTACATACACTATAATTAGATGAGTGCAGGAGGGTGCTGGGTACAGTGGGTGGACGCTTTCACACCCATACCAGTCTGTTGTATAGTGGGCTTGTTGTTGTGGTTTACACTTCATTTGCTGCAATGTGACATTTCTGTCAGTGCTACTCAAAGTGTTTCAGTTTCCTGTCCTGTCTTTCAAGGCCAAAAACGCAAGATTTCTTTGAAAATGATATGATGATTAAGTCTTATAAGAAGACTACAAACATTTATGTGCACATTTCAAACACTCACCAGGAGAACAGTGAGCAGCTTGACATAGCTCACTGTTAGGCCTTCTGGTTGCATTTGATCTTATGCTACAGGTTGTTGCTATCCAAAAACTCTAATTGGGCTTGCATAAACAAACTTGACTTGACAAACTCAACACTAAAGTTGATGCTCCAAAACAGTTTGCCTGGCTGCTGGTGGTAGGCTACCAGTGGAAATACAGTAGCACTGCCATCTGTCCACTTAGTGTGGTTGTCATGGTCACATGGTGAGTTGCAGCAGCAAGGCGCCTCTCTAGTGTAAGGTTTTGATGTGCCATCAAAGTCAGGTGACGTAGTATAAACAGACACATGGTGGATGGATGGGTCAATCACAGGGGTCACCTATAAACTGCTGTTTGTTTCCCATTTGAAACCAAAAGTACCACTGACTTATTTTAAGTTATGTAACCTAAGGTAACTTAGGGATATTAATATTAACTTATATTTAACTTGGGTCATGTGCGTACCATAACTTATGTAATGTAACATACTAGTTTTAACCCAGCCATGAGCTTTTCCTTGACCTGACAAAGTCATTTTGCTGACCTAACCGCAACAAACTGTGAAAGTTTTGCTGAGTTAACCACATGTTTATTATTGTTACCATGAGGAGTTCAATTTGTAATATTGTGCATGTCTAAAACTTGAGAAAGTTTTACTTTGAACGTCTAACCAGACATTGCATATTAATAGTTAACATAACCTAACATGACAAGCGATACTGATGTTAGAGGGGTATGTAGAGCGTAATACCTTGAATTGATGAGTGTCTGGGTGTCTGTTTGAAAGTACCGTAAGATTGTTAATTGTTAAAGTCATGCCATTTGACGGCACACACTGTAGTCACAGCACAGTAGTGGTGACTGTGATGTATCCAGACAGAGCGTTAAAAGGCAATGATCTACGTTACATTATGCAATGTTATATTATACTATGTTATAAAATATTTTATGTATTTGTTACATTGAGTAGGTTGCATGCATATAGTTTGTTTCTAGAAAAAATCCAAAAGTGCGGTAGTGTCATAATAGTGCCATAAAGCCGGATTGTATGATGTGAACCTAAACTTCACATGGATACACTTCCTCTCTGACCAATCAGATCGTTTGGTTGGAGCTACAGTACCTGTTGCATAATGTGAAGACATCTGCAGCAGTGTCAGGGGAACGTGGACAGACAGAAGTAACATGAACGACAGCTGAAGGCATTATGGCGTTGCATTACTTATGAGATGAGTCATGGAGTAACTGCGTGGAAGCTGCCTGAGAAACACTGCAGGGACTCTAAACATGAGACCTGCAGCCTTTCTAAGCCATTTTTCATGCGCTGCTCCACCTCACATGCATGAAGACTTTAACTGGCATCACACACACACACACACACACATATCACACAACATAAAATTCTACTATTTATTATCATACACAGGAGCATTCTCACTTTTGTACACAACTACTTCCACAACACATGCCAACGACACATATCTAACTACACTAACACACAGAGCATGCACTGTTTTAATTAACTCTTTCTCTGAAGCCACTCTGACTCATTCACTGTATTATGCAACTTCCCATAAGCCCATGATCTTCTAGGAAGCCTTAAGTATAATCGTATTCCAATCCTCTGTGTGAATGGATCTGTTTGTTTCTTTTCATATATTCATAGAGAACACATATTTGTGTGTGTGTGTGTGTGTGTGTGTTTCCCCCAGGTGCTTCTGATTTTCTGTAAAATGAGAAACACCTGTAAAACAGTTCCTTAATGCAGCCACATGGTGTCATGAGTTGAGTGGCCAACATGTTGGTTTCCTCAGCCTCAACCTGATGCTCAGTCGGGCATCTATTACACTTGTTTTGCTCAAGACTCAAGGTAGCAGTGTGAATTGCTTTGCACTGTAGTGACGGTGCTCAGAAATCAAATAAAGGCCACTTTGCCAGCTCAATAAAATGAAAGATTTTACAGTTAAAAAAGAAATAACTATATAAAATAACAGCTTGTAGAGAGTGAATCTCTACATTATTCAACTTCTTTCAATGAAAGAATACATAGTTTCAGACTCGAACCCCTCTACTGAAATGCCAACATAAAGAATTGTAGAATGCATAATGTCTGTCCTCTGAAGCTCAGCGCACGAAAATCTAGGAACTCACGCCTCCTTTCACAGCATCAATATTTTAGCCTCTCACAAGCTTCTGCTTCCGCTCAGCGGTGATGCCATGTTGAGTCAGATGTTTGACTTTAGCAGTCTTAGATCATTTTGCAAGGGGTGGGAGAGGGGTTAAAATAGGTCAGTGAAGGCAGCTGGAAAAATGTTATACTTCTGTTCAAACCAAAATGTTATTTTTCTCACTGTTCTTTGTCAAATAAAAACTATGTGACTGCGAGAAGGTTTAGTATAGATGGAGGGTCGAAACAGAGAGAAAAAGCGCTTTCAGTTTTAGTCACCCGAGCAACAAATCCCTCTTGTGATTTATGACAGTCCTATTTAAAGGCCGCAGGAAGCTGGAGTTTAATGTTACGGCCTTGAAGGGCAGTTTTCCACTGTCAAGTGAGGATTCATCCCCCAGGTGTTAAAAGTGAGCTTGTTTTATGACCCTGTTGGTGATATATTCATGCGATGCGGCAGTCATCTTTCTCTGCCAGAGTATCTGATACGTTACGGGGGGTGAAAGTCTCGATCATTTGTATGCATGAATTAATAATTTATACTCTCAAATTACTTAATGTGATTAATTGAATGGATGCTGAATTATTAATTTAGGGGAACAAATTACTAAATTGTGCTCATTTTCATTATGCAGTCCTTTTTTGTTGCTGTGTGGTCACTAGTGAGTCTCAAAAGAGTTCAAAGGTCACTGAGACCCTCCCTGAAGGGAAAGCCTGTAATCTGCTGCTCATCAGGTGTGTGAGAGAAGGCTCCGCCCTCCAGTCCACGATGACCTTTTGAACTTCCTGTTAGGACGAGTCCGAACTCTTCTGTGTTTACCAGGATACACAGGAATTTTTACAACATGAAAGGTCTGCTGGGAATTCCACAAGTGGTCCACTTCAAATGAGTGCTGCTCTACCTTAAAGGGCCAAGCATGTGACCCCGGGCTCATAGGTCAAGTAAATAAAGCTTTATGGTGGCTGATGAGGAACAAGAATGTCAGCTTTTAAAGCACTTTGTGCAACACGTTTCTGCAGACGTGCTTTATAGACTTTGTTTTCATGATGTTGCGTTGTATTTATTTTTGTTCTTTGGTGACCTTTTTTCCTGTAAGGCAACGATTTCTCTGCTGTTTGTAATTTTGTTTTTTATTGATTATTTATTTATGAGGTTCACTTACAACAGGAAATGACGGTTTCATTTGGTAATTAAATGTTTAATTTGGTGTACCACCCGTTCAGTATCAACTCTGAATTAAATAGAAGCAGAGTCTATTATATAAAACATTAATTATCACTCTTAAAAGCCAGGTGTATGACCTGAAGTGAGGTGACAATTAAAAAAAACTCAAAATTCCTCCAAATTAAACAACAAAATCATTGTCATTTGTCACTGCCTTCCGAAATCTATTCATCCGCTTCGAAATACATTTGTCACGATCAACAGCCATAGAAACACATCAGCATTTGACAGCTAATGAAAATGATACCTCCATCCTTCTAGAAAAGCGAGCAAATTATCCTCCCACTGCATCGTTAACAACCGGTACCTTTGAAACTCATGACATAGAAAGCTAATTAAAGTTGCATATTTTAATTAGTTTTATGCTGACTCTTACATTTAGGCACAAATAGCACTTGGTTAGGTTACTAGCAAAGGTTGGGAAACACCATTTCTGGGTTAATGTCACTAAATCCTTAATGTTAGAAACCCTTTGTCACCATAGTACCAAAAATAACTATATGCTTAAAGTAAGGGAACAATCATGCTCACGTGGTCATATGTAAAAGTAAACATAATGTCATTGGGTAGCAGTCTACAGCCAGAGGCCACCGTCACTTGAGATTAAATCTGTTTTGCAGCATTTGCTGAAACAACTATTTTGGTTGTTTTTCTTTGGAGAACAGACTCACATTGCAACACAGTAATTGGGCAGCAATTAAACATACAATGTGACTATACCATCTGTGTCACCTGCAAAGACGTATCAGACAAATCTCATTCTGCACCCACCTCATATTGTTGGTTATGTCAATACTAGATGATGGTTTAAATAATAATTGCATTTCTTTTTTTGATTAGTGAAGGAGCTCTTTATATTAGGCAAGTTGCCGTGCCTCCACAACAAAACGCTGTGGAAAATTTGGTGAATCTAAAATGTAAATACACCAAATTTGGTTTTAGGGAGAGTTCAATGCTGAAGCTATTTCTTTGGATGAGTGAACCTAGTGGTTGTTTGCAATGTCTTGTCACAGTAAGGTTGCCAGGTTTGGTACAATCATGCCAGTATAGAGACCAAAGCATGTGTTCACCATGTGTTCTCGAGACCTGGAGTACAGAAGATCAAGCTAGGAGGATAAACTGTTGTTTGTCAAGAAATATTTACAGCACATACCTCTTCACTAAAACCACGAACTGAGACCAAGATGATCTTCTCATCGCACTCTCTAACGGAAAATCATTTCCCAAGATTTTAAATGACTTAAGTTGATGTCACTTCATAAAGTTATAGATTCATTTAGTTACAAGTAAACAATAGCTGTAACTATTTTATGTAGTTGCTACCCTAGTGAAACTTAGACTTTACAGTAATTTACCATTTTCACAGAGACACCGTACTGATTTAACTTTAGGCATTTTTAGAGGTCTTGGTGATGCTGAGTTGCTGTTATGTCTTCTCCCTGTGTAGTTAGTTGCCTGATAGCTATAAACTATTTCCACCAACACAGCAACTTTGCTCTCATTCTTGATGGAGGTGAAATGTTACATCTGAACCTGAGAACTGCTATGATAAAATCAATTTCCTGTTTTTGTTTGTTTGTTTGTTTTAATGCTCATGAGAAAGTAGCACACGCATGCACAGTGAAACATGTTTTGCTTTAGTGATACTCGTTTCTGAATGGCAGCGTTTGTTGAGCGGTCATGTGAACTGTAGTGGTTAAATTTGGCTTCCTCTCTGCATCCCATGACATCCTTTGAGGGCCAAGAGGGAGGGGCTGAGTAGAAGAACTAGCGCACCACAAGTTCGGTGATAAACATAAAGACTTTTCTGATCGAGGACAAACTGACAACAACATCTGACGTTAGTGCTGGGGGAAGGGTTCACAGATCCATACATTGACACATCAATTTCAGGATGTGGCGGCCGCCTGCTCGCTAACCTCTGAGTCAACATGCTGACTTCTGTCATAACAGCATGAACCCTCAACCACTGAACTCTGTTCACATGACACATATCTGGATACACGTAGCACAAAGCTATGCACATATGCAAGTACATACAGTACATCAGAATCAGTAATGCAACCACTGGCTTTGCCAAGATTATTAAAATAATATAAGAAATTTGTCAAATTCAAACACCTGCAAATCTCACAAATTAACACACTGTGTCTCGTTTGCTTCATATGTACAAACAGAAATGTAAATATGCCAGTTTAAGTGTTTAGGCTACATTTTAGTTACATGCTGGAACTATTTATTCATCCATCCACCCAGCATGACAATTTTACATTTTTATATCAAATGAATGCTTTGAAGGTCCAGTGTGTAAAAGGGGGATCTATTGGCAGAATATGGCAGAAATTTAATATTCATATATTTGTATTCTCCATGGAGTTCACACTGTATCTATAGTAGCCCAGAACAGACAAATAAAGCACTGGCTCTAGATTTGGCCTTTTGTTTTGTAAGCTTTGCCACTGTAGGTTCTCTTACATGCTTATAAGGCAAGGGTGAGGCAAATTGTATTTAATTGGTTACAATCTGAAACCTTGTTGTTAGATTCTGCTAATTCCTACACACGGGACCTGTAAAATGTATACACATGACATTTGTTGGTATGCTACTGCAACTGGCTATACATCCATGGCATAGTGTGAAATGGCAGTAATGTGTATCGAGTGTGCTCTGGACAATATTCAGTAGTTGAAACACCAATCCATAGCACTACTAGTGGTCAAAAAGCCACAAGGAAACACGTAAAAGCTAAATAATAAGAGGTTCCTCTGTGTGTTCTTTGGTGTGGACGCCCTTGCAGAATTAAAATCATTCTGTCATTTCTTTTAAAGGGTTTGGGTTAGAAAACAGCCTCTAATGGAAAACTTTAAAAACATTTTAAAGCTAGATATTAGGAACATTATTTAATTCTGGCTATGACTGTCATCTGACAGATACTGTTGTACATGATGTGATGACATGAAGTGATGATCTCCTCATGAAAGAACAGAAAAAGAAAAATCTAAACAATCCGTCAGCATGACACAATATCGGTCATCTTATGCTTCTTTAAATGTCCAGTATGTAAGATATGATGGAAAGATATTTACAGAATATGACTGAATATGAATTTGAATATACTTTGCATAACTATGTTTTCATTAGTGTATAATGGCAAGAATGAAGTTTTTATTACCTTAGAATTAAACTTTTACATCTATAGATGCCATGGGTCCTCTTCACCATGTTTAATCCTGAATAAACAAACCAAACACTGGCTACAGACACAGCATTTTGCCTTTTTCAGTAACAACTGCACTCCTAGATGGCACTAACTCACACACACTGATCCTTTAAGAGAAATAAGTTAAGTTTGGGCTTGATTTTAAGATTAGAGTGAAGTATGAATTGAAGTTTGGGCTAACAGGCCAGAGGTCAGGGTTCAGGATTGGGTTGCACCAACTATTGTTCTTTCCTGAAAGCATGTAATCCCTCTTCACAGTTGTGTTCACTGAGTGGTGAACCACCAACTATCCATTCACAAACTCCATCAAAATCCCTGTGAACTAAACCCTCCTTTCAGTTTTCTCAGCTTTCTGATTACTAATCGCAGCAGAGGAAATTTCAAACACTCCATTGTTGCCGCCGCCTGTGTCAGGTCCCGGTGGGTTATGCAACCCACGTACGACCGGCTCGGTCCGCCTGGTGCAGCGGATGTGGTGGCTCCTCTTAACCGGGTCTTGGCATTCTCCGGTTACTGAGTGTGCAGGCGGACAGGTCCTTGTGAGTATCCCTTACACTTGCTCAGGCAGGCAGGAAGTTCCTGTTGACATGAATGAACAGGCCTTTCAATAATGCAGGAGGAGCTCAGGGGAGAATGGCTGCCTCTCCCAGAGGACCATTACCTCAGCAACTGTCCTGCTTAGGCTGGCTCAGAGGCTTGGTGTGTGTGTGTTTGTGTGTGTGTGTGCGTCAGGAAGGGAGAGAAAGAAGAGGAGGAAGCAGAGTGTTTGTTTTATGTTAAGTGGAAGCATTAGACTGTGTCTGCACTTGTGTATTTCTGTGTGTGTGTGTGTTCGTTCTTAGTCATGTTTAAGTGGATTTACAAGGAGAAAAAATAATAACAATAATCTACAGCTTCTCCAAGGCACTATTACAAATTGAGATTAAAATGATGGATTGGATTAATGACAAGACTGTACGCTACCTGTCCAGAAGTCAATGTGTGTACTTCCATACTTACACATGCTAGTTTGAGTACACTGTCAATTTTGGTAAAATGCAGAGTACCTGAATGGTGCACCCATAACGGTCAAAAGGTTGAGTGTGGACATTACTCATCATCAATGGTTGCCATTTAGGCTACATATGGGAAGGAGAGGGACTACTGGAATTGTAAAAAATGGCGGCTGAGGAAGCTGCTAGAGCTGAAGCGGTTGCAGTGAATATTGCAATATGCAATTTTAATTATAAATATGTTTTATATATTTATATTGGCAGTCAAATGTTGGCGCTAATGCTCCAATTGGTTGCAATTTGGCAAAGTACTTGAATTAAAAACACTATCCTGCACATGAATTCAAGGTGCTCCAACTGCAAAATGAAGGTAATGTGTTCTGTGTTGCTTTCTTTTTTGTGTGTTTTCTATTACCATTACTAGTTTATAGGTGTAAACTAGGTGTTTAACAATTGTAAATCTATTCAGTTGTAATCTAGTGATCTGATTAATCTTCTCTGAGTAAACTCTTACACCATAATGAGGCAGAGTTTGAATTTAAGTTTGGGTGCAATCAGCCACAAGTTAAAACTAATTCAGTTAGATCAGGATTGAAAATAAGCAAACAACTGGCACAGTTGGCATTGATGTTGATTGGAAAACGAATGGAACATTCAAATGTGTCCACTGAACACATGAAAACAGCCAACTTGTGCATTTCTGTGTGACTGAAACCAACAACATCATGTTTTATCTTCCCAAAATATGACCTCCTCTCACAATTTCTACACACAGACCGTACATCAAACCAACCTCGTCCCAACAGGACTATTGTAAATGCTCCTTGTTATCTGACCAGACTAAACAAGCCAGACTACACAAACATTCTTGTTTGGCCATAAAAGCCCAGAATGGAGTCTCTGCTCTCTCAACACAACCTCCACACCACTCTATGCTCCTCGGCAACTCTTTTGATGTCGTCTCCCGCAGCTCTCCACCATTAGCCAGCCTCCCATCTGCTGTGCCAGAGCTACTTCATTACCAGCCTACTGCTGCTGCCATAATCGGAAAGAGAACAGCAGGCTGAAGTAGCCGCGGTGCTTCCTGAACCGAACCCCTTTCCTCTAACTCCCATTCCAGCTTCTTTAATTAGCTGTCTGTTGTTGGCGTTTATTGACCTAAAACATCCCTAAAACTTATTCCTCCACACCCCTTCCTAGCTCATTACCTAGAGGAACTGTCAAAGTACATAGACCCCAAAGAACACACCTCCACATTAAAATCAGTCAGTTGCTGGTTCAGAGACAAATAAATGTGACAATAGAGCAACCTTTTGATATTTCAAACAAACACTGTCACGTGTATCCCATGTTTGTCTCGCTCTTGTATATGATTTCTTTCTACCTTGACCTTGGAAAAGAGACAAACTGCCTCTGCAAAATTAAATCAACAAATCAGCATACTGTGAGAATGTTCAATCAACCGTTCTGGATATATATTCTGACATTTTTATTAAATAGAAAGATATAATAGTTTGTGTTTAGCAAAAACAATAACACAGATGATGCACACCTGACTGTCAGTTTCTACCAGCAGGGGCACTACTGAGTGGCAAGTAGGACATGAATCACACATGTTGCAGTCAGAGAAAAATGACAGCATGTTCACATAGTTGTAATAATGTCAAAGCATATTAGTGGGCTGTTTATGTACCATTTTCTACCAGTGGTCAACATTATTTATCTTTATCTAACCTTTACAAAGGCATAGTCCTCCAAGTCCAAGACCAAGTCCTTTGCAGACTCATGAGCACTGTCTGAAACCATTCACATGGTGCTGTTAGCTTCATTGTTTAATCTGTTTTCAATTAGAAAATGGAAAACCAACATTAAACAGATAAATCTATGCGATAATTTGTACAGTGCTGGCACATTTTCAAACCACACATTGTGATAGTGTGAAATCCCCAAAGATGGAACAACTGTTTAAACAGCATATATTTGGACATTTGTCTGCCTCATAAGTGGAGCTCGGAATTATCGCCCACTGAGGAGATATAGCAATATCAAAAAAATGCTCACAAAACAATAATAATAATAATAATAATAATAACAATTCCCACTATGAGCAAGCACTTGGCGACAGTGGCAAGGAAAAACTTCGGGTCACTTAAATATGAGGATCCATAGAGAGAGAGAGTGTATATGTTGCACAGCTTATAAAGACATGTGAAGGAAAATCTGTGATTTTTGATTTTGGGCTACATAACGATCTTTGGCCCTGCACTTACATACCTGTACCTTTACTGAGCAACTAGGTTTGTTGTCAAATTCACTACAACACAACCAGACAACTGGTCGAGTTTGTGCAGTCACCATTAAAAAACAAACACACAAGCTACACAGGAGGGACATCTGTTTCCAAATCAGAAACCATTAGCCTACCACTCAGCTCTCTAGCATCCAATATACTGTTCCTGTCTTTCTTGTTTTTATATGAGGGGTTGTAAACAGACAGATTGCCTCTGGCTTTACAGCTCCCCCTCCCTCTCCCTCATTTAGTGACTTCCTCTAAGGGTGGCAGTAAAAAGGGCTTTATTCCTCATTATTTCTCTGGTTTGCTGTAGCTCCAGACAGCAGGATCAAGTTGAGGTCAGCCAGGTTCTTGTTTGCATGTGAACAGAGGTTACCGTCACTGCTGCTGCTCCAGACCTCTCCGTGGAGATTTTACACAGATATCAGCTGATTAGAAAGATTGCACGCTGAGCTGCTTTGATGTCGGTTTCAAAGGTGAAAAGTATAGAACATTTGCACCGTGAAACAATGGGAGTGTCTTGGCTATGAGTCAGTTTTTTATGAAGGGGTAATCTGAGAGTTTATGTCAACGAGGTCAGTGCAGTGCTGCTGGGAATCACAGCTGTTGAAATCCAGCTAATATAAGTAAATCCATATTTATCTGTATGCATGAACAGCGGTGCAGCACACTGCAACGTTAACAAGAAAACATTTTTCTATAGTAGTTTGTGTTAAAAGAACAGATTCAACCACAGCACACATAAACGTACAGGTTGTCACCCAAGTGTGCCACATCACACGTCAGTGCTGAGCTTCAGGTTTGTTTATGATCGTCACATGGTTTAACACCACTTCCTGCGCAGGTCACAACGAGGTCATCACGTCACAGATGCACACTAGAAAAACAGGTCAGAGTTGTTTTTGTTGTTGAGTACAGACGACACTATTGCTTGACTCCTCTCTCCACCCACATCAAACACTCTTCATGTCTTCAAATATCCTCTGCTGCATTTGCTCAATTACATGCATAATCAGTCTGCAGGTATGAAGCAAACATGTTCCACAAATTACTCAAGCGCTGCTTAGACAACTTTTAAACATCTTAGTTTTGATTTCAGGATCCCTGTCAGTCCACTTAGCGGCGACTTTTAATTAGCGTTAGTTAGTTTTGCCTTTAGTCAACAGTCTGCAGGAAAGAAAGACTGTCAGTGACTGAGTTCTGCCTTTTCTTGGCCTAGTGTCAACTGACAGTGTACTCATCCGGAAGACATGAACGCACTGTTGACACCTGAGTCGAATTTGTGTTTTGTCCTTGTGACACAAAAGCATTCAGAATGAAGCATGAAAAGACTAGAGGAGGCATAAAGAGAAGCCTCGCATGTGACGGTGTGGGAGTGCACGCAAAATGTTTGTCAGTGCCAGGAACCATTCAACCCCTCTCACTTTGGCGGAGATCCAGAAACCTTCAGTATCCTGTTTCTCAGTGTGTGACTCTGTGTGTGTGTGTGTGTGATTGTGAGTGTGTGTACCTGCACGCATGTTTTTGCACAAGTGTGTATGCATGCTCCTCTGTCAGACAGTATTTATGATTTGGGGTTCGGGGGGCTGTTGTTATTGTTTTCATTTTGTTTCACAGTGTGAGTTTACTGGGGCCATTTTGAAGTGGATGGAGCGGATAAGAGCTGCTTGACTTTTTTTTATTTGTAGGTGTTTATTTTTATTCTTTTGCAAACGTGAATGTGAACAAAAGTGCTTATTCCTACAAAAAGCAGATCTACTTGGGAGTTTGGAGTTTACAGGAACAGGAGGTGTGATAGAACAGGAAGCACAGTTTATGAGAGAAACAGCAGACTTTGAGACTACGTCCGTTTTTTTTGTGTGTTTTTTTTTTTATTTATCCACTTTATAAATGTGGAAACATATCTGTTCACTGTGTATCAATTACTAAAATGGAGGAGGAAAGGTTAATTTTCAGATTCCGTCGTCTTAGTGTGGACGTGAGGGAGCAGGAATGTGTGTAGCACTCGTCAACACCCCTCTCCTGTGCCCGTGCCGTGAACCTCAGATCTGTGTGATATGGCAGCTGGCAGACCTCTCAGAAGCACGTCACCAATCTGTCCACCTGCATTCTTCTACCCAGAACCCTCCTCTTCTTCCTCAATCCTGCTCTTACACACAGCTGAAAAATAAATGAATATATATATATATATATATATATATTATAAGTTTTACAGAACCAAACCCTATTTTCCCTTAGTAATTAGCAATGGCAGAAATGCAATACTGCACATGTAATGTGTCCTGATATCGAGATTAAGACACTAAGAAACCTCATCTATTATTTCTCATATCAGAACACCTTGCTGTACTTTATTTCTTACTTGTTCTCCGCACCAGTTGCCTGGAAACTAGACGAAACAAGGACGGACATTTTTACATTTTTTAAATTGTATATTAATAGTTTGAATTAATAAATTGGATTATTGGCATTAAAGCCGCTTCAGACTCGAAAATAAGATAATTTGTTCCCCTGGAGGAAATTACATCAAGCTTATCTCAATGAGTACAATTCATGTCTGAGAAAGAGGAAACATTCCTTGTATAGTGATTATTCCAGTCTATGAATGTAAATTCAGAAAATAAGTTATGTAAAATTCTCAGTATTGGACAGCAAGTATTATTACCGGTAATAGTACAGATAATTATTCTTGTGAGTCCTATCTGAGAAATGAATGGTGTATAATGTATAATGTTTTGTAATGATGCACTGTAAAGAATGAATAGTACATGAAGTTCTTGCTCTTGCTTTACTACAAGCCAGTTGTCTGTTTTGACATGCTCTCATAACATTAATCTTACTCCTCTATGTGTTGCACAATGGGGAAGCTACAGCCTGTGGCTAATCTGGGTGAGAATGTAGACAGATGTATTAACAGCAGGAGGGAATGGACTTGCTGTCATGATATAAAAAAAACTCAGCAGCCTTCAAGCGTTGTGGTTGAATCGGTTCGGTGATATAAGATCTGATTAAGAGACTGGATGTGACCGGATTTAAGTAATATGCAAATACATTAATAAATGTTCTGTGGTTTTCAAGCAGCGAGATGGTGTCATGAGCCAAGAGGCCATCCTTAAATCACCTACTGTAAACCACTTCTAGCGTAGCTCATCTTGTAACTGTTCAAACAAAAATTGCAACTTCATATGAACAGCCTATCATAATATTCTAGCCTTATTAAATATGCATTTAAATTGTTAGTGGAAGTCATCTTCAGATTTTTAATATCAAGCCCAACCAATATCAATCTTCTCATCTAACTCGCAATATACTGGTGCCTCTTCAGGAATAAGGTCAGGTCCATTGGTATTCCTGCACATCTCTGCTTACACGACTGTGCCAATTACATACTATTTACTTAAATCCTTGTAAGTTGGAGCTTTTATAACCCTTTTGCATAAACTAAATGGACCAGACTCTATTTAGCTCCTCTCTTTATCTGCCCATCTCCCTGCCTAATTCTTTCTTTCTATCAACTCAGAAGCTGACCTCTTTGACCCCTCAGTGACCTCTGTCGCCCCCACCAGTGACAAACTGAATGAACCACAGGAAAAACGCCACCTCACACCCTGCAGGAAGCCCCTAACCTTTAACCCCATCACCTCCTGTCAGGGGTTGCATTATTTCCTACTGGGAGGTGATACTTTTCCACACCGTTTGATCTAGTGCTCTCTCTGCTTACATAAGACCTGTGGCAGCAGTGCAGCCATCACACCTTAACTATTTCACAAGTCAACACCGTCTCTTCCATTATGTTGTATAATTCTTTTCCAAATAAAATGTGTAACTTTGGTTGCATCATAAATTGGAAGAAAAAGTATATTTGTAAGTTTCCAGTACGTGGGGCAGCGATGAGACAGATGATGCAAGCGATTTTAGACCTGAAGATTTGACTCCTGGCTTGCATGAGTAAGTGAGTACTAGTGAGGTTGACCACAAAACTCCAGGGTTTGCTGGTAAAATTCCCTGTGTGGCCATTTTTCATGATGGAGCCTTTAACCAGTGTTTCCAGGGTTAAACTTTATCAAATCAAATCAAATTGCTTTAATAACAACACCCATCTCCTTCACAATATCCCTTTCATGGTGGCAAAGACGTGTAGGACTGCCACTAACAATTATTAACTGTTAGTTATCAATTCATGTGTTTTTAAAAGATTAATCATTTAGTCAAAAAAGGTCAAAAAATATTGAGACGTTTCCTGAGCTCATGTTGATTTAATGGTTCAGAACTACTGACTTTGTTTATGAATCTCATGCAGCACATTCCCAACTCATCAAATATACTAGTACTACTTGACCAAGCATCTGCATTTGACAACTTTTATGATGTTATTTTCATGTTTTGAAAATGTTTTCATTTTAGAAAATCAGGCCCAGAAAAAGGAGTTAGCTTTTTTCACACCACTTATTTCGTACTGACAACCAACCAAACCACCAACATTTCTGCTCACATTGGATCTATAACAATGACATCCTTGAACAACATGTAATATTCTGCATGTAAATTATAAATCCCACACTGAATGCATATTGCACTTATTAGTTTGCATGTACCTTTGTTGTGCTTGTGTCTACACACTGGGCTTGACGTTGCTGTTAATGACATGATTAATGACAAGCACATATCCACCCATAACAACTGCTGCCGTTGTGAATGCTGTTTGAACTAAATGTTCTGTCACTGACAACAGATGTGCAAGCTGTACAAGCAGGTACAGTAGGTGTGGTATCAACATGTCCTTTAAAAACAGATTATTGCTGTTGAGCGTTCAGTGGCTAACCTCTCAGGTTACCAGACGTTCTCTCAGAGAGGCCTGACAAACCAAGCTAAGTGTTTAGTGGAAAGTGTTTAACAGTTATAAATCACTGGAAGAGATATATTGTTTTGTTTTACTATCTTATATCTTCATCCGACTCTTCATCCACCATGCAGCTGGCTTTCTGAAGGTCTTTGCTTTGATTTGGTCTGGGGTTGTCGGTTTGTAGTCTTTTCCTTGTGGAGGTAAACAAAGAAGAAACCATCGTCACTGGGTGAAATTGTGCATTTGGCAGACTAAACAACCTTTCTCTTTTTTCTTCGACTGCCTCCACTGCTGATTTGCTGAGACACTGGACGAGGGTTAAAGCGCCAATAGTGCCGGACACACGGCAGGCAAACATTCTCAACGGCAGTCCTCCAGCTGCAGTTGCCTTGAATTGTCAGGTCCATAATGGCTAAGCATCTTGTTATCTTTTCATTTACAAATGCCCCCTGTACTCTCAGATAACCTCCTTCAGTCTAAGTCAGTTTCTCTCTCATTGTGATTTAACTTTCTCTCACATTTGTAAATGCAAAAAAACAGCAGCAGAGAGAAAAGGAACCTCGTCTGGGAGCAGGGAAGGGAGGATAGAGGGAGAAGGAGGAAGGAATGGAAAAACAGGGATTACTGCCCTGCATTGTCCTGCTGCTAATCCCTCCTCTACTCCACACAAAAACATTTGACACCTTTCAGTGGCTCAGCCCAACACTTCCAGTTACTCCCACACACTCAGAGTTACACAAACTCACACAACATGGAAGCACACATTCACAGGCTCACAGATTCAAAGTCTTTCCTCACTCTGTCCCTTCTGCTTGTCAGACAGCATGAAATCTGCCATTCACTGGAGGTGAAGGGGGGGCTCTGGTCTGTTACACCCCCACTTCGCCTTCCTCCTCGCTTTCATCCATTCTCAGGGGCCCCGCCCACCTTTGGGGCCCCATAAGGCCTTTGTGTAGATCGATGGCCTGTGGCTAGCCTGGAAGTAGGGTTATGCAGAGTGCACCATACTCACTGATGGAGGATTATATATATATGGAGAATATTAAAATCTTCTGTTTGAGTGGAGTTTCCTGTGTGGCCCTCCTAATTCAAAAACCATATAATCACAATGGACTAAATTCAATATCATGTCATGTAGAAAATTTTATCAAATCAAAGTTTTTTTAAATATACGTATATTTGTCCGTTTGTAAAGATTTATCTGGCCACAGGGCACAGAGTATTGAGTGAAGGATTATGCGTCGTTACAATAAGAAAACTAGAAAAATACCAACAAAAGTACCCAGCAGGAAGCAGAGTAGTCAGTGTTACTTTATTATATTGTTGTATAATTAACTTTTTAAAAGGTACACTACATTTTAGGTCAGTTTAGCCTCTCACAACACATTACATTTTATCAACTGATCATATATTCAAAGTAAGAAGTGACTGTAGCTGTCAGATAAATGGTGGAGTTGTTGTTGTACACCTTAAAATTGTATAGATAGTATTACAACAAAAAGATTTTACATTAAATGGTCTAGGAGGTGACACATCTGTGACTCAAATTCCTATATTCCTTTAAATATATTTAGGACGTTTTTTCCTGGCTTAGGTAAACATAAAATGTTTTGCACCCTTTAAGTCTCTGCCCATTCCTCACACTCTGTAATTAACGCTCTCCTGCTTTTCTCACGTCTTCCCACATCGGGTGGGGTTGACTTCGCAGGTGAGGTGTGAGCCCTGTGACCTTTTGACTCACACACTTTTACCCCCCTCCTTCTCATTGGAAAGAATTTATTTTCAGTTCCTTATTTCCTTTTCATTGCCCCTTTTTCCAGCGGTCCCGCCCCCTCGATACCCCCTCGTGGGGCAGTTAAAGTGCAGCTGTCGCTCTCAGCTCTCTATTATCTGGCCCGAGGGGTTGAGCAGGACAGGGGCAGAGGAGGAAAGCAATGGAAAGAAAAAAAAAAGAAAGGAAAGTGTGGGATGATATTTTAGCATTTCTGGGAAGCCGTGGGTGTAGCCATGGATTACTTGAACAGGTGTTGCCCAGTTTCTTTTCTCCGCTCCTCTCACACTTAAAAACCTGCGCATTTACAGTGAAAACCAAAGAATCAGGCGTTGTGCTCGCAGGGTTAGACACTGCATCAGTTGTTTTGTGGACCTTAAGTATCCCATCACTTATCATGTTTACTTTTACTTTTTAACTGGAGAAGAATTAGTCAATGATCAATGTAAGGCTCGTGGCTTGCTGGGCTCGATGCTATGGACAGTTTGGTACACAAAATACATTGTGATCACAAGAGGTAAAAATATAGGTACATAATAAAAAAAGAACAATTTTGTTTGTTTCTTAAATGGCTGTGATTAAAAATGTGGATGTCCTGAAATTACTCGTGTAAAACAAACCTTAACAGTAGATTCAATTATGTGTTTAGTTTTTGTTTATATCAGAATCAGAATCACTTTCAATTGGCCATGTATGTGTACATATACAAGGGATTGTATGCAATTAAACTACCAGATGATATTTACAGGTTTAAAGAACAAAAACCGGAGAATAAATAATTTACAGGTACAATAGATCTCAGGGAGACTCAGGGTTATTGCACCCCAGGGGTGTCATATGTCATATTTCTATCCCAGAGAGAACCCTCTCTGAACACTCATGTTGTTCAGCCCTTGAACATCACAACCCATTGTTGAGAGCCCATGGGTACTTGATCTTCCAGGAAAACATCTTCAGTGATGACCTCACGCTGCACTATTAGGTAGGCCTTATGAAAACACACTGCCTTTCTCTCCCTAACTCAGGTCTTTGCACTTGAGTCTGATCCCTCACTGACCAGCATCCCACTCTGTTTTGTTTCAACAAAAATGACACCACATTGTTCTTTCATCTTATGTACTGCTTCTGTGTCATGATGGAGCACCCTGCAAAGCTCAGAAACTCTAGAAGCAGCATGTTTGACCCTGATTTAGCAAGAAAATGTGAACATGGAACATGTTGAGCATATGGGTGAACAGTGGAGAATTAGTTTGAGAGTTTTCCGTAGATGTTTTGATATTTTTCCTGAAAACTTAGGGGTTGCTTTTGTTAACTTCTCATATATTTAAGCTGATCACAGCCATTTTCCTGTGAAGAAAGAGACTACAAACTTTTTACAATCAATCAATTTTGGGTGGAGTATCACTTTAAAGGCAGTGTGTCCAGTATTCCAGTCTTTTATTTCCTCTGTTATAAAACAAAGGCAGTGACAGCAGGCTAACGCGGCTGATATTCACTCCACTAACAAGCTATTTTACCTTGACCAGGAGGAAACCACCACGATAACTGATCTCCATACGCCCGTCTGTCTGTCGGCTCACCCGCCATCCTATCCATCTCACTTCTCAGGATCAATTTGGCCGAGTTGAACGAAGGGTCAAGGCAATTTAACACTCCTCCTGCATTGTAAAACAGGAGAGGAGGAAGGGTCAGGGCCAGGCAGGTGGCGGTCAATTTTGTGAGGGCTGTCTGCATTCCTGTGGGGGTGTGTGTTGGGGTGGAGGTATAGAAGGGATGACAGGAAGCAGAACACTGCCTCTGCTTAACATCATCATAAAATGGATTGTTTTGTTTGTAGTTTTAGGTTGTGGGTGCCCTTGTCCTTCTGAATTGTGGGGAATGATTTGAATTTAAGGCTCTTAGAGTGACTTTTGTCTATCCTTAACTTCTTTAAACAGCAATTAGAAGCTTGAATAATAATAATAATAATAATAATAATAATAATAATAATGACCCACACTGGTTGACAAATTCCTTCATTACCATGAATAAGAGTACTGTAGTTTATTTTGAGTCAATCTTACATAGACTTTCCTGCTGCCAGAACCAAATATGTATTACTCCACAGCTAAAAGTAGTCCCCAAAGGTACTGTGGTAGCTTTGGCCAGGAAATTATTGGGCCTTTTAAAAAATGTTACAGATTTTGGTCTATAATAACGACAAACGAGCTTGGGGCTGAGAGCCACAGGCAGGATAGAGAAGTCGGAAAGTATTAAGAGATGAACCAGCACCATGCTTTGGCTTTTGGTTTTTCCATGCAATGTGCCAACAATACGTGTCATATAGAATAACAGCAGCTTTATTCTAAGACTTTAACAGTTACTTGTTTAGATATTAAGGAAACATTATGTAGAACTTGATATTTTGTCTGTGATTTTGTGTGATTCAGAGTGTAATCCTACTGTGGTAACTATGGACAGCTGTACATGTGCATTTGTTATGATTACAATATTTACAATGAAAAACTAATGCCTCAACAACTTTGCTAACAGCCAAACATTGAGCAAGTGCAACAACACAAGACATAGCATCCAGCTAATATTACTTACTACTTAAACAGCAAGAAGCCCAGCTCAGTTGTCTTTCAGCCTTTTATTTCACCAAGCTCTGGTTAACGTTTAAAAGCCAGTCTTAGATTTAACATCCTCTGCAGTCTTTTCGTCTCTGTCTTTATATACATAGATGCTGCTGAATCTGGTTACATTGCCAGCTCGCCCAACTCTGGTACTGACACAACATCAGTTCTGCTCCCTGTCAGCATTCACCCGTGCCCCAGTGGTGAAAGCCTTCTCTTTGCAGTGGTCCAAAACAGATACCACTAACCGCTAACTAAACCACTAACACTCCCCAGTGTTATTTGATGGTAGAAAAGTTGCACAGTGTTGCTTTAAGCTAGGCAAGAGAATGCTTTATGTCAATGAGAGCCAACAAACGCTCTGCTCTTAACCCATTTGGATGTACTCATGTACGTATTTGTAGGTATAAAAAGTGTGCTTCAATACGTGTCCACAATTTGTGTTTTTATATGTATGTGTCTGCGTGTGTGTTTTTGTGTTTGTGTGTGTAATTAAGTCAGTAAATGTTAGTCATTACTGTTGGACCATAAGAGCAGAGAAGGAAGGAAGTAATGCAACCAGCCTTCTTGGGTTACATGGTAATCACCAGGCCAATTAAGAGCAAGTATGAACACACAGACGCATGCACACACACACACACACACACACACACACACACACACACACACACACACACACACACACACACGCACACACGCACGCACGCACACACACACACACACACACACACACACACACACACACACACACACACACACACACACTCATGTCAACCCTATACCAGTGTGAAGCTGGGCTATAGTTTATTTCATTGTCTGTTGTCATGACAGTGGTTTTCCTTCTGTGTTTGCAATTTTCCTCCCACGATGTCACCAGATGATGTGTTTCATTGAGAAAAACTACAAGTGGAGGTGGGAGGAGGCGACGACGACTTCGCTCTCACCAACACATAGACTCGATCAGGGGCTGTGAATGTTGCAGACAAACACATGATGTCTGTGCTGGTGTTCTTTCCTGGTGTACAGATGGCTCAACCCACTTACTTCCCTTTTACTGGATATTCATTATATTGTCATATGGCTACTATGTGCCTGCATCTGACTCAGTAGTCTCATTTTCCCATTACCCAGATGCTTGTTCAATACTGTAGATAGATAGCACACGTCATTAATAGTGGTAACGAATGGTTTTATTAATGGTTCAAAACATTTATTATGAGCTAAAAGTCAGTAATAGTCCTCATTTCTTTGTTGAATGCAGTGTTGAACTAACCCTGAACCTTTACTGTAAACAGAGCTATCCCATGGCGCAGAAATTCAGTGCATTCATTCCCCTTAACACATTTCTTCATGGTGTTTTTTGAGAACTCATGTTACCAGAAGCCTCTTTCCGTCAGCATAATGTAGCAGCCGTCTGCTAAATCTGCTTAAATCCGTCTTTGCTTGGAGGTTTAACATGTCTGGATTCCGGCGGAAGAGGCGAGCCGTTGACACAAAGACGATATTGATTTCGGGATGCTTCCTCTTCTTACCTTTCACCTAAGTGTCAGTTCGACAGACGGAGACTCACGGGCTCGGTGTGGGAGCTTAGCGTCAAAATTCGCCTCAGTTACAAAGAAAAGCGGGAGGTCAGAGGTTGTGGAGTTTTCTTCTTCTCTTGAAACCCTGGAGCCAGCATGTCTGACTGATGTAGATTCAGCAGACGAATTTCTTAACAGGGCTCTGTGGCGTTTTTTTTGCGAACAAACATTTGCAAACTTTATACATTTTTCACATCTTTAATCCATCATTGTTTACATCCATGTTTATTAGCTTATAGTACTGTGTGCCAAATGTTTTAGCACACTTCACATTTAATTCAATTTCTATTGATAAGGTTCATGTGTAATCATTTTACCAGTCCCAGGTCATTTGGCACTCAATAATGTTTGTTTGGTGTTTTGTTTCATACTTCTGTCTGAACCTTTATAAATCAGACAAAACATGAGGACAAAACCAAGAAGGAAACAGAGGAAGGACAAAGGAGCTGAACTATCAAGTATCCTTCAGGACAACTGGTGTTTAAAGTAAAAATGTTAGGTCTGTTTCCAGTGAGACTTTCTCACAGTTCTGCTTTCAGTACGCTGACTTAATTCAATACTATTATTTAACTCTAAATAATATGAAGACTCACAAAATAAAGCTACCTTTGTTTCTGTTTGAACACAGAATACACATACATAGCAAGTAGGTACTAGGAAATGGTATCTTCAGTATAAAGACATGGTGCTTGTAGTTATGATATAAAAATGCGATTTATCTAACATTCTGCTCAATCTTAATGGTTACAATGAAAAATAACAACACTGAGTAAGAGGAGGAATTCAGCAAAACCGGGTTTAACTTTCGTTTATTGGGTTTAACTAGGAGAAATTATCCTTTGAAGTTTCCTCTGTTGATGAGCACCCACCTTGCAGACATGTCCTTGAGCCAGGCGGTGAACCTCCGACCAGCTCCAGGGGTCCTGTTGTGCATCTGACCCTGACCTTTCTCCTCTCTCCTTCGGGAATCAATAACCAGACATTATGAAATGAGGTGAGGAGTAAAGTTGAGTGTCGAAAGCTTCTGTGGGGGCCGCGGCAAGGGAAAACATTACATTACACACACTAAAATATTTACAAGCCTCTGTCGACTCCTGAGCCTTCATCAACTGCCAGTAGGGCTGTGCCATCCGGTGTGGCCCCTGCTGTTCATTAATGGACTTCCTCCTCTACTCTAACAGAAGGATGACTGCTGTGTTTATGCATTCAGAGCCGTGTTCAAGAGAGATTATATGGGAAGAGTAACAGGTTAGAGGCGTTTCATTGAAGGCTGGTTTAGGAAAATGGCTGCTCGATTCATTAAATCACATTTTGTCTTGTGCTCTGTGGATTCTGTGGATGCTGTTTGCAATGTCTGGTGGAAATATCTGCACAGTAAAGACATTAAAAGAAGCTACAGAAAGACATAAATACATTACACACTTATACAGTCTAAAGAATGTATATAAACTAGATTAATGCAATATAAGAGATTAATGCTTTTGCCTTTGTTATTTTTAGACGTAAACAGAAGGAGGGAAACTCAGTGTGTTCCAATAGCTGTTAAAACTCTCAAGTTTTTCTTTAGGTGTGAAGATCTCAAACAGTGATAGGGTAATTGTCTTCATAATTTAATTCCTTCTAAAAGATATACAGTATGTGTGCACTATGAATGTCAGATATATCATTTTATTCTTGAAAGGTGGTCAAGTGAAGTTAAACCAGTTCAATATTGGCCGAAATTCATCTCAGTGAGCTTTACAATCTTCTGTTCACTGACTTTAACTAAATAAAAATAATAAGAAAAAAAAAGTAAAATTCATAAATGAAAAAGGGAGAAAGCTCAAGAGGAGAATCAAGGATCATCCCGATAATAGCTATTGCAGTTTTTGATCATTAGAATGAGTTTGATTCTTGTAGTGTGGTTGCATTTATATTTGTATCTGATCACCAGGTTATTATCCTCATGTCATCCATTACAATTCAGTTTAGTTCAAAATATTGTGTTCTTGTAGGGTGTCGTTTAGCTCAGTTTGTAGAGCAACTGCCCCATGTACAAGGGCTCAGTCCTTGCTGCAACAGCCAAGGGCTCAAATCCAACCTGTGGCTCTTTCCTGCATGTCATATATATATATAGTTATAAGAAACACCTTGGTGGTGCAGCTTGGACACATCCTCAGTGATGAACCCAGGGTCACGGGGTGTTTCAGGTCTTAGATCATCAGACACCCTCACCTGGGCGACCCAGCCGGGGCTGATCAGACCCCGGCTTGTGTCCAAGCAGCGCACTAAACCATGTCTCGCCTCTTTTTATCGACAGCTACCTAGA
Organism: Larimichthys crocea; assembly: GCF_000972845.2. NCBI lineage: Eukaryota > Metazoa > Chordata > Actinopteri > Sciaenidae > Larimichthys > Larimichthys crocea. The sequence continues at coordinate 21,518,676 of NC_040020.1, read as the reverse complement.
GGCTTTCTCGGCTGCCTCACTGATGTTTCGGGTAGCTTTCCTCTCTTGGGCCCCCCTGATTCCAAGGAGCCTGAGTGCAGGCTCTGTCCTGGGAATCCCCTGCAGCCAACCTTGATGGGCTCACAGCGGGCCCTCCACCCATTAAGCCTGCAGTCCTCCACCAGATTCAGATATTTTGCCTTCTTTCTCTCGTAAGCTGCCTCAATCCGGTCTTCCCAGGGGACTGTTAGTTCCAGTAGCACCACTTGCTTCGAACTCTCCGATGTTAAGACCATGTCTGGCCTGAGTGTTGTGCTGGTGATGTGCTCTGGAAACTTCAATTGCCTCCCCAGGTCCACCTTCAGCTGCCAGTCGCCTGCTGTGGATAAGAGACCAGCAGCAGGACCTTTAGCTGTGACTGAGGTTTCTCACCTGCCCTGACGAAAGCGATGTTTGGCCTATATATATATATATATAATATATATATATATATATATATAAATATATATATAATATATATATATATATATATATATATATAGATATGGTGTTCTTGCAAGGATATTTTGATTTAATAAACTAACACTGAGAAAGAGAAGTTAAAAGCGATTTAAAAACAGATGAAGGACCACGTGTTGAAGGCAAGGATGCCACAATTATATTTTATACATGGACATTATATACAGAAGAGTTTATTTTTTTAAATTATATTATTATTATATTATTATTATATTATTATTATTATTATTATTTATGTTTATTTATTTATTTATTTTATTTTATTTTATTTAAGTTTGTCCTGAGGAGAAGGAATCCACTGCTCAATATAGAGCAATACAAAATGTCACATCACTGCTTTGGAATAGCTGACCAACCTAAATGACAAGCTACTAACAGCTTCCATTCACCTTGTCCCTCCCATTCACAGGCAGCAAAGAAAAAGTTCATTCAGTCCAAGGACAGGCTGTGTATCTCTGTACCCTGGTGTCTTTTTTCCCATTTCAGACCTCTGCTGGCTAATGGTCCAATATGATGTGTATTTATTTAGCTCTCTCCCGTTGGCTTGACAACAGAGCCACAAGATGATTCAAAGAAGACATAAAAAAGCAGACACACAGTGGTGTCTATATTTGTCTCTTTTTCACGGAATATAAACCTTGAGGAATACTGATGTAAGTTTTAAATAGAAACAAGGTCAGTAGGACTTCATGAACAGGTCTGTTGTGTGTCAGTCTATGGACAAACTTGGAAAATACTGGTGGATTTCTCCTGACCACATAAGAACTGAAGTCATCACATGTTAAAGCTATAATAGAAAAAGTACACAAAAGTATCACAGACGGAAACATGCACACTCTAATTTAAACTCCATTAACACTGTGTTCAGTACAGCCCAGGATGAAATCTAGTTTTTGATGTTGCCACTTTCCCCCAAACAAGTTCCCTCAAAAAAATTTCAAGAAGATTAAATCTGGGGCAACTGAACTTGCCTTCGATTTTGCAATACAAGAAGCTTCTTCAGTTGTAGTGCAGAACTGAAGGAGCTTCTAGGATGAGAGGTGAAACGTCTTCACAGATCTACATCCAAGCCTAGTTGCCCCAGATTTAACCTTCGTAAAGAAAGATGGCTTGAATGACTGAGAACCTTCACAGACTCTTGAGAAAAGATTAAATATGTGGCATCTCTGGTCTATTGAGCTGATGTAGAAATATGCCTGTCTGCCTTTCAGAAGGACGGACACCAAACCCACTAGTGTTTTAGATCAGGCCAAAGGGGAAGCAGTCACCTAAAGGTTAGAGAAGTGAGCTTGTGACCCGAAAGTCATTCCAGACTAGCAGGATAAATTTAGATTGGGAAACTGAAAGCTAGCCACAGGTGCTGTTAAGCAAGGCTCTTAACCACAACTCCTCTAGATTTTACTGGGCAGTTACCCAGGTGTGAATGTGATCAGGACATTCCTGAAAAAAAAAACATGCACAATTAGCCAGAAATTGTATCAGTATTGTTTTGTTTCAGAACCCCTCATAATATTGTATTTTCAAGAATGTCATCTCCTTAAGTTTATAATCTGCCAACATTAGAGTCACTACATGATGGTACAGATGAAAGCTTAGATGGCTCTTCTTGTTATCTTGAGCTGTGAATATTAAGTAAACATTGATGTCATGGAAAGAAAAAAGGTGAATTTGGGAATGTCTCCTGATTTAAAAAGATGTTGTTTAGCAGCCAAGTCTCAAGTCTCAGGTGTTGGAGCTTCTTACGGACACCTAAAAAAACACAACTTGAATTAATAACAAGACATTAACAAGACATTGCCTTCATACCTTGCTGACCCAGGTTGTAATAAACCAGAAACATCCAGTCCAGTTACCGCAGCATTATGATCAAGTTACATGCACAGTAGCATCATGTATGGGTTACATATTGTGTCTATTTTGGTAGATGTCAACAATCCTGTGAAGTATTCTGTTTATCGCTCAACAGTTGGTGAAGTGTGCTGGGATGCTGAAGTGATGAAGTGCTATTTCCTCCCACTGTCTCTCTTATTAGCTCTCTTTCCCCTGTTCTGTCGCTGAAGTGGCACAGTTGTGTCAGCAGTATTACTCATACCTGGGCTGAATAAACTGGGCAGACAGGCCTGAATCTGCCTTAATCACCCACTTCCACTTCCTGTTCCTCGATGTGCCAACAACCTGCCGTGGGTGGACACTGATGACGGGAAACGACACAGCCGAACCAGTGAGAAACAGAGGGGAGCACTTGACAAGGATATTATTATACTTTCACTAATAAAGGGGCGGTAGACTAGGAAGAAAAGTGCGGATGTCTGAAGTCACCAATGTAAGAAAACACACTTAAAGAGAAATGCAGGTTTACTGAGTCACATAAGAAATGTACTTTTGCACTATTGAATTCATGTTTTAATAATGAAGTATTCAGTAAGAGTTGAGCCTGTGCCACACACGTGTCTTCAAGTCCCCATCAAGTTACTAGTCTTGGTCAATCATGTTATGAGTAAAAAGTGTAAATCTACTCTACTACAATCTCTTTTTGGCATTATGGACATTGCCATCTTGGTTTTGGAGCTGCTGAATTGGGCTGCAACTCCATTTTCAGGCAGAAAAAAATGACGGCCTGCCTGCTCACAAACATTCGCTAAACAGTGAATAAAATATGTTTCTGAAAACATTGAAGGAGAGAAATAATCAACCATAAATAACAGAGTGAATTATGCTGTGTGACTTGAATTTAATGATTGAGACCAAAAACTTATGAGGAAACTGTTTATCTATATAATAGATCAAGTAAGAAGTACTGTCATTTTCTCATAAGCTTGCATATAATTGGGCTTTTTTGTTGCAGCCAAGTGAACTCTCCCCTGCTGGACATTCGATTTAATGTAGATTAAAGACACTTTACATGTTTGCCTCACTTTTCAGACCCAGAAGCTCTATCTGCTAATTATACTGTCAGTGTTAAAAAAATTCTCCAAATGCAACTTTTATGTTTACTACATTGTTGTCTTAACATATGTATACAGAATCACAATGCAATAGAAGAAACTCTGTTATGCAAAAAATTCTTGCGTAACAGTCAGACTGACACCAGACAGGTGTTGGACACAACTGACACTATGCTGAAAGTGTAAATGAGACCAACAGACAACACACTGAAAAAAAAGAAATTAGCATCAGTTAAGTGGGCCTGATGGCAGGTCTGTCTGTGTGGGCGAGCTGTGATGTTTGCTCGCCTTGTTTCTCTCATTTTGTCATTTTTAAAACGGCTTTTAAATGATAATGACTATTTATACTCCTCTTGAGTTGGCTGTGTGGGCTCGATTGAGACAGCGAGGATGATTCACAGCCATTAGAGATCGCCTTTTTTCAACCACCTCTTTCCTGTGGCTCTCCCTTTCTTTCTCTTTCTGTTTATCTCTCTCTATCGCTACATCTCTCCCTCTGTCTCTTTTCTTCAGCTGAGCAATAATAGAAATATCTTGTAGTCACTTCAGGTATAGAGGCTGTGTGGGTTGAAGGACATATTGATTCAAGGTTTATAAAGGAGCCAAAGATAGTTTTTGAGGGGAAGGTTTCATAAGTCTCCAGTCTGAGTCACGATTAATTAAAAGCATCAGGTACTGTTAGTTTCAGCAGTGGCCTGGCCAATCAGGTCATGTACTTCTTTAGTTTGAATTCACTCAGAGAAACCTTTATTTTTTAGAATTGAGTCTAGTTGAGTCATGCTAAAGGCTAACGATTTTTATAGAAAAATAAAACATGAGATATTTTCCATAAGTATATTTTCCACATTGTACAACAATGGTGAACTGGTGATATGCATTTAGAAATTTGCAAATGCATATAGCTCTAACCCTAAAGCATTAGCCTACTGTTAAATCAGTATTAAAGATATAAAATAGGGGTTTAGGACAACAGCATTGCAAGGAATCTATGCAACACCCAAGCCCTCATAAGCAGCTTCACTAATGTTAGCTTGGTCACTGCAGCAGAGGCTGACTCAACATGGCCTCATCTACATCTCCCAGTCCACAGGTATCATGCGATATGTTGTTGAATGCTAAAGAAGATAATCTAAAATGACACACAGACCACCACATCATTAGGTTGCTATGAAGTTATTATGGTTACAACATGTTAGCAAACAGGACAGCATTACCAAGGCTGATAGTCACTCTCCTTTTAACATTTTATTAGCTTTTTGAATTCAGCATAAGCATAACTGTGTCTTTACTGTCATTCATGTGTTGCTAATCAGACTGCAGTCAAGATTTATTTTTTTGAGATATCATCTGACTACACCAGAAGCCCTGAAACATTGCCTGTTTCCCTCAGAGAGTAAATTGGTAACATGCAATAGCTGGTGGCTTTCGAGATTGGGTAAAGTATAATTATCTGCTAAATGTTCCGCTTTCTTCACCAGCTAATTGTTAACGTTGTCTGGCTGCTATTTCTTACTGGGCAAGTTAATCAGAGTGTGTCTATAGTGGGTGACGCGAGCAGCTTAGACTCAACCATACTATAAGCCAAAACAATGAGCTCAAAGAAGCTAAATAGCTATGTCAAAGGTTTGCATAATAATTATGTAAATCTGGCACTATGAGCAAGAGTGGTATTGTTATCTTCTGTTGTTTGAACTGGTTTTTCATTATGTTTTAGCTGCATCACATCTTTATCAAATAAAACCATGAAATAACACGTCTGGTTTCAATGTGACGATAGGGCAGGTTGTTTGTAACTCAAAGAGTTTGTTCCTTCTTGCTTCACAGAAGTGGAACCAACAATTTTCTAATCAAACACCCTCCCCCCATAACCATCCCAGATGCCTATTATGGTATAAACCATGACAATCAGATGTTTCCACCATTGCTTTGCCTGGATCTGGGACAGCTCAGAGTAGCATGTGCAGCTCTTGACAGCAGCACCCTGCAAATCCATCAGATCCGCACATGGAACACAGTGGAAGATGGGTGATGAGGGGGCTGTGGGGACAGGATGGTGGGTGTTGTGAAGACAATCCACCAACTTATAAAGAGGCTATTCAAGTGAAGTGAATGGTTGAACTATTTTTGTCACCGGAAGCAGAGCTCGTTGGGTGACGTTTTGGTGGGTTTGATTGGGTAGTGGGAGAAAACTGAGGTCACATCTGCAACTCAGTCAGGGACAGAAAAAGACAAAGCCAGCGATTTGAACATAGGAACTATTTTTGTCACAAGCTCCCACCTTTTATCAATTTTGCCAGCAGCTATTGTTTCTTTACACCTTACTTAAATTGGAAATTTAACTTCAGCAGCCATTTTTAAGCATTAATATCATCACCATCAATGTGTGGTTAAGAAGTTGAGTTTAATTTTGCCTTCTCTAACCAAAAAGATTTATTGTCTTCAGCACTGCTGATACTGTACTGATGCTGATATGTGCTACTTGGAGGTGAGTGTTCCTGTTGACTGTAAGTTTCCATTCTTGATATGCCATCTGCCTTTATTCCAGTGATATTTAACCTTCAACTACATTCATATTCACAACAGAATGAAAACTTGGATTTATATGGTGCCATCTAATGACTACAGTTGTGAGCATCAAAGATTTGACATGTATCATCAGTTTTGTAGTTTGTCCTTTAAAATATGTAACCGTAGAAGGAATTACAGAATTTGAGCCCACATTTCATTCTTCATATTAAAGCATATACGTGACAGATATACATTCAGATTTAATAAAAATGTGAAACAGAACATCATAATTCAAAAGCTGGCCAAGAGGCAGAGCTCAGTACTAAAGTACTTGATTATATTAACACATATTTTTTAGGGTTAGGTCACTATATACTTATCACGGTTAGAGCTTTATGTGAACGAGTAAAAAAGGAAAGGAAGGGAAAGATTCATTTGTGCCAGAGTTAAACTGATATCGTGTAAAAGGTTAAATATTAGGCTAAAATGTCAGACTGTTCCAGAGAAAAGTCTAGGTAGAGTTGTGAACACACTGAGGAGGGAAAACTGTCTTTCTGTAGAAATTGCGTGGGTTGAATGGCTGTGATAGAGAACATTGTATTATACTGTACACACTCACACACTCACACACACAGTGGGAGAGAAAAACACTGAATCCCAAAACAAAGCTCTTCATTCTGACTTTCCCCCTACTCCAGGAATTCCTTCCCAGCATTCCAGAGGATGTGGGTAGGGTCAGAGGTCCCAACGACACAAGTAATGATTTCAGCAGTGAAGAGGCGTGTTAATGAAACCTACACACATGCTACTCTATGCTTGCAAGGACTTTCATTGACGTAATGCGTTCCATGACCTTTGACCCCAAACTTAACACAACTGTGATTCTAACCTTAACCCAACCACTAACTCTTCACTCTCAAATATTCAGAGGATTTCAAAAAAAATATCCTCTCTCTCAAGGTCTAGACTGGTCCTGACAAAGACAGTAAGAACACACACAAGGACAATTATGTATCAGGATTACTTGCAGCTCTGAGGTCCACTTGACTGTGCTGCAGCTAATGGAGCCAGCTTGTGGCTTTTACCAGCAAATTTACGCAAAAAACAAACATTTGCTTCATGTTCTATCAGAACACACATTTAACTGTGTGCTCTGGATGAGAAGTGCTAAAAGTGCTCAGAGAAAATGAAAATTTGAAGATCTGCAACTCCATGGCAACTGAGTGAAGTCCATCTGTTGCTGAAGTCACTATTTATTAATTTATTATTACCCACTGCACACAGGTTGAAAGCATTCCGTTTGTTGTTGTTTTTAAGCTCTTAAAGTCTTACAAAGAAAGGATGGAAGTAGCTTTATTGTTTGTCTGTACTGGTGCTGTGCCTACATTTGTTTGCATTCATTTGAAATATTATGGAAAAAATAATACTTTTACTTTCTTATATAAGATCTATAAAGATTTACAGTCAGACGTGACACATAAGAAGGGAGGACATCAGCTGGCAGTGATGGGAGTGTTTGGCTGCAGAAGGTCTGTCAGTGTGGGAGTTTTCGGAGTAAAGGAGAAGTGATGAGAGCTGAGCGTGACAGCAGTCCTGTCTGATGATGCAGCAATGGGCTCGACTTAACTGACACTGACACACGTGCGTTTATATGCCAAGACCATCACCAACACACACAGAGTGTCATGTTGACCTGTGGACCTCCATGTGGTGTTAAGCATCATGAAATAGACACACGGCGTCTGTGAGTGTACAGAGTTGTGCAGACAAATGTGTCCAACTAATATATGATTTAACTCAATTTGACTTTTTGTTTGAACATTTCTGAATAACAGGCAACAAGAAACTGGACCCTGCTGGTGCAGGATGTGGCATGTATGGTTACATACAGGAAATAACAGCATGTCACACACAAGCTGGCAACAGGTAAAGAGGTTTCACTCAGGAAACAGCTGTTAGTCTGCAATCAACAATTCATAATATGCATGATACTGCAGAGTGGGAACTGAGATCTTACCGTAAAGTATACAGGTTGATAGGCAAATAGAGAAGAGGTAAAACAGGCTGCTGCACAGATCAGGTGACCTACATGAGCGGGAAATTGATGGAGGGTGGAGAGATCGTGCATGACCGGGTCTGGAAACAGTGTCAAATTAAGTTCATGCATTTGTTTCTTATCTTTATTAGGGCATTATAGGCCATATTTTACAAGGTGATTTGTTTGTTCATTTCAAGGACTCGTGTTTCTTCTATTTTATGTAAAACATTTTGACGGATATTCATTTATTCACCCATGCGTATATGCATTTGCATGAATGAACATTCAAAATACATCGAAGGACTTTTTATTCATGTAAGAGAAGATGAGAAGAAGATGAGAAAATGGATGTTTGCAATGCCTTGAAATTTCATTTAAAAGTGACCAGGGTTCTTATTCAGCCATAAGCCGCCTATCAAATGTGTCATATGTATGATTCAGAGGCATTTTATGTGCTAACAGGTGAAAAGTTCTCTGTCTCGTTTGGGCATAAATCGTATGAGAATGTATTTTCTGGGGAAATCCAAAGGAGCTAACTTCAGAATAAAGTTCACTAACGTCATCAAATAATTGGCCCCCACTAAAACACGTCCAACACCAAGTCCAAAGTCAGAGATAAGATTACATGTGAAATGTTTATTGTGATTGTGGTTTTAGCTGCTAACATTAGCTTCCTTGCTAATGCGAAAGACTGACTGCTAACTGAAGCTAATCTGGGGTTAGCCAGCTGACCACTGACTGTGTCTTGGCAGTGCAGTGTGGATCTGGTGTTGGATGCTTCATGGTGTTGGCTGATTGGATGATATGCAAACAGCAAGATTGTATCATGGAGCCAATAGACCAAATAAAACAGAGAAATGATAGAAACATAACTCATAAGAAGATCTTTGAAGGGTGAAACTGTACATTTTCTGAAGCCTACATGCTGTTATTTCAGTCCACCTTTGTTAAAAGTATCATAAGTGTAAGCCATGTATCATGATTCCATCAATCCATTTCATCATCTGACTAGTTACACACCTATTCCTGACACTGGTACATGTGGATTAACAGGATGGATGTAAATTTTGAACAGATATGTAATTTTGGATGAACCCATGAATAAATAAGTTAAGGGTTGGATGCCACACACAGCTCTTATCTATGAAAAGACACTCTAATACAATTTTTTAATGTAGCAGACTCAATTAGAAGAAAATGTACAACTTCCTCTTGACAGACACACAAACACCTCCCATGTCCTTGTCCCTCAATCTCACATAACCACAGACAACTAAACACACGATTGCAACTGCGCCAAAGTTCAGTCATAAAAAGACAAACTCCCCTAACACCAGAAAATGTGTCATGTTTGGAGATGACTTCATACACACAAGCACACACACACAGACGCACATTTTCTAGTCTTAACTTCAACAACCCCATTCATGAGAGGTGTCATGGGCTGATGGGTTTATGTGTGTGTGTGTGTGTGTGTGTGTGTGTGTGTGTGTGTGTGTGTGTGTGTGTTACAGTGTGTGTTACAGTGTGTGTAAGCCTGTGTGTGATCTGTATGTGTGCAAATCCACCAACAGGAAGTGTTTTTAGGGTTTCATTGGATTTTTGTGAACGGGTCCATCTGTTGCTTCTATCGGTGTTTGGTCACAGCCTGTTCCCTGAGCCAGATTAATAATCTGGTCAGAGAGTGTGTGTGTGTGTGTGCGTGTGTGTGTGTGTGTGCGTGTGAGAGAGAGAGAGAGAGAGAGAGAGAGAGAAAGAGAGAGTGTGTGTTGGAAAGTGTGATGGTGTAAGCGATGAGATTTTGAGGTTTGGCAGTGAAAATTATAGCAAGGCTGGCATGTAAGAGTGAATGTGTGTGTGCATGTGTGAGTTTGTGCGTGAGAGAGTGTTTGTGCCCCTTTATGTCTATGTGTTTTGAGAGTGAGCTTGTAAGCAGTGTGTGTGTGTGTGTGTGTGTGTGTGTGTGTGTGTGTGTGTATGTCTGTCTTTGCAGTTTTGGAACTTGTAACACGATCCGTGAGGGCAACAGGAAATTGCTGGAGTGGATGAGGGGGGAAGCAATGTGACATGAGACAGGTGGGTGGGTGGGGAGGGGGGTGTTGGGGGAGCTGATGGAGGGGGTGGAGGCTGCTGTCAACACACTGTCGCTTGAGGGTAAGAGGGACAGGAACCGTTAGCAGAGGATTAGCAGGCACGCCAAGTTTAGCCCTGCAACCTCGTGCCTTTATTTTCATGGCCAAAAAGCCAGTGGGAACTGGGGCACCCTCACTCCACACCGAGCCCACAGCTGGATGTCATATCCATACTCAATCATAAAACGGATGTGGCATACTCAACACTTGATAGGAGAAATAAACATTGGATTGAATGCTCTGTTGCACAAAGTAACATAAGTTGATTGATTAGGTCTTTGATCAGTGCCAGCAACCCAACAATTAGTCATCCAGGTGCTGATTTCAGACTTTCAAAAGTTACTTTTTGGCCCAAGTTCTGTTTTGGAACTAAAAACCCCCCACGCACTGGCAACTTAACTGCTCCAACTGGCGGACTGCGTTGTTAACAAGCACCTGGAGTCGTGAGCCATTGCTGCTACAAAAACTAAACATGCTCATTCCCCAGCCAAAATAGCAGTTGAGTTGTTATTATTCCAATTTTTTAGCACAGTGATATCTGGGTCTCACATGTAATTAGCTGTTTTAAGCAACTGTTCTGTGGAAAAAGTGTTTGCGGGGGGAGTAAAAAAGTTTCAGTGTTGCCACAATTCCTACTGGAGACAATAAAGATCAAAGTTGAATTTATGCAGACGACACGTGGTGTTATCAACTTTTAACTCAGAGAAGTAGTGAACCATTTCAGAAGTATAACATATATGTAATTAAGTTGCTTTGTTTGCAGAAATGTTGTTTTATTACACAGTATTACAGCTCATTCACAGTAGGACGTGTTGTTTTGGAGAATTATTTTTTATTTTCCTGATTTCAGTGAAAGACTATGCACGACAGGGCAGTACTGAAAAAAATTTAAATAATATAGACAGGCACTCAATAAATAATATGGGATCATTTAATTTTTTTACCTTCATATTTTTATTTTTAGAATTTATTTGCATGTATTAACCAGATATACTAATAATAATCCCATGGGGAAATTCACTTGTCACAGCAGCTCATGTACAGGTTGATAATAATTTACAAAAAAGAAATATATAGAAAAAATCATTACGTCATGCTGAAGAAAGTCACAAAGTCATGCTGGTGTTAAAGAGTCTGACAGCTGTTGGAATGAAGGAGCTATGGTACCGCTCCTACATGGTGGGAGTAGCAGTCTGTTGCTGAAGAAGCTGTTAAAGGCCCAGACAAGATCACTTGTGTTCATTAGTGAACTTTGGAGGTGCTGTTTCTCAGATTTTTTAACTTTTGATAAGACAGGCTGTTTCTAGCCTAGTGCTTTCTAGTCTCTTGGCATTATGATAAGCAAAGATTAGAGTAGTATCAATTCTCAGTACCAAAGTACCAAAATAAGCCTATTTCTATCCATCCATTATCTGTAACTGCTTATACTTATCACGCCAGCTGACTTTGGGCGAGAGGCAGGGTATATCCTGGACAAGTCGGCAGTTCATCACAGGGCACATCAACCATTCAGACTCACATTCACACCTATGGACAGTTTAGAGTCACCAATGAACCTGTTAAGGTCATGTCTGTCTTTGGACTGTTGGAAGAAGATGGAGTACCCAGAGAGAACCCACACAGACACAGGGAGAACATGTAGACTCCACACAGAAAGGACCCAGCTGAGGGTTGAACCAGGAACCTTCTTGTTATGCAGAAGAAAAGCGCTGTCAAGTTTATGAGGAGAACTATAAGCTCTACCAAGTTTTGCTCAGTCTCTCTTTGTCCTTTATCAGCTTTCACTCCTTTCTAGCTGACAGGGCAAAAAGAGAAGTTAAAGTTGGAAATAGACATTTTTCAACAAGCTGGCGTGCTAATGCTGTGTACGAATTAATTCCTTGATCATAAGATAATACAATAACTTTTATCACTGCTCATTTTAGAAAGACTATCATCAAAACGTGTTCTGTGTTTATGTTAGTTTACATTTGTTTCCCAGAAGACTTGCTTTGTTGCACTCATTGACAATTCCTCTCTACTCTTATGATGCTCCCCTTTTCTTTTCTTTTTTTTTGCACGTCACATTTAACTGGACCAAAATTATCAGTATTTTATCTACCTCACTGCTATTGAGAGAGGGGATAAAATTATTGCTGCAGTAATAACTTTGCAGAGATATGAAATTTAGTCTATTAATGCAGTGCTAATTTTAGCCCGAACGCCTGCTTTTCTCCTCACTATACTGTAAATTTAACTCCGAACATATCAGTCATCTGACCACATGTTCACATGCCAACCCCCTGACAGCCCTCACCATGACCCAGCCATACGTGTTTCCAGATCCCTGTATGGCCTGCCCTGTCACAGCCGCTGTGCCATTCTGATGAAGGTGCTGATGGGGTCTGCCAAGCCCATCTACGTGCCTGTCTAAAATTAGTTCTGGTAGTTTCCTGTGCCCTTTAATCCTAGCTTTAAAACCACTAAAGGCCAAGCTGCAGACAGGAAGAACGGCCATGAGAGCCCCCGGGGTGCTCGGCATGCCGCGCATACCCCCGACTCTATCTGTCAATCGTAGTCCTGCCATGACATCACGGCTGCCCATTCCAAGAATAAGCACTTCCCAGGCCTGGCTATAGTTGGGTTTAGGTTTGATGGATGATATCCGGGTGGCTGCAGAGACCTGTCCCTTGACCTGCAGGTTCATAGGTTTGATCCTCTACAGCAGCCAGTGAGTCCATATCTGTTACAGTGTCCTTGAGGAAGATACTGAATTTCATCCTGTGTAGACGTGGCTGAACACTTGTGCTTTAACTCAAATACTGAGTTTGATTACATGCACACTGAACAGACATTTTTAATGTTGTGCAGTGCTGTGTAGCTGCCGGTTCTTCTCCTCCTACCCGCCATCCCCTCTCTTCATTAGTTTGAGTAGTGGTTCACACCTGGAGCCACTTCGTGATTCGGGCTTGAAGTATGAAAACCAGAGGAGACTTGTAGTTGGTGCCAGTGAGTCGGTTTGGCAGCTTTGAGGCTGTGTATTGGTCGACAAGACTCAGAGTTCTTGTTGTGTTGTAGGTTTGCTCCCTGTTTCTAAAAGGAGAAAGGATAGTGGCTCTTTTTACTTTAGCTTTGATTGATATGTCTTGGTAAAAGTCCCTGTGACCGAAACGTTGAATTTTTTATAAATCAGTATCGAGGTGAAGTGTATGCAGGAACTGAATTTTTCATTTAGGACTATTTTTGGGGAGGCAGATTTGATTCCCAGCACCACAAAAGAGACCATGAAATTGACATGCGTTTTGCTTTCTACTCATTATGTTAGCAAAATATTCACCATTACTGACTACTTACAGAACCCAGAAACTGCTGTATTGTGCTTGCTAAATGAACTGATTCTGGTTCTGCTTGCTGGTCCTGAAAAGAAACAAAGAAACAAAAAAAAAGGACATTAACATGAGCCTTCAAAATTGCTAAAAACATCTGCTCCAACCAAATTCTTACCATCCAACAATCTCCAGTCATAACCTAAGTTAACCCTGTCAGCTGAATTGTATGTTTAAACTTAGCCAAGGGTTCCATTTTTAGTCATGTAGCAACACCTAGTGAAATATAAATAAGTCTTGGATGGATTGCTATGAATTTGTTCAAACATTCATGGTCCCCAGAGGATGACTTTCCAGCCAAAGGCCTTTCAGCATGGAGTTTACATGTTTATTGATTGTTCCCCTGAGCTTCTTTCTACAATTTAGATATACTTAATACAGGATTAGATGGGTAGTAGGGTAGGAATGTTATCACTCATTGCCTGTACATGATAGCTACATTAGTCCCGTGACAAACAGGTGACTCTTCCTCACATTCAATGCATCAAGGAGACCCCATGACCCCAAAAACTATTAAACACGGAAGACAATATAATGAATCATGATGCTACTAAATATCAGCTTAACATCTCAGAGATAGATGCCTACAGGACTATTTTACATGAATGGATACAATGAATACCAGTGTATACAGCACAAACCACTGTTATGTATACTGTTGTGTATACATAAATAGGAATTTTAATCAAGGCTACTACTGTCTTTTTTGTGTCTTATTTGGAACAAACATTTCTTATTACTGTGTGTACTTTTCTGTTAGAGTTGGATTGTAGGAGTCATATTATTATGAAATGATTACCCAGGAAACGGAAAGTATTACCTGAACTAGAAAGTGGACAAAGGGGAGCGCGCTGGCACTTACCAAAATGTAGCAGTCTTTTTATAAATCATTTACGTCAGGACATGAGTGTGCAGGTTTAGCCCTTTGTTACATGGCCAATGATTCACTCACTTTGTTCAACCACATGCCAGATTGTATTTCCAGTACAAACCTGAAAAAGAAGGCGCCATAGAGACTTTTATTAGATTCATTTTGTCCACTAATTGCTTGTCTATCACATATTACTCATAAGTATTGATGATTAATGCAATCCCTATCCTGACTTCAGCTTCCTGTCTCTATTACATGTAATTTTCTCTTCATATCTGTTTTTGGTAAATGTTTTCTGTGTTTAGATGTGAACGATAAGGGGGGAAAAAGACAGATAAAAAATACTGTCCACTTATATCTTACAGTGTATACTTTTGATATATCAGGAATCATTGGCCTCCATCTCATGCCTACATATTCACAGATTAAAGTGACTCCTAGCAGTTAATCACAGTGAAGCTGCTGTTTGTGTTGACACACTCTTTACTTCTGTTAAAGGACTTAACTCCATTGCAAGCACATACATGCTGTACACATCAGGATCGTAGCAGACAAAAAGTGCTGCATGGTAGTCGCTCTTTGAAAATCCTGTTATAATCAATTGATGCCCATTTGTCTGTTAACTTTAATTTATTTAGTTGCTTTGCTTGTCCCTGTCCCCAGACTCCAGTCACACTCACACTATGCTGTTGGTGGTGATCAGCATGTGTGGGAATGATGGTGCAGAACAGGCCGGTCTCTGCTGAGCTGTGAAGCAAGTTGCTGCTCGCATGAGAACACACCGCTCCACCTCCCTTTCCTGTGCCTTTGGGGATCGTCTTCTCCTGCGCCTCCAGGCCTTAACAGGTACACACTGCTTCGCTTGCTATCAAATAACACCATATCTAGGTACTTTCAGCTTCCTTTAATGGCTCAATGCGCAAGCTCCACCTTCAGAAAGTGCCAGAAGGTGTGTTTGTGTGAACCCAAAGCCCTTGCCGCAAAGCAGCACCTGGAAAAACCAGTTGGGCTGTTTACAGCGTGACTGGAATCACTTTGTACCTGTTGAGTAGCATTTTGCACTTTGTGAATGATTGCCGTCGAGGACAGAGTGTGCACTGCACTTTGTTACACAAGCATCATGTGACAGGACATGCTAATTCTGAACTGGAAATTTAAGTGGGAGATGTGTCGAGTGCTAGAGTTAATGAATAGCAAGAGGCTTTGAACAGCCTCACGATTCACGGCAACTGGTTTTGTTGTCGTGACACGGCCTGCTGGTTAACACTCAACTGTACTGTGGGTGAGGAGACACTACAAACATGTTACTGTGGATACAGACAAATTACGTATGTCAATGGAAAAACAGGCATGGAGAGCAGAAACTGTAGACAAAATAGCAATTTATTAATAACTTATCTTTTCTTTACATTCGTAAGAGAGGAGTGTGGAGGGGGTTGGCAGAGGTTACCAAGATGGTGTTCCTCTGTAAAGGGGCCTTCTCCGTTGAGGGGCAACACACTTTTTCTTTCATCTTGACAAATAAAAACTGCATTTCACAGCGTTTTCCCTGAAGAGGCGAGGTGAGCAAAGCCTCCTACTTTGTCCACGTGTCAAAGACTTTTAACCCTTGTGCACATATGGGGATTACTCACATTAACCTTCAGACATCCAGACGACACGTTGGCCATGACTCAATCGTACGCTACCTTTTTATGTGGTGCCAAATTAAAAACTGCTGTGAAAACAGTTCAAGATTTGATTGACTTTTTGTGGGAAGATTAAAATTTAACTCTGGCATTCTGTAGAGTTGAGAGATTTGGTGAATTTCTCTGAAGGCTAATGCAAGAAAAACCACCTGCACGCAAAAGTAAGGCAACAACAACCAAGGTGACTTTGATTTGTGAGAGGGTGGGTGCAAAAACAAGGCCCGTGGCTGTATTCACACGTAAAGCGATTATCAAATATATTACACATGTACACATTTTTGCACAATTCTTAGAAAGCCTACTTGATTTTTGGCATAATCAACTTAAACATACTGATCAATATGCAATTTGTTTGCTTACATAAAAGTAGAATATGAAACAAAGAATCTTCAGTACCCACTTGTTGCAAAGGGTATATACTAGAGCAAGGCTTTTACTGTATTGTCTTTTATATTAAGATATATACACAATGTATAAATGTTTGAAAAGACTCCACAAATGTAAAATTGAGTCCAGTATATTGTGTGCCATTTAAAGCTGGGGTGCTTCAACCCCACACAGGCAAGTCTTCACAGAAGACAAAGGAGACGGCGCACCTTGATGTCTTGGGGGAACCAGTGCTAGACCCCAAAACGAACATAAAAAAACAGTTTCATCTTCAGATCTGGCCAGTTTGAACAATCATGTCTCTTTGGCACACCAGCCCAGGAGCTTTTAAGCATAACATACAGCTGTTTCCTCAGATACAAGGACAAAAAGAGAGAAAAGACGTCAGGAGTCCGACAGTGATATAAGATTGAACAAAGTATCTGCACTCTTTAAATGACTGTCTCTGTTTCTGTCTCTTTTACTGTCTCTCCTCATTCAGTCAACAGCAGCTGCGTCTTGGCCAGACAGCGTTGGCCCTCCAGTAACCACGTTCAGCAGCAGTCGCCTCAAACCAGCTGTCAATAAGAGCCAGGTTCCACGGCAGACGACGGAAAAAAGAGAAACTTTTTGCAGCGTTTCCAACAGGAGGCCCATGAAACCTCCGGAAAGAAGAGGTGTGTTGACAGCTGACCTCACGTGGACTCCAGAGGGTCCAGCTGGAAGACGTTGTGGTTGGTCGGGGTGGTGAAGTAGAGCTGCTGGCTTGGCGGTGCAATGCGATTATCGCATGGGCTCTTCAGGCCCAGTGTGCGCTCAAAGTCCAGGAGCTGGCCCATGAAGTTGAAATTGGGTGAGATGTTGGATTTTTTCATCTTGACAATGTCATAGGCGTCATTCATGGACAGGTTCAGTTTCTGCATCAGGTAGGCCACTGTTACTGTCACTGAGCGACTGATGCCGGCCAAGCAGTGGACCAGGACGCCGCACTTCTGGCCTCGAGCTTCATCTGATAGAAAGAGAAAAGGGTGGGAATGTTATAGACCTCTTCCAGAAGTGCACAAGAGATTTGGAGCAATACAATAGTTTGTGTTCAAGATTAACAGTTAGATTAATTCATGTTGGTATCTTAATTTTGCTTGTTTTGTCCAACAGCCCAAAACTCAATAATATTGTATCATTGTATAGAAAAGAAAAGCAACAAATCCTCAGTGAAACAGTTAAAGTCTGGCATTTTCGACACTTTCAGGGGCATTATTTTCACATTTTAGGCACTCTGGTGCTGCCCCTTTCATGCACAGACAGAACAAAACTTGTGATAAACATCTGTGACATTTAAGTCAAGCTGTGTTGGAAGTTGGAGCAGGTCCAGGGAGAGCAGCGGAAGTTATTATCCCGGCTATCTCCCAGGCGTGTCAGTCAACAAACAGGGACTGCGGCAGTAGCGCACATAAACAGAGCCCAACATTCTTTAGTTTTTTTGGCCTAGAGTAACCGGCTGGGAAATTGACTATTACGGTCTATTAAACCATTCTTCCGCTCGCCAGGGTTACTCCGACAATGGTGCCATTTGGGCGTGTAAACGTAGGAGTCATAAGGGCACCCTGTCAAGGCAAACAGGATGTCAACAGGGCCTGTAAATGGCTCCTTTTGTAATGTGGAGGGAGGAAGGAGTGGAGGGGGGGAGCGAGGGGGGTACAATGCCATGTCCTAGATTACTTTCAATGCCACTTCCTTCCTGTTGCACTCGAATTACTGCCCTCCCCTTCTTCACTCTCCCCATTCTCCTGTTTCAACGTCGCCCTTTGTGCTGCAATTACACAAACCCCAGGACAAGAGATAGGCCAGGATGTCTTCCATTGAAGTCAAATCCTTTGTACACAGTGCATTTTAGCCTGCGCACCATTAGAGGCAGACTTGTATTCCCTTCTGCCTCAACACAATGGCCTTAATCTGCCCGCTCTGTGTGTCCCTGCCTGATTGACTGATAAGATCACAGCCAGGGACACCTCATCTAATCTCAATTGCACAGTAAGAACATAAGAACTTCCTAGCAGTGATAAGATATATCACATTAATAAGATTATGTCCATGACTATCTGGTTCTGCCCCTTCACTTTGTCTGCATGCATTCATAACAATCACATAAGGTCGGCAAGTGAAGAGCTGTTGATTAGTCAAATAATCAGTTGACAAGCTGGTTCCTGTTTCTCAAATGTGACAGTTTGCTGCTTTTCTTTCCTTTAATGTCATTGTAACGTCATGTGTTGAGTTTCGAGCTGTTGAAGGTGACCCACCTTGGGCAAAAACTATAATTTGGAGATTAATCAATAATGAGAATAATTATTATTTGCAGTCATAAAAGTGAGTGAAATATGTAAACATCACAGTTTCCTGAGGCAGATAGTTTACAGCAGGGGAATAAGCTGCAGTGTGTTTTCAGCTCTGCAGGATTACTTACCAATAAAGCTGATGGCCTCGGGGAAGAACTGAGAGAGATTCTGGCTCCAGTGATCCGAGATGGGGATCTGCTTGTACTTAAACTCCCCTGCGTTCTCAAAGAGGTTGGGGAGATTGGGAGTCACGTTCAGGATGTATTTGATGCCGTACTCCTCCAGCACGTCCAGGTTGGTGGAGTCCTTGGCGCAGCCTAGGTAGAGGTGCGGCAGGATCTCCACCGGGAAGGATGGCTGCGGGTTGGACAGGGGGCTGCCGTCCGAGTCTGTGGCGCTGCTCGGGTCTCGGTCAATGTCTGACTCGATGTCTGAGGAGTCGGAGCTGATGCGCAGCCCGCCGAGGCCCAACACCTGGGCGGTAGGGGAGCTGCTGTTGGAAGAGCCGTCCAGGTTGGTTTCGCACAGAGCTGGATACTCTGCCTGGAATTTACTGAAGCCACCTGGAAGATGTGACACAGATCTTATGAATAACTGAGCTCGTGTGCAAAAAAAATCTTTGTAACTTGTAATCAGCTGCTTTAAATACAGCTTCACATCATTGTGTTTTTCTTTAAGACAGAGTAAATAGTCTACCCATTCAGGAGTTGAGCTATGTTTTAACAACAACTGATAAGATTTCACATGAAATGCCAACTAAAGCGCCTCCCCTCCGACGCTGCGCAATAATCTGCGGGTGTGAATGAACAGCAGCGGCCGCGGGGCCCTAAAATGTGAATGAACCGCACTCACCCTCCAGATAATAGGCCTTGTAGCCTTCATCCTTCATCCTTCTCAGCAGTAAACCCAACACGGAACCACCGTCCACATTCTCGTTCCACTCCCGGCTGTACTCGTCGTACAGCACGATGGTGTCGGTCTTGCATCGGCGCGCAAACTTCTCCCGGTCCTCTCCGTTGGAGAGCAGAGACCGCACGGGCAGGTTGCCCTTCTTGAGCCGGCGCAGCATGAGGCTCGGTATGGCCACGTTGATGGCCGTGTCGACGTGCGAAGACTCGTAGAGCTCCTGGGCCCGGCAGTCCATCACAAGCAGGCCGTCCCTGCGCGTCTCCAGCTGCTCCCGGAGCCAGCCCACCGTCTTACTGATCGCCATTACCGAGTCGAGCTGGACGACGGGCTTGAGCTTGTCAAGCATTTATAGGCAGGAGTATCAAATTAAATGATTTGAAGAAGCGAGGTTTGGAGAGCTGGAGGTTTCTTGGCTGCAGCGGGAAGAAAGCAACCCAAAAAAAATCAGTCTGGGGTTTCTTCTTTAGTCCGCTGCTTTCAGGCCCCTCAGACAGAGACTGAGAGGTAAAAAATAAAATAAAAAGCAAAATCAGACAAATAAATTCTCAGTCTGGACGTCCTTCAGTGGTCCGTGCGCTTTGGCACGCGGGTTCCCTTCACAGATCTCCGTACTGCGGGTTGCCTCCACGAGCAGTCATTCATGCATCTGTCCGGAGCGCCTGTGTTATTTATCAATGAGTCACACCAGCCCTGCGACGAGGCTGACGCTTCCTTTTATATAACTCCGCGGCTCCGAGCACGATCTCCTCTGTGCTGCTTTCTGGAGATCCAGAGTAGAAATGTGCTGTAAAGGTGAGAGGTATCTCTAGATGTGAGCCACGCAGATCACGCACGTATGTTTTGTGCCTGCGGATGCCGCCTGTTCCCCCCTTCTTCTTGTCTGCGGTGTGAATAGACTCTCTGCAGGCTCTGGCTCGATGTGCTCTCTGCGGCGCCAGGCTGCTGAATGGCTACAATCGGGAGGCGTTTCATTGGATACATTACGTCGGCCGACCAATCAGAGAAGACCTTGCGGCGGTCGCCTTGGAAACGGGGGCCGGATGGAGCGGCCCGTGTTGATGAATTGTTAATGAGTTTGTCATTCACAAAAACGGAGAGGAATTTCCGCTCCGGATCAAGTGAGTGCAAACAAACAGAAGAACTGCAGGGAGAAGGAAGGAAGAGAGGGAGGGAGGGAGGGAGGGAGAGTGGCCTTTACGCAGACTAAAGAGAGAGAGAAAGGGGAAGAGTATCAAATGAGAGTGCTAGGTATTGAGCTATAGCTAATAATACAGACCTGCAATGAACTTTGAGAAAGTTGTAGTGACACTTCAACAAAGATCTTGTTCAGTATTTTCATTAAGATGTCTTATGAATCACAAAAAAAACCCAACATATTTTATGATTTTGACTAAATAAAAACAAGAACCGAACTATTTATATCTTTTAGTATTTTCTTTCTGTATTTATTTGATCTTCCTTATATTTGTTCTGCATGTTTGTTATGCACCAATGCACCCAGACAAATTGTGAAACCTACTTGGCGATAAAATCAGAATTTTGGTACATTTTGAAAAGCTTGCACAGACTTATTGAGAAACTCTCATTGCTTTTTCCATCCTAGCAGGTCAGATGTCAGCCAAACAACAACTATAGTGCCAGGTCAGTGCCATGCTCTCCAGCTTCAGAATCTTTGACTGAAACTCTCAATAGATCATTTCATTTATCTTCATCTTTATTTATCATCAGTGATCCCTCATATGTCACTTTATGTCACTTTATGTTGTTATGAAACACTAGATTTGGATTACATAACATTTCTACTAGCCTCTATGTATTCTGAATTATGAAATCACACCACCTAAATCTCAACATTCCAAATAGATGTATTCATCATAAAGCTCGAATAAATAATACATCTCTACTGGAATATTATGACAAAATAACCACGAGTGAGTAATATTTATTTATTTATTTTACTTTATGTAACCCTACATTCAAGTGTCTCTGCTCACCTTTCTAATCTACAGCATCTGAAATAAACACGGTTGGATAACACTGCTCTGTGACATTGTGAGCGCACAACAGCACCGGAGCTATTTCTGTCTGTGCAGCCTTCACTGGACTGAAGAGGGTCGTTTGTGTGGGTGGTGGTATATCGGTGTGTCACCCTCTCTGCCTCTCGTTCTCTCACCAACTAGACACACCAGAGGCACTTTCAGATTCCTGTAATGCTGCTCTTTAGAAAGATCATAAGCAAATGTTTTATTCGAACATTTGCAGCATTTATTATTATTATTGTTATTGTTATTATTATTATTATTATTATTATTATTATTATTATTATTATTATTATTATTATTATTACATCTTATGGGATATGTAGTTATAACGTTTATACATTATTACAGGATTTCATTTTCCTAAGGACACGTGTATAAACTCTGTGTTTGTCAGTGGTGTTCACTTTGGCGTCGGAAGTGTTGTGATCATTTCACACCATCTTCCCGGATCTCTGGCATCTCCACGTCCTTCACGCAGGCCAGTCACGAAGAATCGGTCCACACAGAGTCATCAGGGGGGGAGGATGACAGCTTCCCATCGGCCCGTTAATGGCCTCCACACCCAAACTAAATACATTTGCACAGTAAACAAAAGGAGCATTCGCACCGCTTGTGTGTGTTTTTTAATCGCCATCTGCGTCTCATGCAGCCAACTGTAAACGCACACAAGGCTTTTAATGGATGACCTGTTGATTTATTATGACCTGTCCGCACTCAGGAGGTCCAATCAGCGTCATACTGTGGGACAACACCTTCGTCAGATAAGAGCAGTGAATTTGGATCTGTAGCTGCATCACACGTGCAAAAATGAGTTGAGGTGTGTTAGTGTTTTTCACCATTAAACGTCTTAATCTGATATTTATATTAACTACGTCTAGACATTCTGAATTCATGTTAAAATCTCAAGAACTTCACATTCCACATACGTTTATATATCAATCCATCAATCCTACTGGAATATCATGGAAATTATAAATCAGGTGAAACTAATAGGGCCACACATTTATCCAAACGTGTTTGAATGAGCCTGTTTTCTTAATCTGTCATGTATGGAGGAATGAACAGTCTGTATTTCAGATATGGAAGGAAGGTGGAAAATTGTATAAGTTAAAAATAATTTGTTTACTAATGGTTCAAATGTGTGATTTTTTTGAACTTGAAGTATAATATTCCTGTGAAAATTAATGTGCACATATACAGTATTTTATTGTGAATGTCACATAAAAAGTACCTTAAAGTGTAATGTACTGAATATGCTATAAATGATGTTTTTCAGAACATACAGCATTGAGTGGGTATGGGCTGCAAAGTGGACACATCTACATTATATGTGCTTTGCATTAAACAGCAGCTCATACAGCAGATAGATCAAACAGTGTGCCCTTAACTGACAGCAAAGGTAACTTCCACAGCGGCTTCTTGTAAACAATATCTCTAACAGTGAGTGTTGATTTCTTTTAAAACCTCTCGTGATTGTTTCTGTCCAAACGGGTTTTGACAACGGGCCTTATTCCTTTGCTGCATCCTGTCTGTCTCACACCCCGGACACCAACAGCTCTGTAACGAGATAACATCAGCGTGAAGGAGGACTTTATCAATTAACTGACAACATCCTCTGAAACACTCTGCAGACTTATCATTACAGACTTTGACCGAGCTGATACAGAATGATCCTTTAGCCGTTTAGAGACAGAACCACAGTGGAGAGTGGGAAAATGATGGCTGATCATTTATTTATACTCCATCAGTAACGCTGGATGATGACATATAGCCTAAGGTGTTTTTGTCTCAGTGAATGAAACTGCATTAATGGACATTTTTACAATGTTTTTTTTATGGGTCAGCTATCCAGACCAGAATACAATAAGTGACCAAAAAGATGTTCAGCAGACACATCAGCAGCGGTGCGGACAAAATCATGATGTTTCCTGCACTTCATAGTAATATTTGATCCATCTGCACAAACTCAAACTGATGTTTTTGCTCACTGATACGCACCAACTTCAAACCATTTTCAAACTGTGTTGTGTGTTTGAACAAAGCGTGGGATATTAAATTCCACCAAAAGTCATATGATTCTTTTCAATTCGGCAGCACACAGACCTTTGATTAAACTTCAGCAGTTGTGTTTTTATGTATCTGTGATCAGGAGGGAGCTCCTTTCATAATGGAGCTGTCATCATGTATCTGTAAACCAGAGTTTTGGCTGAAGGCCTGTAAATATAATGAAGTATTAGGTGAGAAAAACACACAGAGTTACATAAACATGTTTCTCTTTCACACACACACTAAAAGCAGACGACTCCCTCTCACCCAGCAGTCTGTTTCATCACACATCACTAGCATGTCTGTGTGTGTGTGTGTGTGTGTGTGTGTGTGTGTGTGTGTGTGTGTGTGTTTGTGTTGCATCCCTGCCAGTGTCTCTATGGTGTGTTAGCATATGAAGTGTGCAGCGGCCCCGACGTTGGCCCTTTGGCCCCCGGTGGAACCCCACCACCACCACCTTCCCCCAGTGTGACAGAAGTCCCTCTGAATGGAGCCAAGCTGTTTCTATTCACCTTCAAATGAATTCTGCTCTCTTTCACCAGCAAACGCCCCCCTCCGTCATTACCACCTCCTCCCTGCTGCTCGCCCTATTCTTCTTCTGCTTCTTTTTTTTTGCCATTGGCCCGCTCTTTATCTTCATCTCTCAGTCTTTTCTGTTTCATCTTCGCCTCCCTCTTTTGTGCTCGCCATGACATCTGCGATCAGTCTCCGTACATTAAATCTCAGAAACCACTTATTGTTGTCCAAATGTGGAAATTCTGCGTGTTGCGACGTGTCGCCGCAACATTCAAACTTGCTCTGATCACCCTGATGGAGGTGTGAAGTGTCCTAATGTGTCTGCATTCATCTGAAAACACAGTTGACACGTGAGAACGACTCGCATCCTCTCGAGCAGAGAGGAAGGTTTTCATCCGCACTAAAATGTCAAAACAGAAAAAAAGAAGTTTTGCATTTTTGTCTTTTGGTAGTCAAACAAGAAATTTGAGCATCACAGACAAGATCTTAATAAGATTTGAACATGGCTCATTAATTCTACAGATTAACAAAGAAAAACAGTAGTCTCTGTGAGAGTTGAACTTCTATTTTAGGTTGTGAATGTATCTGATAAAATGTACATAAAGTCTTTATTGGTCAAAATTAGCAATCTTAGAAGATTTGGGGGTGACAGAAATAAGAACTTAAGTCACATTGTCCCTAAAAATTATGAGAAAGCACGTTGAGATGTTCAAAACAAGCTATAAGCCTGCGACGACTGGTTAGGTCAAAGGTCGTACATGTCTCTACAAATCTAAAATGCAGTTAATTAGCGAAATTGTTATTTTACACCCGTGCAGTCACCAGGCCACAGAAATGGAGAAATAGGTCGATGGAAACTCCCAAACTTTGTCATTAGCTGTGCTGGTAACACAGACATTCACACGGCGGGTCAGAGATGACGATTCTGTTATGAAGAAGTGTGTCAACTGTGTTTGGCAGTAAAAAAGTAACTACACGACTTAAAAGCCGCAGACGCTGCCTATTTCACATTTTGCTGATAGCGCAAAACTAACGTGGGGAATTTTTAGATTTGGTAATCAAATTATTGATCTGCCTGAGAGAGTCTTCATGTTTAAGTGGCGAGGAAGTCAAATCATTGAGTGTACAGCGCTTCAGAGAATTAGGTCAATTTATCAAAAAACTTCTTTTGGTGGTTGTCAAACTCGACGTCATTTTTAAAAAATAGTTTACAGGATCATTTGTTCATTTCTCTGGTATGATCATCTGTTGACATGTTTACTGTTGCCTTGTTTGGTTCTAATTCCTTTGTATCCTACTCCTGGAAAACCCCAGACTTTCTTCCTCTCTTTGTTCCTCACCATTCATTTCCTGCAGACATACACACTGGATTTCATGTCTGATATGTTGTGTTGCTGGTCTTTATTGTTTTCGTTTTTGTTTTTACTGTAACTCTGTCTAACACCTGAATTTGTGACAGGTGTCTCAAAGGAAAGAACACAAAGAAATGTGTGTTTTTCTCCTGTAATGCTTCAGTTTCTTAAAAGGTTCCACCTTTTCATTTCCATTTTTTATCCTGTCTCTCCACATTTACATTTCAATCGCTTCACATTTCCATATTGACTGACTTAATGATTGACTGAATGATTGAAGACGAGTGAGTAGAATGACTTTCAGTTACCATATGACCAAAAGCAGGGAGTTTAAAAGGTCAGAGCCACCTCTCCATTAGCTCTGGTTCATAACTGCTGGTTAGACTCCAGTCTGAAATAGTTTTTAGGTTAACAAAAACCAAAGTGTCGGATCGTGTGTGCTCCGTCTGCGCTTTTTTAAAACCACATTGTCAGTCAGTAAAACACGTTTTTTAAGTCTGTAAGCCGAAACTGAGCTGAAGCAGTTTCATACTCTCCATCTTTTCCCTCCGACCCCACCCTCTCTTCTCATTCAGCAGCTAATCTTGTCCTCCTCCTTGTTTCTTTGCCACCGGCTGCTCGTCTCAGACGGGGAAATCCTTTGTCCTCAAACAAAGACTCACCACATGCACTAATCAGGTCTGGAGCTAGACCTGTCTGTGTGTTTGTGGGTGATAATGTCTGCATATAACACATATTCAGGAAGTGAGCGTGACTTATCACGGAATTTATTGTGTGCGAACGGACAGCCAGACAGATGGAAGCAGACAATGAGAGAGTGTCTGCAGACATCACTGCGTTGCAAAATCCTAAAGTTAGCACATGATGCAAAGGAAGTCTGTTTGTGTGTTTGTGTTTAAAAGAGGAACTGGGTATTTAGTATGAGCAGTGATGGACGGCGTGATAAAACAAACAACAGAAAAAACATCATAAACTTTGTTCTTTTAGACTCCATTTACACCTGGTGTGTCATCTGTATGTGGCTTATCTGGAATAAGTGTGTGCAAGTTGCATTCAGAATGCAGTCAGATGAGGTAAGTCACATGTTGAGATGATGTGGGCACGTGCTGTGATCGGAACTCAGCCAGGTGTGAATGACATCTGTACAGTTCGACAACATTCTTATTAAAAATCTGCCTGATAAGTTCAAAGTCAGCTGACTCTGTCTCTTTCTGCTGAATGATGCTACAGCTACAGTACAGACGCATCTGACCTCAGCAAAGGAAAAGTCAGTAAATATAAAGTAAAATCACCCTTGAGTTTGGATGCACCACTTTTCTGGAAAAGTCAGTCAAAAGTCTGCCTAAATGGCTTGCACATTTAGATCTAATCACAATGCTGACAGAATACAGGTCATGCTATTTTTTTCAGATAATATATATATATACAAGTACACTGGCATGAGATATCATTATCAGAGGATGTGTAAGCCAACAAGCTTCCAAATATATATATATGTATTTTAGCTTTCGGAACATTGACTGTGTACCAGTGGTAAAATGTCTCACTCAGCACATACACCACACACATAAAAAGTACATTTATGGCTTCCTTTTTGTTGAATAAAGTCTCAAATATCAACATGTATCACATTAGAAAATCCAGAGTAATCCAGATCATATTTTAAGAGGACACACTACAGGTGAATAGGGTCAAAAAATGCAACAAATAGATATCATTTCCAAGTTGATTATATGTACAATAAGGCAATTATATTTTGTATTACAGGTTATCCGAAACTTTTATGTTCAAATATGCAAGTTATCTAATGCTAGCTTTTGGTGAAATCTACAGAGGCAAATAGAAAAAGTACAGTAAAATATACATCTATATGTGTATTTGAGGTGTTTTTTGTCTAGAAGTCTGAATGACGATAAGGCCAGAACAGACTAAACAGGCTAAATCTCAAAATTGACCTGTGCACGAACAAAACAATGCTAAACAGTCCAAATGCACCACAATCAACGTCATGGCAAAGAGAGGAATTTGCATCTAGCTCTATTTCTACAATAAGGAGAAGTTTGTTTTGGTAGTTTGGTAGAACGCGTGCGTCATCAGTCGAGGCATTCACTGGTGTGTGTCACAACACGATGCCAAAGTGACGCAAAGCTCCACATGGCGCAAAGGCAAGACAATGTAGGGAAAGTAGCGTGAAAACCAAAAAACATGAAGTCAAAAAGGAAGAAAGGTCATGCAGGGTAAAGATGAGGAGATGCTAGTGATGAAGAAGGACTTCTTCCAAGGCTCTCGGCTGCAGCAGAGCTCAAGATTAGCAGAGACTAAACAGGAGGATCTGCCGGGCTCCTGCTCACAGATAACAACCGCATGCTTCCTTCTCTTATCACACTGATTCTATCTGTACAGGGGTAAGAACGCTCTCCAGAGCAACACCCACACAAGCACACACAGTCACAGGTGAATAGCACGCAATGCCTTTCACAGCTCATTCTGTACATGCTGTTCTCTGCTGTTCACCGTCCCCTGGTTTTTAGCACCACAGTGACGAAAACTGTGGGTTCCTGTGGGCTCGGTTTCAGAACGCTGTAGATTAAATCTGCTTGTAAATGATTTTTTTTATGCTGACATACAAATATCTATGCCGAGACCAAAGAATATTGAAGACAGATTGGGAATTGATGACTTTGCCTGAAGTGTAACTGTTTCATAAGCCAAGACAACAAGTTGTCATGCTCTCCTTCGTAATTTACTGCATACTGATACTGTATTATATTTGAACAGAAACATGGAAGAAAAGAATCAGGAACCAAAACTGGATGTTCAAAATGCAGGTGGGCTTCTCATGAAGACCTTCCATTATCCTGCAATGGAAATGAACCACTAATGACCAACCAGGGTGAAGCAACCACACCAGTGAGCTATGATTGCCATTTATACAACTCCTCCCACATTGGTTGCATTAGTTCAAAATGTTAGTTAGTTGTGGCTTGTCCATGTAAATGAGAAAAAGATTGGAAAATGCTAAAGAAAGCTTTCCACATGCAAACTGTATTTTCACATGTATCTACACCGGTAAGTGGAGATTTAGTCTTTTCCAGCCCATAATGAGATCTCGTCTCTGCTGCTCTGTCAGCTGCCGTCTCCACCACCCATCCAGACTATTCACGTGCAAATCAAAGCTCCATTTACACCTACATCACCTCAGGGACTGGAGAACACACAGGGTGACACACACATGCAGAGATGCAGACAAGTGGGCGCGCATGTTTCCTGCGTTGTGTAAACTTGTCTCGTCCTTACACACACACACACACACACACACACACACACACACACACACACACACACACACACACACACACATACTCATACTCACTCATAGACGAAGTTTTAAAACAAAAGAGTGAATTGTTATCATGACAGAGTGGTGATTATTGGCTATATATTCTTTATTTCACTGGCTTTCTTTCTATTCAGCGCTCCCGCACTCTCATTCACTGTTTGTCACTTGACCACTGCTGTCTGTCTCTCTTTTAGACAGATGGACAGACCAAAGGAAACATCACTATTTCATGTGCCACATCCTAAACGCAGTACTACCGTACAGTATATAGGTTTACTGCCATATAGCAGCAGTGTAGTTGCTGGTTGTAACCCTTTTACCAAAATACAAAATCAACAATCAGTGTTTAGTTTGTCTATTCTGAGCTAAGGCAACTGTGGAAATAGTGATTCAACATGGCAGACTCCGTAGAAGAGGACACACAGGGTCTGTAGATATAAAGGCTCATTCTAAGGTGATTATACACCACTGAAAACATAGTTATGAATATTATATTAAATTTCTGCCACATTCTGTAAACAGAACCCCCTAAAGCTGACACACTGGAGATTTAATACAAACAGATTTTGTGTGTTGTTAATCCAAGTTCTTGGCTTTAATGATAATACATGCATAGTTTTGTAAACCACATTGTCAGAGTTAAATGGAAATTGAGCACACACACTTTGATTTCCAGGGAGGTTCCCTCCAGCTGTTTCGTGACAGCCCCAGACACACACAGAGACACACACCCTGGGCTGAGCTCTGTGAAGACAATGGCGGCTCCAGTGTTATCAACAGCTCCATCACTCTGTCTCTGCTTTGCATCGCCTCACTGCTGTCATGCTTCTGTATCTGTGAGTCGGTGCGTGTGTTACAACAGACGTGAGGGGCTGGGGATTGTGTAGAGGGCTTGGTCAGCTTCAATAAAGTGTCACATTCATATACTCTCTTGTGTGTGTGTGTGTGTGTGTGTGAATCACTATGTGTTTGCAAGACCCACAGAGAGGATTTCCCCTTCACTGGGTGTCCACTTCCCTCTGCCTTTGGCCCATTTCTGTCTGTCACTCTGCGTTCACACATACAGATACAAACAGGATTCTCTTCTCTCTAGCTTAGAGGCCTGTTTAGTACTCATCATGTCATTTACATATCAGTCAGCCTCTGGAGCTAGACCTGCCTGTGTGTTTGTGCAGTAAGTGACAGTAGGCCTACCTGACATATGACAAATCATTTCACTTTGTAGAGAATGTAGCAATGCAATATCTTTAGCTTGCTTATAGCCATACCTAGACTGAATGGAGCCAGCATCAGTGGTTGCAGTTTGTGTTAGGAATTTCTGAATGGAGAAGGAAGGAAACAGGAGGGCCAGAATTGCAGGAAGAAATATAACCACATCATCTGCATACATAATGATTTATAATGAGAGTATTATGAACATGTTTTAGGCCAAATGACCTACACAATTTAGGTTAAGCACAACAGCTACAGTATCAGGTGTACACCTAATTTAGTATAGTAGGCAATACATCATATATTTAATTAATGTCACCTGGACATGGTATTGTTTTATAAAGAGAACGAAGTTTAGTTTAAATTGTGTACAAAACTTAAATATGTGGCTCAATATAAGAATGTTCATACTAACAATGTTAGTAAAGTTATTTTATGGTTCATTTTTATCAATTTTACATGAATGTATATTTTTAGTTTCTAAGTTTAGTTTTTAGTTTTCTAACTCTTATTCTGGATACATCAAACACGATGCAACCTTTAAAAAAAAAAAGACCGCAAAGCAGCACTGCTCTCTTGATGTTAAAACTTTCTGGCACATCGCACCTTTGTTTGATTCATTGCCATGTTTGTGCTTTTACTCACTGTGTGCGGCCAAAAGTCAAATGAGTAACAGCAAAGTGAAGAAGACAATGTGGTGCATTGTAATGGTGGCTCAGGTGGTAGAGGGAGTTGTCTAGTACTCACTGCCCGAGTCCAGTCAAAGTGCCCTTGAGCAAGATATTGAACCCCAATGGCTGCGACTGGTTTGTGCGTATGAGCAATTGTGTCCTGATGAAGTGAAATATTTTAGACATATTGTTTAAAAAATTGCTATGGAAATGAACTCAGTGTAGCTGTTAGCCACACATTACACAGTCAAATAGACCATACCATAGAAATAAACTATTAAAATTAAAAATACATTTTTGAATGAATGCTTCTGTCTCCATTGTGGTATTTCTGGAAGTGAGATTTATTTTTATTATGTCCAGCAGTCTTTATATTGGTATAACAGATATTCTAGGTTAATGCCAATTTCATCCCACAACACTGGCTGTTGTCCAAAAGAAAACAAGTCGACTGGCACCCAGATGCATCTTATTTTGGTAACACGAGCACTTTGCGGTCATTGAGTTTTACTGAAAAACAGAGATGGGTGTTTTCAATGTGAAAAAATGCTCTGTCTGAATTATGTAACATCATCAGTATGTTTTTAACCTTTGGGGAGTGAAATTGCCCAAACATTTTAATTCTGTGTCAGTATAAACTGAGTTACACAAAGGCCAGCCTTTACCCCCATTACCGCCGTCATAAATGTGTTGCCTCTATTAGGATGGTACGTTCCTTTTCATTCCAGCCAAAAATCACTGCTTACAGCAACAGGACAGCCTTGCAGAGTGCAAGTTTCAAACTATTACAGTGACTCCACCACTAAATATGTGCTGCTGTGTTTTTTCATGAGCAGGTAATGGAAACATCAAGGTGTTTTGCTGCTGGTTCAAGTAGACAGAAATCCCTGCTGCCCTGCACTCGACTTCTGCGGTCTAGTGAAAACAGGAAGCGTCGGACTGAAGGGTGTCCTTTGAGAGCAGGTCTGCAAACAAACAGACGAGAACAAGGATGAAGAAAACAGGAAACACTAATAGGGAGGGGATGGAGAGAGTTTCGCAATGTTGAGCTGTGAAAGAATGCATGTGTGTTGTACTGTGTGCTTTTGGTGCCGTTGCTATTCAGTTTTCTGACTCATTTTGTGTTTCAAAAGGATGCAATATTAAGAAAGACAGAGCAAAACAGAGGAAGGGGGAGAGGGGAAACGGTTGCCAGAGAGGGACACTGGAAAACAAGACACAACAAGAGAGGCAGAGAAGGAAAGGCATTATTTTATGAGGTTCAGTAACAATCTGTCCAAAAAAGGCCATCTCTCTCTCTCTTTCTCTCTCTCTCTGTCTCTATCATGGATCAACTTTGTTTCTCTTAGCAAAACATCACCGACATTCCTTGTCAGGCCACTGGGAAGGGAGCAGGCATGTTTTAATTTCCAAACAGCTGTACAGACATTTATAGACGGCAGCCAGTGGACTCGATGTACAGGCGACAAGACACTGGACATGTACACACTGGCTGTAGATGCCCCGGCCACTCTCTGGCATATTCTGCCTTTGAAAACTGGATTTAGAAGCAGGAGACAGTGACTTGAATACAGTGCCATCAAGGAAATCTCTCAAATATTTTCCTCAAACAACCAGGGCCCCAATTCACAATTATTACACAATTTCATTTTTGTAAGACACACTGTTTCCTGATCAGCTCCAATTTACATGTGGTTAATAAAAACTGTGCAACTTCCTGTTGTTGACACATTCGGGTGTAATTTACATTCCCACAGGCTTATTTGCATCAGTACATTATCATATCCTGCTTTCTGTAGCTTTCATTTTCATTGTCAACAGTCCTCATTCAGTGATGCTTTTAACGTAAAATGTTTGCAAGAAGTATTCAGTTTCACTGAGAGCATAGCTGAATTTGTTGTTATCTGTAGTCAACTTTTATTTGTACAACAGCATTTGAGAGCATAACAGTTTATGGTAAATTTCATTAGCATGAACAAAAAGAGGGAGAAATACTTGCAGAGACTCTGCACACAATTCATTTCAGTTTACTCACTATCTTCTATCTTGCTTCTGCTAGTGTTTATCTGAAACGGTGTCCTTCGCTTCCTGTGATAATACCACTTTCTTTTCAAATCAACTTAATCAGCCATTGTGCACACGAGAACGCTGGGTTTTTCACATGATGAAGCCTTCTGCATCTAATCAGCAAATATATGGGCCAATGGCTGCTACAAGTGGAGATCTGCAGCCAGACAACAGGAGTCCTCTCTTAATAAGTGCTCACACAACACAAAGGGTCATTGTGTCACTGTAATCCGAACTGCAGCATGAAGAAGGTGGATGGAGCAACACTCATCGTTCTCTGACCTCAACCACAATGTGATGTAATTGCATTTGTCTCATTCCCTTCCTGAAAAACATCCAGGAAAAAAACACTGGAGTTAAACGGCACCGGGACATCCTCCCTGTTGTGTTTTTCTTTAATTACAGTACATCGTCTTTCAGTGTTTTTATGACGTCCTGTTTATATTTTATTATACTAAGTTTTAGTAGACAGCTAAATTAGTCTAAAACAAAAGGTAGAAGTCCAGTAACACCCATTGTTGTCAACTATGTGTACTACATTCTTTTAGCTCAGAGAATTCTCTTTTCATGTGATAGGACCACTGTCAAAGGTGTAGCTGTGCAGTCTAGGTACCTAAACTATTCCAGAGTCCAGGGGTCAATAAAGTCTTTACAGCACATTCTTCTCGGCTCTATGAAAGTCTTCCACTGATGATCAGATGAGCCGACTCTGTTGTAATCAAAGCTTGTAAAACAGAAGATGAACTGGAGGTGAAGCAGGACACTGATCGGACCCTAAATGTTATGCAGCACCATCTGTATTTTTTTTAAAGAACATTTTCATTGAATACATCTGATATGAGCTACCATTTGCATATGTGTAACTAACTCTATTAGGACAATAGGCGCCTGTATTGAGATTCAGAACAAAACACAGTAAACTCTACGTAATGGCAGACAATGAGGTCTGAGCTTGTTGCATTCCGGCGCCGCGTGGCCTCCCTCAGCCTCCATAACATCCCAGAATTCTACCCTTCAAAAACAGCAACCACAAGTCAGGAAATTAGTCGAGTCGTACAAGTTCGGACAAGATCTCTCGACAGCTGTTTCGGTCCCACACGCATGCATAGACGCTCAGATATCCTCGCATGGCCTGGAGCTTCCCATGCAAGTAAAGGCTGAAGTATGGGAGGAATGCAGTAAACACTGGGAAAGGAAGGAGGCTCCTAAGCAATGTGGGTAATGACCCCCCAGAGCTTGGGATGATGGGATGGCGAGCAGGATGAGGGCCATTATGTGGTTGTTTGTTGCTGATTTGCTGGTTGTTGTGTGACCATAAGTGAGGAGGCCCCTGTAATTAGACCGCTGTTGCAGTTATTACTATGAGTGTCTGATTGGTGGGACAGACCAGAGGAGGAAAACCTGCACAAGGAGTGCAGTTGGAAGTGGATGTGTGCGTTATGAATTTGAAAGGAGCGCGACAGTACATTTCCACCAAATACATCCATGTAGTGTTATGCTGCCCCTAAAACACAAACAGACAAATCCTATTTTAATTGTAAATTTTGGTTTTCCAAAAGTAGCAAAAGAGAATTGAAGAGATACAGACACACAAACAATGAGATGTGTTGGAATTGACTACTCAGCTTAAATGGTAAATGGACTGTAGCACCTTTCTAGTCTTCTGACCACTCAAGGTGCTTTTAACACTACATATCTCATTCACCCATTCACACACACACTCATACATTGGTTGCCATGCAAGTTTACCATCAGTTGGGAGCTAATCGTTGATACACATTCACACACCAATGGCACAGCATCCAGGAGCAATATTTGGTTTAGTACCTTGCTCAAGGACACTTCAACATCTAGAGTGGAAGAGCTGGGATCAAATCACTGATCGGGATGACCCACTCTACCTCTACCTCCTGAGCCACAACCCCACAAAGTACACCACATGGCCAAAAGTATGTGGACATATACCTTGTCCAAACAACCTCTACCTTAGTAGAGGTCCAATTAAGGAAAATCTTCAAGCGATAACATAGTGATATTTTAGACAATGTGTGTTTCCAACTTTGTGGCAACAGTTTGGCCAACACCTTTTCCCAATGACCCACATGCGCAAAGTCTGGTGGAATAGTTTTAACAAAAGTTCCAAATAACCCCAGGTAGTCAAACAGTGGACAAACTATGCACAGCTGAATGGAAGCAAATCCAGACAGCCAGGTTCCAAAATGCTGTGGTTTTGAAGAGATGTTCAACAACTTCATATGGTTCAGATGTCAACACACTTTTGGCCATGTGGTGCATATAGAATATAGATTTAAGTTGCAACTTTTGACATCACATCACAAGTCTGATTCTATAATGAACAAGTTTTTCAAAGACGGATAATGTCAAATTCACTTCTACTGGATGTCTCTAAGACATTTATTAAATTGTGAAATCAAAGTTTCTCCTCTGACAGATGAATTCATTTGAATATATAATTTGTTTGCAGCTTGGTTGCAAACCATGCCATTACAAATTGAAGTAAATATAGATCTGGTGTTTTCTCTCAAGCTTGCTTATTATGTAACAGCCGAGCTAAGAGAGCCTTTGTGAATGGAACTGAAGTCACAGGTGTGTGATGGTTATGTCGGCAGTTTAATTAATGTGTGTGTGTTTTCTAAGAAAGAAGAGTTTATCAAGCAGTAGGAAGACAATGAACACCCAAAGACTGGAATCTTCAATACGCTGGTTATCTAACTCTTTTGTTATGTAAGCTAACATGGTAGCTATGATTACAGCAAGATTACTGATCTGTTCCTTGAGAGACTTGTATTGCTGTAAGAAAGTTTTATAAATGCAGAATCTCCACAGGTCATAATAGCAAAACTCAAACAAGTAGTCCATTCGTCCCATTCACCAAGGTTCTGATTGGCTTGGCTAACAGGAATACAATAATTGTGGTCAGTATTTTAATTTCTGTTCTAGATAACTGCTCTTTTTGAA
The DNA here is from genome assembly GCF_000972845.2 of Larimichthys crocea. NCBI lineage: Eukaryota > Metazoa > Chordata > Actinopteri > Sciaenidae > Larimichthys > Larimichthys crocea. The sequence continues at coordinate 21,482,798 of NC_040020.1, read as the reverse complement.
GAAATGTGAGTCTATCATGTAGTTTAGCAGACACAGGCTAACCCTGCCTGTGCTGGTTGCATAACATTTAGCTATTTCTATTTAAATAGTTAGTTGGATTACAGTCCTGTAACTTATTTTCCTAACATTATGTCCTTTTGTCGATGTTACTGAAACATCCTGATACAGAAAAGAAATTGTTGTAGAAATCTTTACCTCTATCTTGTCAATTAATGTCCTGTATCATCTTGTGCTTTTTTCTCAGCAAAAAGGACATTCTATCTCCTTTAGGCAGAATTATAATGTCACAGAATGTTTATTTAGACTGAATACTAAGCGGTGTTTATAGTTCTCACACTGCTGATACCACTAGCTATGAGATTTCTGTCTTGGTGTTTCTTTTGACAGATATAAACTAACCAAATGTTGTATATCTCAAACCTAAAGGCTTATTACACACACTACATCTGTACACACTACATATGTTTCTTTTTCTGTTAAGTTTGACCTGAATATATTAAGTAACTGCATCCATATGAAGTTTCCATGTTTGTCTTCAGGTTGAAGAAGAAGGAGATTCAACTTGAAAACATTAGGGTTAGGGTTATTTATAGGTTTTGGCAGTGAATTGCAAACATCAATATCGTTGCATCTTATCCATTATGTAGAGTTCAGATTGACTTTAAATCTAAGACAAATATGACTTGGACTTAATGAGATCTCTGGTATCTATGTCCGATGTACTGTATATTTGGTTCACATTAGGGTTCCTCTCACCACCCAAGCCTTGCATGCCTTTCACATCTCATGTTCCCCAAACTACATGGTGAATTCTCAGTCAGTGTGCCCTTGATACGACTCTCTAGAGGGTTTTGGGTGCTCTGCAAATGTTAGCAAAAGGTAGGCGGTCTGCTCTATACAACAAAACAAAAACTGACTCTGTTTGACTTGACCCCACTACTCCCCCCCAGTGTAGTGTAGTTGTGGGCCACCCAGGCTGTCACTCACTCACACACACACACAGCGGGTCACCATTGTTCAGATGTCTGGAGTTGGTCCAGGAGAACAGGCCTTGCTACACTCCATCCCCTTTGGAACAATTAGCACAAGGGATGACCTTTGACCGACTGAGCAGCAGGGAACAAATGAGGTTCGAGGAACTCCGGAGGACACAAAGCCAGGAGTCTTACACGCTTCTGAAGATAAACAATAACTAGGCTTTTTGAAGAGAGTGGTTCATTTGCTTTAACTAAGAGGATGTGGTCCCTGTTTAACCGTTCCAAAGTTTAAGTCAAAAACAAAAAGGTAATCCAACAATTTCAGTCGGAGCCGCTGAACTTTGAAACAATATGCTTAAGGAAATCCTGCTACAGAAGTCTTTTAAACACTCATTTCATAAGCTGTCACTTTAAGCATAACCTGTTCTTCAGTGTCATTATGCTGCGGTGGTATTGCAGAGAGCTCTTAATGTTTTGTTTTTTTCAACATTTGCTGTTGCAGTACAGGCATTAGTAGAGCCAGCAGCACTAGGAGTTACTATACTTCAAATGACTGATGTTTGTCCTTTTCTGTATGTATATTTCTTTATAAAGTTTTAAATATAAATATAATGATGTGGATTTAAAAAAGACAAACGTGGTCCTTGTACTGTGAGCTATTTAGATAGTGTGCTTGTTGACATGTTCATATCCGAGGCAGACAACCTTTCCACATTTAAGAGTAGGCTCAAGACATTTCTTTTTGATAGAGCTTATAGATAGTGCTGGCGCAAGTGAGTCCTGAACCATCTCTTAGTTATGCTCCTATAGGTCTAGATCGCTTGGGGACTACCCATGATGCTCTTCTCTTCTCTTCTCTTCTCTTCTCTTCTCTTCTCTTCTCTTCCTCACAGTCTAGTGTTTTCTCACCTTGCAGGTTTTTATGGATTGCGGCCAGGCCTAGATGGGATATTGTGGCTGCGCTTGCTGCTGTAGTCCTTGATTACTACTGCCAATACTATTGATATTACTATTATCAGATGGCCTTCCACCATGAGGCGGCTTCTGCTTTAGGTTTATGGTTTCACAGGACTGAAGACTCCATGGAAAACCTAATCCAAAAGTGTCTGTCTCAACTGACGTTTTGCAGCCTGTTTACAAACAGAGGAATTACTTGGATTGGATTGCTAGATTAATTTTGCCTGCTTACTACAGACACAGTCTAGTAACCAGAGGGTCAGAATGATCGATCAAATACTGGGATATTCTGGTGGCTTCATTATCTGCAGCAAATATAGTAACGTAATTGCATAACTTAACCTTAACAGACAGTGTCCATATTTTGGCCCTACATTTTATTGTAAAAGGTAACTTTTTTGTAATATTCATGAAACTTATATAAACTGCATTAAATTGACACCAAACTATATCAGACTTCATAAAGTAAACTGAGCCTAATGTCTCATGTTTAAATCTTGACCTCTAAAAAAAATCCTGTTCTGTCCTCGAATGAGGCCTAGAGTACATGTTACTCTGTAAAGACATGGCGTGTTTAAATCCTCTGACAGCAGATTTCCTTTCAGCGCTCCAGCAACTGTGACAGTGACACACAACGACAGTGAGCAGACGGCCGCTTTACGCTAAGAGTCAACAGCCGGTAGCCAAATGCCCGAGATGCAGCGATTACCACTGTCACTGCTCGGCAACCTGGCCCACCAACTGTCACCACAATGAGCCACATCACACGCACAAGACATGCCGGCACGTGAGCACACACACACACACACACACAGATACATGTAGTCAAAAAAGAATAAACACAGTTTAAACACATTGTATTACCTACATTTAGTTCATAATATGCTCAAGCATTGATTTCACTCCATAAACAACCTCATTATAGTCGCTCATGTACGTCATATTCATCAGTCCAAGGACACACGTGCATTCCCCTCCTTCCACACGTCTTCCAACACATATTTCCGTTCCCACTGCGGCTGAGAAATTTAATCCTTAGCACTAGTGCACCATGTCTAACCCCCACCCTGGCACCGGTTATATCAGGGATTTGAAGCAGGCCAGAGTTGGCCATGCCAGCATACCAAGTATTGCACCCCTTCCCCATCCCCTACTTCCTCGCCTCACTCACCCCTTCCTATATCCCCGGCCAACCTTACTCCCCGTCCAACCTGACTCCTTCAATCCCATCAGCCCTGTATAGGGCCAGCTGCCCACAGGTCTCGTGTGTGGCTGCGGCGTCTTAAAGGATCTCCCTGCCACTAATTCCACTTAAGCACAAAGCGCTTCTGCCGAGGAAAGCTCAGCACTGACGGTGCCTCCCTGAAGATCAAACGTCACTGTCCCATGGCTGGCTGCTTGCTGACTGGCCGTTTGCCCGCTTGCACACTACAGCAAGCTGCCAGGACAGGAGGGGTGGGGGTTACTGTACTACAGCCAGAGATGACTATATGGGCTATAGGAGGGTGCCAGGAGCAAAGAGAGCCAAGCAAGACTGAGGGCTGATGGGACATGATGCAAAGGAGATCAGAGGCCCTGCTGCCTGTGCTTTTATTTACTTTTACATTGAATTTTTTCCGGCTTATGCAAACTTCTGACTTGAGGTCAAAAAGGAATTGTTATTGGATTACTGTTTCAACTTTATGTTTCTCTAAGGGAAACAGAGATGGCTACAAAGGATTTACCTGTTTGTTTCAGAGCTGGGTTAACTGAATTTTCTCTCCAGAGATGGAATCAGATAAAACCAAGGCCAGTTGATCAAAAACTGTATTGTTAAAGCAACTGGACGCCAACTGAGGTTAATAAAATTTGGCCGATGTGATCTATTTGTTCCAGTTAGAATTACAACTATCTGCAAACAATTGTGATAAACCCTGTGGCTTGTTTAGGAGGGCATGTTAGTTGTTTTGCAGATAATTTGTAACAAAGGCTCTTCTTTCAGTGCGAATAAAAGCACCTGGGCTCCTTTCTCAGAAAAGCTTTTGCTTTCTGTCTTGGCACACCAGTTTTCACTTAACTACACCACTGAGTGAGTGAAGTAACTTTTAATATAAGGTTTGGCTGGGTACTCATAGTGCCTACAGCCCATAAAAACTGCTGTGTGGTCACCATTACATGCTTATTATTATTATTTTGGATGTTTGTGTGCTTCATGTGAACAAGCAGTTCTGCGTCTTTCTTGAATGTGCTGAATCTTTAGTGTTTATGTGAAAAACTCACTTCCTGCCTTCCTGGCGCCTGATCATGACTTAGCCACAACACAGGCCTCTTTCCCATTTCCCTCCTCTGTTCAGGAAGACCGGCTGCAAGGTTACAAGGTTACAGCCTGTTTAACAAAAAGGGACGACAATCTAGATATGAAAGGTCTGGAATTCATAAGTCTTTCATTAGATACATGGAGAGTCTGTTCTAAAGGTTCACCAAACTAATCCTCCATTACATTTTACCTGTAGACACAACTACAGTCTTTCTTTAAGTATGGTTTCTTGTGCTATTACGGAATTTTTGTTTGTTTGTTTACAGATAGGACACAGGACAAATACAGAGACAAATACAGTGATACAGTGCTATGACAATATCAACGTGGACTGATTGTTGTGTGATGCCACTGATGAAAATGTAGACAATTTCATCACATCTACCCAAAACATGTGCTCTTCTGCTGTTTCATCGACAGCTGGATGTTATGCAATGAGTTATCAAAGACAAATTTGTTTCTGGAAAACCAGAAAAATCTGGAAACATCAGAGCGTTCATGAAAGATAAACCAGTCAGATCAAAATAAGATATATTAGTAATAAAAGTTCCACATGGATGACCAGTGAAAGCAGGGGAAGACTATGGTTATCTTGGGAATAAGACAGGAAGAGACCTAATCAAATCAACCAGTTCCCTGAAGAGGTATTCCCCTCTTTTGGTCACGGTATTGATGGCCTTCCAAACGGGTGGAATCCGCTTTGCACTATCAATCGCTGATTGATCTCTGGTCTGGTGGGACCTCTTTGATGTAAAGAACAAAAGGTTCCTATTGGGTTACACAGGTCAGGATTGATGATGCGTGAAATCAAGGCTACAGAGGGGGAAAACAGAGGAAGACACTCTCATCTTCCCAAGGAAAGATCACTGTTTCTCCAAAACATGCCTTAACACAAAAGCTCTTTAGAAAACTGTTTATGCCTAGAACGGCTGGTGAACCATCAGATGAAAGTTAACTTCAAAGTAGGACTCGAGGTTGAGGGTCTTCTGTTTTTTGGCATAGCAAGAACCAAGGTGGTTGGGTCCTTTCCTGTATTAAAGTCACCTGACATGGGGCGTTCACATCCTGAGCGAATAAAAATTCCTGTTTATCATTTCACGGAGAAGATAGGAGCCATTTTTGACAGAAATGGTCATCTCATCTGAGCCCTTTGGCTGGCCCTCTCGCTTTCTCTCATCTGTCATCTCCTTCCTCTCTTCTCTCCCCTCCCTTTCTCCAGTCTGGGGATAGACGCGCTGACAGATGGACCTAGGACATCCGGACTCAGGAGTGGGGAGGGTGGAAGGAGCTCAGAAAACAGAGAGAGGAGGGTGAAAAGGGTGGACCTAAGGGAAAAAAGCCAGAAGAGAGAGAACAACAACAGCGGTTGCCAGATACAAAGTGTTTCTCCTCGTGGGCGAAGGAGAGATGTCTGATTCCCGGAATGGGGGGATGATGAAGTGGTGGAGGAAGGGGAGTGTAGAGGGGGGCAGTGTGCAGGGTTTGAATTCGACAACACCTGGTGGGGATTATTGAAAGCAGAATGGGTGGGAGTTGGGGGGCACTGTTGTGTTTTGAAGGAAAGACGTTTTTTCCTCTTTTTACAAGAACTAGATTAGAGTTTTGAAATGGATGTTAAGGAAGTAGGGCTTTTCCAAAACACTGGTTTGTACACACAAACAAAAACATCAGGGCTCTAAAGGTGATCCAGCACAGTGAAAGTTTATTATTTGATTTCATTAATATGATTACATTGTAAATTGTAAATTACTTTTAATTATGAGGCTAGCATTATTTTATATTTTTCTTGTCAAAAACAATAAAAAGTTCAGTGTCTCCAAATCTTTTTGATTTTCTTACCCTGTCTGTGGCTCTCCAACAAGCCCTTTGGGCTGAAGACATCAATTTTTACAAACAACTCTCAAGTACCATCCAACCATCCATCTAGCAGGGTATTCCATCCCTCCCCCAAACAATGCATTCCAGCTTCTTCTGGGGGATCCTGAGGTGTTCCCAGGACAGATGGGCTACGTAGTCCCTCCAGCAAGTTCTGGATCTGCCCCAGGGTTTTTGCCAGTTGGGTGTGCCCGTAATACCTTCAAAAGAATATGCCCAGGAGGCATCCTGATCAGATGCCCAAATCACCTCAGCTGGCTCCTTTCAACACAGAAGAGCAAATGGCTCTACTCCGAGCTCCCTCTGGATGGGTGAGCTCCAGAATGCTGAGCCCAGCCAATCTACAGAAGAAACTAATTTCAGCTGCTGATATCCTTGATATTTCATTCTTTTGTCACTACCCAAAGCTCATAGGCACAGGAAAAGCTAGGAATGTAGCTGGACAGAAAAAATCAAGAGCTTTGCTTTCTGTTTCAGCACCCTCTCTCCCCCGGTCTGGTACAACGTTTGCATTACTACTGATCGACCTGTCTATTTTGCACATTCATTTTCCAGTCACTTGTGAACAAGACCCCAAGGTACTCAAACTACCTTGCTTGGGGCAGAAACTCACTCCCAACCCAGGACAGCCTGAAAGAACTACATGGAGTGGCCACCCTATGGGTCCACCACCAACATGGATAGCAATAGGGACTGAATGCTTTGCAAGCCGAATGACAGGCAAATACAGAGACTGAGGCGTGCTGACTCCTGGCATCAGATACTGGTCCTAGGGATGTCTCTCAAAAATATACTTCTATTTTTAAAAAGGCTCAGTCATTTCCTAAAACAGCTGGGCACTGTTTTTAGCATTACACACACAGGAGTAAATAGTGCATTTGCCTGCGACTATTTTCATTTGTGGTTCCATGCCTTTGGAGTATTTCTGGCAACAGGATGGTGTATGTGGGAATAAATCAAAGAAAACTACAGTGTGTGTTCATGGTAATGAAGGAACATGACACCCATGTGTTTTGAACAGCTTTTGGACAACAATGGAGCTCTATGGCACAGGTAAATTGTTAATAGAATTAATTAATTGTTGTTAATTGTTATAATAATAATAATAATAATAACAATAATAATAATAATAATAATAATAATAATAATAATAATAATAATAACCAGCCTATCCTTTAAAGGGTTGTTAAAACTTTACCAGAATCAGGGAAGGAGCTTGTTGTGGAGGAAAAAAAGATTTGTGGGAGAGAATACTTTCAGGTCTTTCAAGGTTTACAGCATTAGATTGGGAGTGACTCTGATATCCTGACATTCAGTGGAAAGGTCAACAGACCATCTGGTGGACCGAAAGAAGCAAGTTGTGGCTGTCACACCAAAGCCTTGCTTATTAAAATCTTTCCCTTGAGTATGAAACTCTGGTTTTGTCATATTATATCATGCTAAAGCACAACGTGACAGATTTTGTTGAGAGCTGTGTGTTTGAAACACACATAGCTAGTTTTTGTATGATCTCTATGTGCCATTTTTCTGAGGCACAGTGAGTGTTCCCTATGTGTTTTTTTTTATATTTCAGTAACTTTCCGTGTGCTGGAATGGGAAGGAAAGGCCTACTGGGGGAGTATCACTAACAATTGAGTAGAAGATTTACTCTGCTTCACACTATCCGCAACCAAGCTGCTTGGACCAAGTCAACCGTGCATTACACATGGCACAACCATGTTTTGTGATCTTTTTATGATTTTAATTGGAGGATTTACACCCACATAGACCTCTTCAAAACACTAATTGCATTTAATTGCACAGGGACATGAAAGCTGTATTCTTGGTTATGGCAGTGATGTACACTAAAAAATGACTTCCCCTTTCCTTTTCAGAAGAATCCAAATTCATATTATGCATCATAGTAAGTTGTAGCAAAGTTCCGTAAAGGAGATGATCTTCACAAGAGAAAACAAAGTTTCTCTACCTTATATTTGAACATCACATCACTACATGGAAAAGACATTAACAAGTATGATAAGAGGACAAAAAATGAAATATGAAGAGAAAAGAAGACAGTGAGAAGAAGCAGCATGGGGAAGAACAGTAGTGAAAGTGGTTCAATAACAACAGAATGGAAGCAGGCAGGTGTTCTGTCAATCCAATCAGTGAAGGTAAGGAGGATGGAGGGATAAGAGAGGGTGAAAGAAACAAGGGATCAGGGCAGTCTGGTGACAGGAGACTTTACTGTCACATACTGGGAAGTGGGCTACACTAGAGCCGACCCAGAGGCTCAAAAATGCTGAATAGACGACTTTGGCTTAGTGCTGTCCTGAAAGTACTAGAATGGACAAACTGAACTGCAGCATCCATTCATAATTATCAGCAACTGCAGAATGTTAATGTCGAATTCTATCGGCCATTATACAGTGTATATTTTACAGAAAAAGAGCAAGTATTCATATATTCAGGTGAAAGTGTTTGATTTCTATGGAATTTATTTTATTTATTTATTTTATTTTTTTCATTAATGAGTATCCTGGGTTGGGTGAGATTACTTTGAAATGTATTCAGTTACTGAATGGAAACTACATAGAAATGTAATCAGTAACGTAATCTCATCTGAATTCTTTTGCAAGCCATAATCAATCAATGAATTAAAACTACAATCATCATGGTTATCATTAGTGACACCATTTTAGGAAAGCTGTAAATCAAACATTGCTCTGTCGTACATGTAACTTTATTCTCAACTATTTCCTTTTTTTTACTAGAACAACATTGTTCTTTTTTTTTTAAGTAGTTCAGATTCATCAACATGCAGTTGAAGCCGGGGAGTGTGTAGTAAAAAATGTGTGATTAGTGATCCTGCTTACCTTCACCTCAGAGAAGGGCCACTCAGGGACAGGATGAGAGGCTTAAAGAAAAAACCATTAACCAGGAGAGGATCCTCAACTCTGCAGCCAAACACATGACTGAGCAGACACATGGAGGCCTGATGAGAGAGGAAGGGAAGGGATGGGAGAAAGCAAAGATGCGACAGACGGACTGAGATGATCCAAGTGACACACTTATTCACATGAGGAGAGAGTGTGCCACACTTTCAGGGTTTGGCGGGCTGTCTATCTGTCTGTCCGTCACACAGCAGAAGACGACAGGTGAAAGGTCTGCTGTTGACGTCCAGATACAAGCTGAGATGAGTGTTCATCATCTTAGCAGCCAGGTTAGAAACGTTTTATTAAAAGAGTTCTTTTCAGACTAATAAAAGGAAATCTATATTCTCTGTTGCTTCTGGCACAAGGCCTACATACACCAGCATGCACTGTGTTTGAGATTATCAATGGAAAGCTGATGAGCATGTTTACCTGACTGGGTAAGCTTCTTATCACATCTGCCAACTGAAGGAAAGCTTTCCTGCAACTCACCCATTTATGGCTGCATCTATCAGTTAATTAACATACGCATTTATTATTAAATGATTAATTGATTAGTCTATAAAATGTCAGAGAATAGTGAAAACTAGACCCCAATGTGACATCTCCAGATGTCTTGTTTTGTTTGCCAACTGTCACAAAAATATACAATTTACAATATAAAACTATACTAATATAAAAATGTCTACAGAAGGTGGAATGAGAGAATGTTGACAAAAGATTTAAACTCATCAATAAGCCTTTAATGTTTGAGGACATAATTATTTTACAATTCTGCAGACAGTGGAAAATTAGTGTCCTATATTCACATCGACAGTGAGTAATATGAGGGTGTCGATCATGACTGTATAATGTAAAATTCTACAAACAAGAATTAAACAGTTAAAAAGAAAGTTTAAGATTAGAAAAAATTGTCTTTTTAATATTGCTGCTATGTGCATAGCATGTATAACATGTTAGCAAAAAGCTGAGATTGTGGCAGAGATGGAAAGTAACAAAGTACAAATAACTTTGTTACTGCACTTAAGATGGTTTTTCAGGTATCTCTACTTTACTTTAGTATTTATTTTTCTGATTTTTTACCCCTCTTCATTTTGACTCAAATATGTGTACCTTCTGCTTCTAACATTTGCAGTACAGTGTTAAGTTTTGATGCATTTGAGGTGAATTATTGATTCACTTTTTTAAAGCATGAAGCATCAAGACATGACGTGACGAAAAAGATGTAGGAGAAGTAACAATGTCTGTAAAGAGTGACACTGTTTGAAGTTTCAGTTAACTTTGCACAGAAGCACCCCATACTTTGAGTACATTTCAAAATCTGTACTTTTTCATGACATGAGTAAAGAAGTCAAATCAGCCTTTTATCTGTTGTATCTGTACTTCTGAATCGGTGTACTTTTGACACTGTTACTATATCCAATCAACAACAGGGAGGTTGAAAATGATTTATTTTCATTTGTGTAGATGAAGAAAAGAAATAAAACTAAAATAAAACTTCAGCCAAACTACTCAAGTAGTTCCTCTGCCATCCATTGACATCCAAAGAATACATTATGGTGAAAGAAAACTGGCTGGTACGGTTGGCTTCAGAAAACACTGGCGGTTATTATATACATGCTCCAAATGACTAATGCACAACACCGAAGTTTGACAGTGTCCTTTTAAGGTAAAACTCTGAGCTCTAGGTTTGCCTCAGATTTTGGCCCAATGCATGTGCAGTACTGGCAGCATTATTGTGTACATAAATGTATCAACTGACAGTCTGGGTGTACGTCAGTCTGGCAAGTGAAATATTAAAACAAAAGAATAACAAGTTTGTCCAGACTAAACAAAAAGAGATCCTTCATAACAAAGAGAAAATCATGGTCACAAAAATGAGACGAGACAAGCAGCAGTGATTATTAGTGACTGGTGAGTATTATGTTGACCATGTTGGAAATGGGGGGCAGTTTGAGTGTGTGCACGTGTGGTGTGTGTGGGTGAAGACTAAATAGGATATGCCAGCCAGAGTTGTCACCACAACCCAGATGGCATTGACTTCCCGTAAAATCTGTGTTTCTGAGAATTCAATGGGGCCAAAACACATGCACGCACTGGACTATACTGACATGACTAAAGCAAAGTCTAACGTATCTTCTTAAATTACCAGTCCTTTCTCTTGACGTAAAACAAAAACACACTAGAGGCCATGACTGGAGTCCCACGCACCAAACAGGTTGCGGACAGCCAGGAAGGAAGGATGTGTGATCCACTAGAGTGACCTTCCACCTATATGGTACTGGGCCAATAACACACCAAGATGCCAGGAAGTCCACCACTTCCTTATCTGCGAAACGGAGACTGTTCCCACGTTTTGTCCGTTATTCCAGAGAAAAAGGAACCAGATAAAACAACTGAAAACTGAGCCATGTCGGAAGCCTGGCAGCATTTATCTGAAGCAAGCAGGAATTGTGACTTTCTTCTCTTTGTAAAACTTTTTAAGAGAATAAATAAAAAAACTGAGTTGATGTGATTGAGCTCGGTCTTAACACGGCAAACTTTCAGGTCTCTAAACATTTCCTTTCAAAGCTGTGTTAATACTGCCTTTACATAACTGAGACCAGTCCTTCAACATGTGTACATGTGCAAGTCCTTCCAGACTCTGATCTACTCTCAAAACTCTAGAGGCCCTGGCTCTGGTTTCATTTCTAGGTATCAAGTCTGAAGTGTTTAAAGGGCTCTTTTGCAACTTAAAGGACCAGTGTGTAGAATACAGTGGTATGTATTGGAGCAGTTGCTGATTGCAACCCCCTCATCTCACCCTCCCCTTCCTAGCATGAAGGGAAAACTACAGTGGCCACAAAATGCATGGCTCTATCTAGAGCCAATGTTTAGTTTAGAGGTCCATGTTTTAATTCCTCCAATTTTAGGAAAACTGTCCTGCTGAAAGATAGATCCAAATTACAAATTACCCACATGCGATGCACGGATATGTTGGTGTTCAGGTCAAAATATATCTATAGGTTTAATCCAGACTAATTCTGACGCAACTAGTTGAAAGAATCAAATTTAACCGGTAAACATACATGATACTTGACCTGCAAATCACCAAATCAATGCTTAGGTCTCCTCTTATACTGATGCAAATCAAGCACTCAGAGGTATTGACGATAGCTCTGGGCTCTCTGTTGAGCATACAGAACGCATTTTATGGTCACTGGACATGTTATGTAAACATCTTAAACAAAAAGGTATGTAAGTCGGAAAAAGTGCCTTACACAGTTAATTAGTTTTTCCTAGAAAATTATGGTATTAGTAAAAAGCATGCTGTTGTCGCCTTTTGGGGCTTATTGGACTGTAAGATAGTTATGAACATTAGCTGGTTATATGATGGAAGTCAAACTATTTAGGGTTCAGTACACTGTGTGTCCAGGATACAGGAAGTTTGAGGAGAAACAAATAACATTTTATTGGCCCACAAAGGAAGGGAAAAGGGTGAACCTGCTGCCAGAGGCTTTGTGTGCATGCATCCCTCTGTTTCCTGTGAGTGAAAGAGAGGAACAGGAAGGCCGAAAGAGAGAGAAAGAGAAAGAGAGAAAGAGAGAGAGACAGAAAATTAACTCAGGGATCAAATGACAACAAACAGATCACGCAGGAGCGGAGGTCCCTTTGAACCTTCCCCATGCGGAAGTCAGCTTTTTTTTTTTTTCTGTGCTCGCTCCCTCTTTCCCCTCACTTTTTTTTTCATCCACCGCTCCCCCCTTTCCCACCGGAGATAAGCTTTCAACGCGCTAAACCCTGTAAAAACAAGCCACGAGTGTTTAAGCTGAGACCAGCCTACAAAGATGTCCCTGCATGCTACGCTGCATCAGACTACTGCTGCTCAGGGACGCGTGTCTCGTTTTGTCTTCATTGTGTGTGTGTGTGTGTGTGTGTGTGTGTGTGTGTGTGTGTGTGTTGATCTTGCAGCGATTATTTGGAGGGAAATACAACATACACAGTTCACTAATGATGGTGACAAGCCCAGGAGCTTGCAAGCAGATGTTATTCCTTAAGGTAGATTACTTTCAGCGGGCCGCAATCAGTTTTTTTGAATGTTCTATCAAGAGAACAATACAAGTTGTTGACCAGTGTGATGATAACACGTCTCTCAGGGGAACATACTGTATTCTGGCAAAACACCAGGAGTCAGTTCATGCAATTTTACAGCTGTAGCTACTGTTCAACACAGACACAGTATGAATGTAACAGTGCAGTCATGGCGATACGTGTCTAAATACTATGCCAGTGTTTTCGATGGTTCCCAATACGGCCACAACATAAAGTGACAGGATATGAAAACTGCACAAATTCAGTTTATTTATCAAGCAGCGATGTCTGTGGCTGTTAAGTAAAGCTGATGTGATGTGCCCAACATGTTTACACCCTGGTACAAAATTGTTTCCCCATTTATGGCTTTAATGAGTATAAATTTTTATAGGACTCATCCGTTCAAAGGCTTAAAGTCATGCTGATTTAAGAGCACAGGTGGGTGCTATTACAGGTGGCATGTTTGAGAAACCAGGCTTCATTCAGTCCACTTCACCTCCACGTCTTTGCCCATTTTTGGCGGTGGCAGAGGCAGGACTGCCAAGATAGTGGCAGCCAGAGCCACCAACTCTGAGTTTCCCTTGTAGATGACATCACACAGACAACATCCATATTTTATACTTTATAATATTTACATATGTTTTTCTCCTGAATTACTGAATTGACTAAAGTCTGATTTTTACCTCTCGTAACATAGAGGTGGTTGCACTGGAACAATGATCCCAAGTAGACATAGCTTTGAGGGTGACAGTCTCAAATGCTAGTGTTTTAGACAGTAGTGATATTGCGTGTTTATATTATCAACCAATATGTCTAACAGTAACATCAATTTCTTTTATTAATACCACCAATAGCTGATGACGTGGAGTGTTCAATATCGATATCAATATATATTCAATATAGTGTTCAGTGTCATCTTCTCAACCTCCCCCTACATAGTTCCTATATTTTCTATAATGCTATTTTCAAAGTCCTGGAGCTCTAGAATTAAGTTATTGGCAATGAAATTGGGTTTTAACATATTCATATCAACCAAAGCAGTGCTTGGATGCTGCACACGGGTCAGTGTTCCTCACTGTTCCACACCCTTCTCCTCTCCGTCTCCTGTCGGGGGAATAAGACAGGGATTTTATTTCACCAGATCAGCAGTAAGAACTTTAACTGTCACTCAAGTGAAAACCTGTTTTTGTTTTTTTTTTCTTTTTTATTATCTGTGAGTGAGGCAACGGAAGCAGTTTGGCATCCTTCTAGCAAACAAGCACCTTTTTATCCGAGGAGGAGAAGACAAACAGACACATAAAAAACAAACAGAGGTGCCACTGGTGCCACAGTGTGCAGGTTTCACTATTTACCTGTCCCCTCCTGCACCTATTTGAACAGGTGTCACTATGTGTGTGGGTGTATGTGTGTGAATAGGTGTGCACATTATATAAACTACACCTAATTCTTGTTAAGGTCGTATCCTGAGCCCAGAGTGACACTCACTGTAACTCAATAGGCGTGGGTGCAGGGTCTTCCTCTCCTACAGCCTGCCTGTCCTCCTCCTCTTTTTTCTCTTTCCACTCCCTCCTCCTTTGTCCCTGGCCTCCGTTTATCGCCTCATCCCCTGAAGGGGGTTAAGGGGGAATTTCCGAAAAGATAATCCTTCTGTTTTTCAAGGAAAGGCAGGAAGCGGCAAAAAAAAGAGAAGAGGAGGAAGAAGAAGAGAAGAAGATGGTCTGTTGATTCGGTTCAGAGCAAAGGATAATATTTACCTTCCGTCCAATGTCGGCTACGAGGGAACAACTTTACCATGTGGGGGGGAAATGATGGTAAAAGTAGAGAGGCTGCGGCCAGTTATTGGCTTCTGAATGCTGAAAGAAATAGTTTTATATAAAAGCAGTCAGAAGCCAGAACCAGACTGGAAAATCCTCTGAAACCAAATCTAGGGCCCTGGGGGGCACGGACACTCTTCCCTGAAACACAAACTCATAAAATTATTCTTGAATTACCAGCTCTTTAAAAGAAGAGTAACTTATCCAACCTATTACCCAGCAGAGGGACTTTTAAACCTACCCAGGACATTGTTTTATGTATATATATATATATATATATATATTTATATATATATATATATATATATAATATAATATATAATATATAATAATATATTAAAGATATATATATATCAGACTGTTTCCACTTGTATGAAACAGTCTGAGGCCTTTAGGGAACATTTCTGTTAAGTGAGGTCATTTTGGCTGACTCTCATATCAAGGAGTCACTTTTGGGTTCAGTTCCAGTTTTACAGGGACGATCCGAGCATGATCTTACAGTAGACTTCATAATTTTGTGGCGTTTTGTGGCGTATTTCTAAATTTGAATATCTTTCCTTCTTTTGAGTACTTATTAAAGGACTTCTCGTTTATGTTGGCTCAAATGTTGGGTAAATTCCAGAATCAATTTTATATATGATATATATATATCCGGTTCACTGAAAAAACATAGCCCCACAAGAAATTATTGGAAAAACGGCATGTAATCTGTAGATTACACAGAGGTACTGGGACATTGTTTCTTTGCTGTTCATTTAGTGTATTTCAAATGTCATTTTTCAATGCTGTGAGCACTGCAAACAAATTCCAGTCACCTCCATTCTGTTGGGATGAAGACTGATATCTCAAATCAACTATCTGCATGACAAGTTACCAGAGGTATGAGAGAAAAGGTTTTTACAATTTGAGTGAACTGACCTTTTAAATTGGCAAACACATTTCAAAATTGTACATTTCTATGCGCTCATTGTAAGTTTGTTTTATTACACATATATATTGACTTCCGCAGCCTTTAAACTCAAGGATAAACACAAACACACACAAAGTGTAAACCGTGAGCATGCGTTCGCCCCGGTGGCAACTCAAGATCCCCTGGTATAAGAGCTCCTTCCTCAATATCAACAGGAAGCTCCTCCTCCAGGAAGCTATTAACACGTTATGGGATCATGTTCACAACACACTAAAGACACACACACACTCACACAGCACCAGTGTGCGCACTGTAAAACAAGGCCTGCGTGCACTTAATGAGATGGAAGTGGAACTGAAGGTGGAAATTGGTTGTTAAATGCTTGCTTTTGACTCTCTCTCTCTCTCTCTGCTTTTGCACACAAAAGGCTTTGCGAGCAGAGTTTGTTTGTGTGTTGTTGTGTTTCCACTTGTATGGAAACAGTCTGAGGCCTTTAGGGGACATTTCTGCTAAGTGAGGTCATTTTGGCTGACTCTCATATCAAGGAGTCACTTTTGGGTTCAGTTCCAGTTTTACAGGGACGATCCGAGCATGATCTTACAGTAGACTTTATAATTTTGTGGCGTTTTGTGGCGTATTTCTAAATTTGAATACCTTTCCTTCTTTTGAGTACTTATTAAAGGACTTCTCGTTTATGTTGGCTCAAATGTTGGGTAAATTCCAGAATCAATTTTGTCATGTGGTCTTTAAACTTCCTCTCTGAATGACATAACTTGCAGAGTTCAATCTTTAAATAAAGACTGTAATAATACATCTTCGAATGGTTATTTTCCAGTATATGCAAAAACAAATATTGTGATTATTAGTGTACTGGAAGAATTTGAGGAAACATAAGAAGGAAAACGCAGTTTGGATAGAACATGAACATGGAAATAGGCGAATGTTGGTCTAAAGTTTTTCAGATTTTTCCTTTGAAATGATTTTTTCTTTTCTTGTGCTTCAACCATTTATGCATCTCATCTTTCTAACGTTGTATGAAGCCCCAGGACTTCCACTAGCC
This sequence comes from Larimichthys crocea, assembly GCF_000972845.2. NCBI lineage: Eukaryota > Metazoa > Chordata > Actinopteri > Sciaenidae > Larimichthys > Larimichthys crocea. Next base: position 21,465,926 of record NC_040020.1, on the reverse strand, counting down.
CTCTTTCACTATGCCGCATCACTTTTTGTAACTGGGAGGGAAGAAAAAAGATGCAGGAGGATGAAAAACCAGTAAAAGCCAGAGGGGAAGCGAAGGATGTGGTGAGGAGAGCAAACGGCAGCCAGTGGAGAGCTCCCCCTTTGTGTGGCTTTTTTACTGCTTCCTCCCGACCCGGCCGCATCGCTCACCACATCTCCGCCGCTAGAAAAACATAAACAGCTAAAGTCTCCATGCTGGGCGAGCGCAAGCCAAAACATTTCACAGTCACTGGTGGAGATGAGAGGCACTGTGACACGTATCACACGAACAAGCTTCACCACATGACAAGCAAGAGTTACACGGCTGTGTGGAAGCCCACTAATGACCAGCAAAATAAAAATGACGGAGGTTTCCACGCGTAAACAAATGTCACATATTAAGTCTAAATCTTTAGACAAGTTACAATGATGCCCTCCACATTTTATGAGGCACTAAGTCAAAATTAATTAGTAAAATGCTTTATTAGGTCAAAGTTGAAATACCAAGTACATTAAATCATCATGTTAATTATCACACATAATAATAATCACATATCATCCTGTAGTTCTCTATAAATACTAAGATATATACTTACTATTTTAGTTTTACATTATGACCATACTATCATTATTTACTGTAGTATCTCAAATGTTTGACTTAAGGCTCCCACACCGTGCTGGTTATGCCATTGTTTTAAATTAGGTGAAGCGAAATTTTTACCGAGTGCTGCTCTCAAAGTTGAAATTACTTCAGCACTGACTTCAGGTGCTGCTAATCTTTCAAGGTACAGCCAATGAGATAGCAGCTCTATGTGACTTAGCGTAGCCATGGCATATTTGATGCCATCAAAAGGGGGTTACACACCATGATTGACAGCTGAGCTCATACTTGAGAATGAGTGTTGGACAGGACCTCAATACTGCAAACTCTGGCTCCAAATGACGTCACCAGCCCAAGATGGATGCAGCCACATCTGGAATATTTTGGCTTGATTTTTGTCCACTGGGAGGAAATGGAGACACGTCGTCCGTCTTTATATTTGTCGATTTTGCAGACAACCTGTGAACATTAGTTCTTTTCAAAATAAAAGACAGAGTAGGAGAAGTTATCAGCCTTTGTTTGGACAGATACAAAAAACACTAATACCATTAGTGCAATATAGTATAACATTTATTCATATAAATTACATTTATATCATGTGAGGCAATATGTAGCACCATTTATTTTTAAAATGACATGGCAACATACAACGATGCACAGATGACAATGAAAAATGTTATTGCAGAAACAACCGACTGCTAAAACATGTGCTAATACACAAATGTACACATGTAAACACACACACGCACACTTAGAGGTCATACAGCAGACAAGCACCGTCTGTTTTCATAGCTGCAGCTGTCTCGATTGGATGCAACACCCATATCAACACACACAGACACACACACACAGACACACAGACACACACACACACACACACACACACACACACACACACACACTGGAATGTCCCAGCCAGACTGTGCTTGGCTGTACAGCTGGATATCCTTAAGAGGTGAAGAAAGACATGGAGAAAATATGTTGCTCATGCATACACACACACACATACACACACACAAACAAATGACCCTAGGCTAAATCCTGATTAACCCGCTGACCCCTGAGAGAGACCACCAAGGACGTTTCAAATCACACACATATGTACATAGGCACAAACACACACACTCATGTCCAGCAGTCTCGGTTTGTGTGTTTGTGCTGCAGTCTGATGGAGGGCGAGGATGTCCTCAAGTGGAATCGACAGGTGATCCATCCGTCTCCTCGCTCTCCATCCTCCGCCTCCCTCCTGATGATCGCACATCTTTGAGAAGCTGGGATTGGTTGAGGAGACACTCCTTCAGCTTGTCCTCAGTCAGGGTGAGACGCTCCTCCAGCACTGAAACGGTCTGTGTGTTTTGAGGAGGTGGTTGTGTACAATAATTATAAAGCAGTGATAGAGTAATTATAATACATCAGAAGAGCATGGATCAGTCTGAGTGCCTTGTTAGCATTATAAAAAAACAACATAAGAGCTGAAGAGAAACACATCACAGAGCAGCAATTTGTTCTTGATGAGGAAGCTTATTAGAATGACTCTGACAATAAAGTTCTTCCAAGCTGTTTTAAATTAAATATTTAGAATGTTTTACAGTTACATTTTTTTCATGAATTATCACTTTTGTAAAGATGGGAAGCACCAAATGTTTCTCATGGCCGACTACTCTGTCAGCAAATGAGTGTGACCTTACATTTTCTGGAGGTGATTTTCTGGAAAAATGCAGAGGAAACTCAAAACATGTGAACATACTTTTCTAATGTCTGAGGTTTTCATTTGCATGAATATTTTTATGCTGTCGAGAAGCATTATGCCACAATGGTCGCTCTGCAATGCTACTCTGTAAACAAGATACCCTACACTGCAGACTTGTATACTCATGATTTGTTTTCCTCCTGTCAGGCTTGTTGTGTATGCATATTTAAAGAAAGATAAAGAGTAATAAAATATCGTTAAAAATAATTGTTGGTGAAATAAAACATTGAATTAAAAATTCATTGAACACATAGTCACAAACACTGCTTCAGCAAGTTGAATCATTAGCCTATTTTGTCTATCTCTGTTCCAGTAACACCTGTTCAAACAGGTACAAACAGGGACAGGTAAACTATAAAACCAACCTCTGCTGGCTTCTGTGTTTGTTTTTTATGTCTTTATTTGACTTAGGCTCAGATGCTGGAAGTTAGAGAGAGTGGGATTAATAACCTGCTTTGACCGGCTTTCTCTTTTAGAAAAATATATCAGGTTGCAATCTAGATCTTGCATCAAGGACATTTGGCTTGGTAAATGTGACCCGACACTGGAATAAAACCCTTCAGATTGAGAATTATTAACTTTTACCAGTAACCTATTGGCCCTCCTCCCATGCTTTCATATTTTTCTGCCAGTATTTTCAGTTGACAATTTGCAACTGACCTGCGTGAGAATATCCAACTGTTGAACAATGTGCCGCAGGGTAGAGCCCAGACATGATGGATGACTAGAGAGAACTTCCAGTGGGTGCGTCTGCCCTCTCTCCTCTTCCTCTCTCCTTCCTCTTCCTCTCCTGTTGCCCCCAGTCTGGCTCCCGGCAGTCGCACCTTCCCTACCGCCACTTTTGTCTCGCATCCATCCTTCCGCTCTTGAACTGCCCACGTGACGCTGAGGCAAACCGTTGGAATGGTGACTGTTGTCGGCGGCCTGCATGGGCGCCAAGTGTGACTGAGCGTTTAAGAGCTGGGGATGAAAAATGAGAGAGAGAGAAAGACTTCACCTCATTGATTTTCAGAGCATTGTGCTTTATATTTGTGGGTGTTTTCTTTGACACAAGTGCCGTACTCAGGTCTGCAATGAGTTTTTCCCCTCATCAAATGCATTGTATTCCAGAAGAAACCCACTCTAAATCAAATCACCATTGTGACACTCTGACATGTAATTGAGGACATGCCACTGAAAACAATGGGCTATCAAAAATAATAACCCATTAAAGGCGCCTCTAAGTGTCCAGTCTGTTTCAACACCCTGCTGGAAACGTACAGGAAGCAAACAGTGAGAGAGGACTAGAAAAAGGTAAAATCTCTGTGAATGTAACTGCAGTCGAGACATGTGAAACAGCTTAAATGTTTTGAATGTTTGGTTCTTTGTAGCTTTTGAATTGTGTTAAACAACGGAAGGTTAAAGGATTGATGTGGGAACAGATGCTGGAGCACTGAGAAGAAGATGAAGTGACTCCTACAGTGCCTTTCAGTTAAAGTATTGTGAGTACTGAAAGGAGTTGACTCACTTAAAGGGTAAATGCTGAAAACAGTTTACGTGTCTGAAAGGAGTGATGTCGAACTAAGTAAAGTGTAAACACTATATAATTGACAGTTGAGGTCTAAGTCCTCAAAACTGAATGTCAAATTAAAACCTTAGTTTAAGTGGAGTTGAAATTTGAATTGAAGTGGAAGTACTAGACAGAGTTGAGACATCAGTTGAAGTGTGAACATTAAATGGTTTTAAAGTTTCAGTTGTTAATAATACTAATAAGAGCCTGAAATATTGAGCCTTTTACATTGGCCTGTTTTAAATGTAGAGAAATCAAAGTGTGAGGGAGAGAGGGATAAAAGCATAGGAGAATCAATTAGCCTGGCTAACATGAAATAGTGATACATAATGCTATGCAGAGTTAGCCAACATCCTTCCTGTCTCATTGTTTTGTCAGTGGAGTAGGCCTTGAGCCTGTTTGAACTTGGCAGACTGAAGGAGGTAGATGACTCACACTTCTGGATTACTGACTGAACGACACTGTGACCGACGGACTAACTAAAGACAAGTTCACAAGATTAACCGCACTCTGAGGCAGGGAGTGATAACCACAGAGCAAAACAGAGAACGTGTACTTCATTTTTATTCATTCCTTTATGTTTATTGAGCGTTCATGGATAAAAGAAGAAGAACGGCAAGGGAGACTGAATAAAGAGAGAGAACATAATGTTCAGTTTTACCAGGGACACATTTTTCACCATGGCTCATCTGGGCAGAGACAACTGAGCACGACTTCACAGTTAAATAGTTTCACACATGCACAACAGTAGCTTTACAACACTGACACAGTTTTCTACTAGTAGCTGCTGCAAACCTCTTTTAAAGTGTTGTTTCTCAAGGACTTTCTAGTCAAGACTTCTGTGCCAGCTTTGACTGACTTGACAAAGCGTTTTCAACTAATGTGACAAGCAAATCAAGTGAAAACAACCAGATCAGGTTTCATTTAATAATGAACTTATTGACAAATAAGTTATAGGGCTAGAAGAGGCACTCAATGTGTTCTTCCCAGAGCCATGTGAGCACTTAAGCTAACCCACTAGCATTGTTATTGTGAACATAGACTGCAAATCTGTGTTTGACGAATGATTTAATTGCTTGTTAAAGTGGTAAAATGATAGAAAATAGTTAAAATGACCCTATCACAGTTTCCCAGGGCCAATAGAGTTGCTTGTTTTGTTCCAGTGTTTGGTTTGTCCGCTATGGGCTACTGTAGAAACATGGCGGTTCAACATGGCCGACACCGTGGAAGGGGACCCCTCCCCCCTAGCTGTTGATATAAAAGAATCACTCTTAGAAAACAAAAACATAATGATTCTCATTTTCAGGTGATTATACAATAATAAAAATTATATATATTTAATTTTTGCCCACAAAGTAGAGATTTAAAAGAGAGAAAAGCAATAAACTGTCACGTTTGAGAAAGTGGTCATAGTAAATGTTTGACATTTGTGGTTGATAAATGACTTGACTGATCAAAACTATCTTATCTATCTGCATCACACCCTCACAAACAGCACAAACCATGACCCGGCCATGACAGCTGTACTCAGATGACAGTCTAGACTCATAAACAGCAAGTGGAGAAAAGTTGGGCTTTCGCCCAAAAATAATAGTATGGTCTTATGTGAAAGGTGGAAGGGGGCAGGTGGTGTATGGAGTGCACAAGGAGGAACAGATGGGGGGGGGGGGGATAAATGAGGGATGTGTCAGAAGGATGGAGGAGGGTGAAGAGGGTGTCACACATTCCTGGACTAATGCATGTAGCAATCGATTCCGGCTTACTTCCTGCGCACTGTCTTCACTTCAAAGAGAGCGTGGAGGGATGCAGGAGAGGAAGGAGGGACGGAGGGAGGTGAGAAGGGGTGTATGACTGTGTGTGTGTGTGTTAGGAAAGGAGGAGGGAGGGTTTCTCCTGAGTAGAGGTGAACAAAGCCGTCAGTGTGTGGATGGCGCGACTCTCTCGCTATCGATGCTCATTTCTCTTTATTTTCTTCTCTCTTTATCCACCCCCTCCATCTCCTCCTTGGCCACATCTGGCCAACATCTGCTCAGCTCATTTACGCTCAGCAGATGCAGACCTCCATCCTTCTGTAGCCCCCCCCCTGCCAGGAAGTTTGGGTGCAATCAAACATTTAACAGGCAGGGTACCCCGGCTGGCCCGAGTGTCAAATCAATGCGTACACACACACACACACACACACACACACACACACACACACACACACACACACACACACACAGACAAGTATAAACACATAAAAGCACACACACTGTAAATTATATGAGAGAGCTGGGCAAATAAACAGTATTCAGAGGACGCATGACATGATTACACTGAAATATTAAAAAGGTACAATATGTGTGATTGAATTCCAAACTCGAATTCCAAACAGTGGAGCGAGTCGCCCCCCTTCCCCTAACGACGCTCATGCAGGGTGCCAGGTTGACACTCCTGAACCTTCACTAGCGCACGTTTAGTTTGTTTTGGAATGAGAGAGACAGAGCAATGGTGGAGATACATACGTGGTAAATCAGAGTGAGATTGTTTCAGAGAGGTTACGTCCAGCACACAAACACAGAGAAAGGGCTGGCTCAGTTCGTGGCAGCAGCAAGTAGTGGCTCTTCCCCACTGACCTGCTGAGGCAGCTGCCGGTGTCTGAGGCAGCAAGGCGCACCAGGCAGGTTTCTCTCGTCTGTGTGCACCGTTACAGACACACATAAACTCAGATCTGACTACATATATTCCCTGTCATAGCAACAAGCTGCTGTTAGGCTTTCTTAATTAATCTCTCAACCGCTGCCACTGTGTGGGGCAGCTAAACTAAACACATCGTCAGCACCTTCTACAAACCACTGCACCCTCAAACTCCCATCTCCCTAAATTTTCAAATAAGAACAACAGAATAAGAACTGGTAGCATATTCATTTTATGATTTTATACAGTAAATATCTTACATATTGTACCTTTTAAGAATTAAGCAACAAATATATGAAATATAATTATAATATCTAACAAATAAACACAAAGTGCTCATTGGTATGGAACACAGAAGAACATGCAAAATCACAAGAACTACTTTACGTAATCAAATACAGCTAAAGCACCTTTATAATCAGCAAGTTTACTAAAGCTCTGTAAGGACACTGTGCCAGTGATGCAAAAAGAAGTGTAATAGGAGATTAATTATAATACTTTCAAGGTACATAGAGCATAAAGTATGATATATAAAACAAGATCTTCATAACTATGAGGGTCATTTCTGAGATAAAATCATCTCTGCTAAGCTCTGTGGAATGTCAGGGGTCATGGCTCACTGTAACCACGGTCAGTAGTGGCGGGAGAGTGTGGTGGTGGCACGCTGCCAGCTAGGATTTTTTTGTGCGATGGGAGATGAGTGGGTGGTCAGGCTAGAGTGGCAGAGCAGAAACTAGCCGCTGTGATAATAAGAGGGTCAGTAGGAGTGACGTGACAGTGCCTGAGTGATGATGGGGAGGCAACAATGTCTACGTTGTCTCTATGTAGCACTGAAACGAAGGACTGTTGTATAATCTGTGGGATACAGAGGCTCTGTGCAGAATGTTTGGTCAAATGTCAGGTCAGAGGATTCAAAATAACGAGTATGCTTTAAGGCTGTTGGAACGGGTTTCGGAAGTCAAATATAAATCAAATAGTGAGAAAAACAATACTTACCAAATACTGAAATAACTACTTAAATGTGTATTTTTATTATTATTTTTAATTAATGTTAACTGCTACCTGTGCATGTCTCAATTTGCGTCTATTATGGCAAAATTGAGTGCACTGTGAGTACCCAGATGGTGCACAGTCAAAAAGCTGAGTGTGAAACGGCACCTCTCGCTCTCAGTGGTCACCATTTTGGCTATGTAGCGGAAGGGGAAGGACGACTGGCATTGTGAAAATGCTGAGGTGTTGAATACCGTAATATATACAAGTTGTACATATGTTTTATATTTATATGTTGGTGATCAAATGCTGGCGCTAATGCTCTTTACGATTGCAATTCAGCTAAGAAGAAAAAGTGGTAAAACATTGCCATGGTCATTTCTGATTCTAATAATCAGTTGTAAAGTGAGAGATGCTGATGGTTGACTATTCATTGCTCATATTGTTGCTAACTTCATGTGACTGCAGCAGATTTACCCAACATGGCAATGTCAACGGGAGAGCAGCCTATGTTAAGATGTTAAGAGTCGCTGTGATGTTTATGATCAAAAGGATTCTCAAGAGGAAACGGATCAAAAATAACCTCCCCTCCGTTTCTGAATCAAATCACAGATGTCTGATCAAAAACACGATTACCATGAGTACGAGAATTAGCTGTGCTCTCTCTTTTGGCAGGAAACCTCAGATACTGTGACCCTTACATAAAAAAGCTGTTTGATCTCAATTGAAGGGCTTCTCTGATGTTGTGCCTCTACTCAATACCCACCCCAACCCATCCATCCCACTCCTGCTCTACCTGAATACTCATCTTCAAAAAAACAGTCTCATGTTTATAACATAGCGTTGAAAATCCTCCTCATGAAGCGAACAACTGCTAATAACTTAAACTACATTTCACTGTTTCACCAATAATTATTTTGTCAGATGTCAATCTCATTTCAAAATGACTGAAAGTGGTGTACATCTTATTCTGGATTCTGAACTCTTATTGTTTATCAGAAATGTCACGAACCCCAGCATGACAACACAACATTTTATCAGTGGATGTGACAGTCAAAAACGCTCTATAATTCTTAACACACCTCACTTTTGAGTAAATGGTGAATATCTAAATTGAAAATACGAATGAGCGGGGGGGAGCACACCTCATACGGTGGTCTGTCAGGTTGGTCACAGCACCCTGGTCACTGGAGAGGACACAGATGGGCTCGCGAGCATCAGGCTGTTTAGTATTCACACTGAGCTGCCTGGCCTCATGATGACAAACACTGGCTGTGTTTACATGCTGACATGCATAATGCCACAAATATTAGAAGCACTACTTAACCTGAGAGCGTGACTGCAAAGTTTTCTATAAAGTGACATTTCTGAAGTAGTCTATGTAACATGGGGTTAATGGATGCATTCAAATGGAAATGATGAATGAAATAAGCTTTTGCAGCAACAATGGCTGTTCAAGGTTGAGACTGGGCGAAGATGACATACAGGTAAAAAGTCTAGGCAGATACGTGCTGGAACAAGTGATAACTAACTGTAACCACGACAGAAACTCTCTGCAATGTCCTGATATTAAAGATGGTGATAATAGTTAGAGGAAAGACTTAGTCACTATCCACAGAGTCATGAGAATTATTTCATTTTTTCAAAATGCTTTTGGTAAATCAGCAAAGTAAAAAATGTAAAAAGTTAAAAGGGTATGTTAATTGGACATCATTAGCATAAATTCTTGGTTTAGAGCTGCACTTATCTACCAGTATAAGCAGTTTAACAATGACTCTCAAATCACTCATTTACATAAGTAAGGGATCTGAATGTTTTCCGAGGACACTGTGCATATCTTGCCAATATTTTGGCTTTTATATCTGCTTTTTTTGGGCATGTGTGTGAAATAAATACCGTATACATACAGTATTCTGTGTCCGGTTGCATAAAATCACTTAGGTTAAATTTGCCCCTTAAAGTTTCATCTAAGGATGCAATACAACAAAAGTTGCATGAATCACCAGGAGGATTTCCTGAGGATGTTTTAAGGGAAAACCCTTTGATCCCCAAGTGTTTGCCCTTAGCTACTTAAGTGTTTCCTTATGTTTTACTAGAAGGTCCTTAGTAACCATTTTCTTCTTCGACCAGTAAGTCATTTATGCTGATTAAAGAAGAGGAAGTCACACAAAGACAAAGTTTTCGGGACCAACTAGATGTAATCAGCAAAGATTTGAATCTAGCTAGCTAACAATATCTCATATATTCATATTAGCTACTGTATATAATTTGATTGAAAGTCACCAGACTTTTGTTAATTGTTTCTGCTGTCACTGTCATATTTCCATGTCATTGATCTTGCCACGCCTCCTTCTTGTGTGTATTTGTTATGGGAGGCTTAAATTGACTTTTTGGATTATGCACTTTCACTCCTCTTCTTTCATCTTCTGTAAAGTTTGGCTTTCTTTTCCTGTTTGTATTCTCTTTGCTGTCCATTTTGGAGAAGCTGGCTGGCACTGACAGTGATGCTGTCAAGTAACACTGAAGAATGATGATGTGAGTGAACTGTAACCATGGTAACTGAAGTGCACATGTGCTGCATTATGACAGTAACTACCATGAAAGTCTTTGTCTAAACACTTCAAATATTTTGAACAATTGAAACTTGAGGTAGGTTATGCAACCGGAAGTATACATATGTTGCATGATGATTATGTTTACTGCCTCACTGTAATATTATCTCATTCTTAGAATTCAGTAATCACAAATGTAAATACACAAAGAAAAAAACATACACACATCCACTTTAATCTCCTCACAGTCCAATTAGTAATATTTGTGAGCAGAGTAGTGCGAGTGCTTCAAACAACCAGCCAATCAAACAGGTCTGCAGGTGGTTCACACAGTGCACACAGGAAACAGACTATTAGGAACTGTCAGGCTCCATCTGTTAAGAGAGTGGTTAATCCGGTATGCCATGGTGACACTGTAGCATGGTTTTATCTGGACGGCTGTGAAATGTTGAAGGAGGAATGAGAATGAGCTGAAATAATAATAATAATAATAATAATAAAAAAAGATCTACCCCATTTATGTGACTCCTCATTCTAAAAGATGTTTGTGAGTAAGTACCATGTGTGACCATTTTTATTAAAATACAGATGTTGATTCAGTTTGATTGATTGCACATTCATCAGATTCTGTAATGTCTAAACTAACTATGATGGAGCAATCATATGGAAATAAATAATAAAAACATAAACAAAAGTTTTTGTTGATGTTTCAAAGACCTTCCTTTAGAAAATGGTCAAATTAGGACAAACAGGACATTTACTTTTATTTATGTAACCCATCAAGTAACCTCACGATTCCTTTCCTGCATTATATGGTTAGTGTGGTATTGAAATTAGTCTTGTGATAAAAGGGGAACGTTTCCTGGTCACAGGATGCCATGTAATGTCGTTAATAAAGCAGGCTCCATAGAGGGAGGAAATCCTTGTTAGAGAATCAAAGGAGGAATTATCTGCCTCTGCCTCTCTGCCCTGGTTTCACTTTTCTATTTTTGCAGACCAACACACCCACTTATGCATGGAAGCAAATAGTTGCCCTCTGGACAGCAACACCAACATTACTGGTACACACACAAACAATTATTCACTCAATACCACTACCACCATAGACCCAAATACAATTCACAGCTGGAGTCACTCTGCAGAATCCTTCCCTTGATTACTAACAGGAGTCAGGGCCCTGCTCATCTCGTGACACTCAGTCACGTAGAGGTGGCCCCCTTGGACTCAGAGAGACTCTAATCCCGAAACCCCACTGGACACGTATTTGTCACATTGTGGCTGCGATGCTGTTTTAGTCCGTCCTCCACACGACATGGAACCCCACCGGGAGAGTTTCGGAAGCGGAGCGTTTAGCCAGCTAGACTTTGTTTTCTTGCTCAGATTTGGTCATTTTACTTGTCTATGTGCTTCTAAATATGCTTCTGCATGTGTAAATATGCTAATTAATTAATAATTAATTTGTTTAACTTCTGTCTGTTTTTACAGCCAGTGGTTTGCACAGGGTGTTTTATTTTGAAAATCCACCGGATTCTCTGTGCTGTTTCCATGTCTGGCTTCCGGCTAGCTTAAACTGCTCTGTGTAGATTGATGCGGGCTGGTTGCGGCGTCTGTCAAAAATAGAACAGCCACGTATTCACTGTGGAGCTGAGTGGTTTGCCAATCTGCATTGCATGTGTCGCCATGTCACATACAGCTTTGTCTAGTTGGGCATCATAGCTCTTCCCATAGGAAAACAATGGCACAGCCTGCGCAAATTGGTTTCACTGGTATCACTGATATGTAAAAAAAACATAGGCTGGTGTTAATGGTCATAAATGGCAGGGGCTGAACTGGTGTGGGCATTGTTTCAGTGAGACAATAATAATACTAAGACTAATACTTTGATGAGTTTAAAAGCATGTCAGACACCAAACTCAATTCTGTAACTCGATCATGTCAGCAATCATTTTATCCTCCACTACATCCACAGATGACCCCGTACTTTTTTTTTGTTTTGCCAAAGCGTTGGCTCTGTGTTGGCAAAAGCAATTCCAGAGCAGGTACTGTGTCTAAAAGTGAGCCCAGCTTTTTCTAGTAGGTATCCCTCCACCTACCATACTCCCTCAGCATTGCACGTATTGTAAGCAGCCAGTTTGCCAAGGCCCCAGCCTTGAGGGTGGTGGGGCCCACATTGCTGCAAGAGAACACAGGAAATAAGATATATCAACAGAACAATGTTCTGTTGCGTCTCTTTATAACATCAATTCGATCCAATTCATGCCTTTTAGTATTCATTACATGTTCATGCAATACGTGTTTTAAACACTAAAAACTGCATTACAGATGTGGAACAAATACTAAATCCCTACAGGCAATGACAAAGCATGAAATTACAGAAATTACAAGAAAATGGTGGGTTGTGGTCAGGTCGTGGTTGTAGTTCCAGAGGCAGCAGCAGCAGCAGCAGAGTTTTAGGTCAATGTTCAGACCATCGTTAGCTCTGTGTGAAAAACACAGTACCTTCATTCATTAGAATGGGTTACACCGTTGATGCATACTTCCCTTGTTGCATCAACGGTGTAACCCATTCTAATGAAGGAAGGTAAATAAAAAAGACACGCAGAGTTGTCTGGCAAAAAAGTTGAACCTCGCTCAACATTGCCATTAGAGTTGGAAAATCCTGTCTCACCGTTATAAACTACTGTGTGGTGTTTTGGCATCTGATAGACTTCAAACTTGTGGATTTAATACTCAAACTGGATTGTAATTCTTTCCCTCATCAGTACTTGAAACAATATTCCCAACCTTAGGGCTGTGTGAAATGACCAAAATGTTGTTTATTAGTATTATTGTTGTGTCTTTGGTGTACCTCTGTACCGTTTTGTTGGCTACATATTATATTTAAGTTGATTCCAGCTGTGTGCTGTACTACTGACTAAGTCAAATTTCTCCTTGAGGACAGTAATGACCACTTGGAATGGTCTCGCTCTTATTACATTTTACACTTACAATAGTCTTGTTGATGTAAGTTGAAACGGCAGTTGTTATCTCGTTCCATCTTTGCCATTTTATGTGCAGCAGCGTCTGAGTCTAGGGTTTGTTTTGAGCACTCAAACACAGTTTTGTGGCTCTCATTCGTATGTATTGTTTGACGTTTGACATTCTTGCAGAGGTGGTGAAAGAGGTTAGTGATGTTTGCGTCTATTGTGGGGACCAGTTCGCGTGTCACATTTTTCAATACCTAAACTACATCCATGTGACAAAAAGTAAGTTCCTCATTTTGTCTTGGCTGGTTGTGATTACCCCATTCTGTTTCACATTCATTTTCTTCCACTTTGTTTGTGTATGCAAATTTTACAACCCTACACAACCCGTTGCATTTATCTAATGTGGGACTGTTTTTGGTCTTTAATCATGGGAGTAGTAGAAACACTTTCATTTGCAGTAGTAGTATACATGTTTGTACCACAAGGAGCATTAACAATGGTATTTTCAGCAGCAGAAGAAAACAGTAGCGTGAGTACTAGTAGCACTAATAGAAGCAAAATTAGTACTCCATGTGCAGGCTGAGCGCTACACGTTCAGTCAAATATAACAATCTTAAAAAAATAACCTGCATCCTGTGTGGAAAGAACAGAAACACACCCAATATCCTCCTCTTGACCTTAAACCCAAAGAAGGAAGTCAGGTGGAAGATGGAACTGGCAAGTGATCTAAAGCGTCTGAAGGCCACGTTTCCTGTCGGTAAGACACTACATCAGAGGATTAATTTTCCATTCATCTCTCTCACACCTAATTGTCATGTACCCAGGTGCTCTATCCACACCCGCGCCGTGACATTGTGGCTCTTCAAAGAAAACACACACACACAGTTAAGGATGTTCTCACCCACATATGGACAAAGTGGCACACCCAAACAAATGCAGACTAAGGAAACAGACAAGCACACAGTCACATTAAAACAAACACACACGCACACACACACACACACAAGATAGAAGTCACTGAACTATAATTTGGCTGAACCACTGATCTGATCTAACAGGTTCTTTGTCAAAGGGGCGGCAACATTGATGTTTTTTAAAAAGCCTGAGCTGAAAGACAAGCAGAAAGCTGAGAAGAGTTTCATGTGGCTTTGAGGAAGTGGATATATCCTTTTTATTTCTCAACCACCCGCCCACCCACCCTCTCTCTCTCTCTCTCTCTCTCTCTACCTTATCTGTCTGGCTCTGACATCCGCACAGCAGCCACCCACACACTAAGACGAAAATATCCTGCTTGGCGGCGAATTGCCATTAAATACAGTGTGTTTTCTGACCGCGTCACACACACATGAATAGGAACAGTAAACACCTCGACCACGAACAATAAAAACAAGCAGCACCACCCTGACTTGGTTCAGTGATACATAGGAGCCAGAAATCTCACTCAAACCTTTGTAGAAACACATCACACAGACATTCAAGTCAACCAAAGAATACATTACAAGGACACATGCAAATCTCATATCACGAGGGACATTTCATGTCTGCGTCAAAACACAGACAAACAATAATTCCTCCATAAATACAAACTCTATTGAATGAATGCAGTGTCGCAGCCACTCATTCATAACAAATTCTTCTCACTCTGAAGCTTTATACAACAAGGGTCCTCGTTGGCTCTGCTATCATACCACAGTGTCAGCGTTTATTTGATAAGTTCTGGACGGAAGGTGTGGATTCAGTCCCGATGGCAGACGAGACATATTCCTGAAAATGTGTGAACACTGACAGATGGAGATTTGAGTTTCTCTTATATAATGGATACAAAAACTGATTATGTAAAAATGGTGTTTTACAGCCAAACAATAAATAATTACAATATAGATGAAATTAATTATGTAGTCTAAACTGTGAAAATGTAGCATCCTGTGAGCAATTGGGGGCGGCTGTCCTTTGGCAGTGAAGACAAGTGAACCGAGATACTGAAACGGCAACCTCTGCCATCAGTGTATGAATGTGACATGTAAAGCGACTCTATTGTGATAATGAATCTGTTATTTATCCTTTCTCTTCCTCATTAGCAAAGAGCAGTGGAACATTCAGAAAGCAGCTACTCACTTTCAGCCGGCACTGACCATCGCTTTGACTGGTTGAAATGACGAACGCGGCCAGGAGTGCATTGCATCAGCTGTTGTCAATTAGCATTAAGTCTGCGCGTAAGTTGATGGCAGGCCAAAATAAAGCTTGTTGGG
Source organism: Larimichthys crocea (assembly GCF_000972845.2). Lineage (NCBI taxonomy): Eukaryota > Metazoa > Chordata > Actinopteri > Sciaenidae > Larimichthys > Larimichthys crocea. The sequence goes on along the minus strand of NC_040020.1, from coordinate 21,450,576 downwards.
TTAAAGTGCACTCTGCAACCGGTGTCCATACTCAGTCCGACTGTTTATAAGATACAGAATTAAACTGTAATCCATCTCTATTGTTTTTTATCTGTACTCTGTGTGGAATATAAGATACAGGGTCCAGAAAGTGAAAGATGCAGACAGAGAAACGAAAATGATCTGAGTGAGACATGAGACGGTCTGAGGGGATGGAGAAATAAAGCACTGGAAAAAGAAAGAGAAAGAAAGAGCTTTATATTAGTGTGAAGATGAACTCAGCACTCTGACCCACTTCTGCAGGATGAATGAGAGAGCATCTGTCGCTGAATCCCACCAAGAATGGTAATGACTCATCGCCCGGCACTGCTTGGCTCACAGAGCGAGGTAATGAAGGGATGCAGAGAGAGAAACAGAGAGACAGAGAGGAGAAACATCATCTCTCCTATCAATCTTATTGCCCATACCCAAGAGCAATACGTTCGTAATGTTATCAGAGGAAATGATGAACATGTGGATAGGTGGGCCCCTCTCATATATCAGAGAACACTAATCAGCAAAGAATGCTTTTTGAGGGGAGTTAGAAATGTATCGCAACTGAGGCTGCACTTCTGTTCCACTAAGTCACATCTTATTCATGACTGACTAAACCCAGATTAACCTGCTCTGACCTGACAACATGCTGTGTTCTGATTGATAGCATTACAGCTTTATATTACATTTCAGTAAAAACATGGTAATATGGAGGTAATAGTTAATAATTAAGAAATACCACCTGGTAATAGCTTGGTATTAACAATGAGTATATCTGGGTAATATGTAAACATATTTTCAGTGATTTTGCTGTTTCTTCGTGTCCAAATCATCAACAATGATCCATTATGTAAGGCCTTTATGTAAGGTAAACAATGGTGAGAGTAGTATTTATTGACAGGAAAAGAATACAATATTCATCAGCAGTTTCTATTAGTGTATAATCACATCAAATAAGAATTGTTGTGCTTTTGTTGTCCTAAAATGAGCCCTTTATATCGATAGTGACAGCAGGTCCTCTTCCATGGGGTCTGCCATGTTGAACCGCTATTTTTGTACAGTAACCCAGAGCAGACAAACTGAACACTGATCTAGATATGAACTTCAGCTTTTATTGTAAGTTTTCTGTGCCAGAGTTTTTTTTTTCCACTGCTTGGAAGGAGAGGGTGGGGCGTTAGAGAGTATTCATTTGGTTGCAATCTGCAACTTCACCACTAGGTGAGACTAAATCTTGCACACTGGACCTTTAAGTTTGCTATCAAATGTGTTTAGTTGAAAGTAATGGGAAAAATGACTTAGAAGCAGGTAGTTTAGCATTTTGCACCCATGATTCAGTGTTATTACATAAGAACTACCACAAGTGTTTACTAAATAGTTTTGCCATACTGCCATCTATAAATGTGTTTTTGTTTATTGGTGTTTCTGTTTCTGTTTTGGCAAAAAAAAAAAAAAAGCGCTAAAGTGCTACCTGTATTCACTTTATTGGCGGAAATAAAGCAAATACAGGTAGAATAGTCAAAAAGAAATAATAGACCCATCAGGACCTTTAAAGATGGACTGACCCGAATTGTCTCTTAAGTCTCAGTTCTGGAGCCAGATGGCCCTCAGGAGTTGGTGGAGACCAAAACGATGAATAGAAGAGTGAATATGGTGGACAGAAACAGACTCCAAGATGTGACAGTGTTGCTTTGTGTCTGCTGAATTTGCAAATCAATTAGTTCACTATATCAACTTTATAAGGTGATATTATTTCAATAGTTTTTACAGCTTGTTATGCTGCCCATACATTTCAAAGCCCCCAGCAGTAAAGAACTAAGATCCTCAAGATCCTTATAGAGCCTTAAATGAGCCTATAAGACTCAAATAATGTTGCTCGTCACTATGATTGTACAAAAATATCCCTCTATGAAGCTCAACAGCAGAAGAAGAGTATATTATGCATTTACATGCACATGTAGAGAGCAGAAGGTTCATATTATATATACATACTGTTACTAGAACACAGTACCTTCTAAAACAACACTCTGCTTTGCATTTCTCGTCCCTAGTTCAGATGGTGGCTAAATAAGTAGCTTAACCATAAAACATGCTTGTACTGTATAAACATTTACAGATATTTAATATTGAAAACATATCATTTAGAATTTGTTGATAATATATCAGTAGTTTAGTTAATGTAGGATTAAATCCTTCATAGCTTAATGGATAGAACACAGCACTTGAAATTGAAAGGGTTACAGGTTCCCACTCATGTTAAAAATGGATGCAGTGTTGAAAATAGAGGGCTGTGGTTGAAAGCATCCACCAAAAAAAGATTACTCAGTATTCATTAAATATGGCCAAGCACTTGGAGTGTTGGTGTGGAAACAGGCTTTGTTGACCATGAAGTGGATTGTTTTGAGACCATGCGCGCCAACAACAGCTATTCAACCCTGTCTTCATTTCCCACTTCTGGTCTGAAGATGTCTTCAATTTATTCCCTCCGCTTTAAGAGGAATGAGTCACACTGGAGCAAGTCGTGATCTGGACCATTGCCTCATTTTCACCAGTATGGCTCTGAAATAACAGACTAATGTTCATGATGAATGATGAATAGACCCTCTATTAATGTAAGACACGACCCAAAGTTTGGTTTAGAGTCTTACAATTAAAGCTGGCGGTACAAATGGCTTTACAAAGAAAACAACAACAAAGAAAAGTTAACTAAATTTTAAATGTGCCTGCCCCATACATTATTACTGATACTGCTCAGCAAACTCAGTATAAATACCCCAAGCTGATGTGTCATTATTCCCTTTTTAATGGGCTCTTATTTTGAAGGGACTCTTACTTTGAAAGACTTTTGTCTTGTGTTTGTGTGTGCGTGTTTGTGTGTGTGTGGGTGTGTTTGTGCGTGCTTGTGTCTGTTAATGGGAAAGTTTTACAAACACTTTTATTTTGAAGGGACTCTTATTTTGAAAGATTTTTATCTGTGTGTTTGTGTGTGTGTGTGTGTGTGGGTGTGTGTGTGGTCTTGTGTCTGTTAATGAGAGAGTTTTACAAATACTGTTATTTTGAAGGGACCTCAGTACATCCTGTCTTGTAATACCACTGAAGCATCCAGTCTGCCCTCAGTCTAGAAGTTATACAACAGAAATTCTAATTCTAAAAGTTGTTTGTTTGTTGTCTTCTGGACAGACCTGACAAGATAGCATGAATTCTGAACTTTTATATTGGCATCATGTAGTTGTTTTGACATCTTTTTGATCTGTTTATTCAATTCAATGCAATAACAGCAAAATATGTTTACTCTTTTGGGTCCATACTGCTGTGGTGAGTGGGTTCAGTGGTCATATTGTAACCACTTGTCATTACTTTTGATTGAAAGTCCTCTCAACATTGTTGAGGACACTGGATGGCCGTTGTCTTTGTTGAATGCTCAATTTTGTGTTTAAGCCTTGTTTGGTGGCAAAATGACAAGTGGCAAAAAATACACTTGAAAGTAAAGTTCATGGGTTATTGCACACGTCTAACTACAAAATTGTGAACAGTGTTGATGCATCAAGGGTGGCATGATGAAATACTGCCTCATGTGGCTGGGAATTACACATTGCACTGCCAAGACTATACTTCACATTTGGGAAAACACCATCTGGGGCAAAAATTAGAACTTCTGGTTTGTTAGTATTTAGCTGTAGATAATTATAAATATAATATAAAGTGTGCAGTCCTGAAATAGAGTAAAATAATGTTCAAATCACAAACACACAGGGCCCAAAGACATAAAGTAAAAAATAACAACTGTTAAAGAACAGTCGTAATTGTCCACAGCACAGATTGCTGCAGCAATAAAATGAGAACTGAGAGACCATGTGTGCAGGTGGTCCATGAATCTGTAATCAGATCTCAGTTACAGGCGACCAGGTGTTAACGCAAGTAGCCCAGCTCACCTGCCTTTGTGAAAAAGTGTCTGTGTGTGATCTGGTGTCCCTTTGCCCGATTTTAAGAGGACACTCAGTCCGCTTACATAATAACATCATGTCAAAGATGAGTCATCGTCATGGGCACAGGGGTTAAGCTTCCTGCAGCTCCCATGAAAAGCATGCTTTCATTTTAAAGAGAGAAAAAATACACTGACACAAGAACACACAAGCACGTACACCTGCCCAGATACACACACTACAAAAAGGCACGTCAACACACTCGGGTGAGATGCAGTCCTGTTTCCATAGATATGGCTACCGTTTGTTTAAGTTATATTAGTTTTCTTACTTGTTACTGTGTGGAATCAACCAATAGTGATGCTATGGAGCATTGTTGTGATTTTGTTTGTAACAGGCAGGCAACATGACACACATTCCTGCAAATAGCAGAGGGTGGTCACGTAAACATGTGAGGCATCATCAGTTACTAGTCATATACCTTAGATATATCTCAAAAACTCACAATATCACATGCCTTGTTATCACACTATTAGAGTGGGCACTTCTGGCACAGCTTCTTGCCAATCTTCTTGCAGGCACATGAATAAGGAAAGCCTTCCTAAAGGCTATTCTAAAGTTTTAAATGGGACAAACGTACCTGTCGTATATATGTATTGATGTATTATGAGAAAGCAAGTGCATTCATCATAATGATACACAGAATGTCTTATGGTGAGACCCAGAGGAAAAATACCTGGTAAACAATTTAAATAAGGTTTTAAACAAATTTAAAGTTCAACCACATTATCTTATAACACTTTTTGGAAGCAACAATTATGGCGATACATAAATGTCCACTTTGACTAGTCTCTGTGCTGTAAAACTGCAAACACTACAGGAAGTACATAAGGTCAAAGTTGAACTACAAATTAGTTTGGTAGATGAACTCTATGCTCACCCAAACTGTGCATAATTGTGATCTTCACAAGCAGTTTAAAAGTTTAATATATTCCTGTCGATCAATGGTGTGCATGTTTGTTTGCATGTCCATTTCAGTGCTAAGAACAGGTCATTCGGGTAACAGTGCGGTTAGGCAGGCAGGCTGTGGCGGAAATAAACAAGCATGTGTGGCAGTCTGGCTATAATGCGTGAGAGCAGGAAGCTATTAACATGGCATTACCAGACCAACAAGGGGCAGGAAATTAAATTTGGCTGCCTCTGAGAAGGTTATGTCCCAGCCCTCCCTCGTGGTAGGTAATTGATTATCATGGCTTTCCACAGCTCCTGAGTGCCTATATATTTTCCACTCAAAGATTCCATGTTCAGTTTTTCTGTCTTTATGGAAATAAAATGTATGTTTTTGCATGCTTTAATGACCTGGACAAGCATTAATGAGTCAAATTAATTTGAGAATTATGTTGTTTACTCTGGATATGCAGAAGAAAATACTCATTTGAGTACATCTGCCAAGGCTAAAGGCAGTCAAACCTCTTCAAAAAGCTCTGGTGTCAAATAATTCTAATTAACTTGCCATGTGGTTTCCTCAATGGTGACAAACAAAAACAAAACATTAGCCATGTTTCCGTTCGTATGTGTCACAAAAAAACATAACTGAATCTCAAGTGATTCAGCAAAAGAATATAGGAATGAATCCATGTGTCTATATACTACAGCAGGGGTCATCAACTACATTTGTCCAAGGGCCAGAATTGTAGAAACATACTTCTTCCTCTTCACTAGACTATTTCTAAATCCAGTAATGTTCTGGGGGCCAGATGGAAAGCTCTGGCAGGCCGGATGTGGCCCGCGGGCCACAAGTTGATATTTATTGCACTACATTTATGCAAATATTAGGCATTGGTTCACATGATAAGCAATAGGTGGAGCCAATCCTACAGTCTGACAACAGACTGAAGAAGGCGTAAACACAAAAGAATGCGTCATTTGTGTTTGTTTAATGTGAGGAAAGTTACATCAGATCTGTGTGAAGCAATCATGGCTGTATCACAGTGGAAACAGCAGATCAGTCATATGACTTGAATATATGTTTCATCCACTGTCATCTATTTGATGAACACCTAAGTTAGCTGATGTGACAATTTCACACATAAGACTGCAAAATGAATTATGCATAATTGTGTAGTACTCGCAATTAACTTTACCTAGTGGCAACCTCCATGGCTGTGAAATGAAGCGCAAAATTCAATTCTCAACTTCACAGCAGAAATAAACATGTTTGCAGCCTTGTACAAAATACAGTTTTGGTCTCTATAGCTAATTTCCCTGTTCATGATAACTGTATTGAGGCAATTTTATAGAACTCACCTGTTAAAATCGTATTAAGTCTTAAAGTTATGCATAATTAACAGCATGACTGACAGGTGGGTGCCATTAGAGGTGGCTTGTTTGAGCACCTAGGCATCACCCAGCCCACCTCGGGTCCACTGACAAACCATGACTTTGCCGATTTTTTTAGATTAGCCATGAGGCAGCAGAGGTAGGACTGCCAAGATTGTGGCAGCCAGACCCACCAAATTCTGAGCTGCACAACAGCTCTTCAGAAACCTGTGGGTAACGTCACAGATACAACATCCACATATTGTCTACATAAATGACTAGTATATCAATAATATTATCAATTCTTGTGCTATTTCTCTTCTTTCTTTTGTGAAAATCAAAATCTTAAAGCTGTAGGACACATCTGGAGGCCAGTAAAATAACTTTGCTCCTGAAATCATAAAGACTATAATACATAATAACGATTACTCTAGCTCTGAAAATGTTCCAATAATGTAGCTTCAAGGCTCCAGACAGGCTTTACAGCAGTTCTCCTTATCTGGCATTAAATATTACCTGACACAAAGCCCGTTGATCATTAACGGTAAACACCACTCGGATCCTGTCACGACTTTCTTTACACCAAGATAAGAGGACAAAGCAAACATAACCTCCACTCACCTGGATTATGACCAAGACAACAAAAGGGCAATAAAATTTCTACATCACACAAGCTGCTGCTTTTTACGTAAGGTAAAACGTACTGTGCCAAGGTCATAGTTAGACTAATAAAAGGAGGTCAGTTGTGGCTCTGAAAGGCCTATGAAATCTGTGGGAAAAGTTTTACTTTGATCTGACATTCAAATGATAACCGTACCTTGAGTTAGTTAGCATCTTACTGTGATCAGAGAGAGGCAGATTGAGTCAAAAAGTAAAGTCAAAGGGAAGGGAGCCTGAGAAAAATGCTATTTAACAAGAGTAAGGTTGAGGTGGCTAGGCTGTATTTCACTCTGCAAACACCCACAGAGCAAATACACTCATCCTAAAGTGGACATGTGGACACAAACTAACACACACAGTGACACCTGGAACATCAGTGTATACACTCATACATGATCACACCCATGCAAACACACACAAACACACAATTCTATCCCTTGTCCTGATGCTATTAATTGTGTTTACCACAGGGCACAGAGCCACTGTTTAATGTGTTTAACTTAAGCCAGGATTTTTTTTTATTTGTACATTTCTCTTCAGTGGTTACACTGAACTGTTGTATGGCCAAGAAAAATTGTCTTTGCCTTCATTATGTCTTTATTTTGGTGTCTGGAGTCCTGTTAGGTCTTGGTGAAACCAGCTCATTTAAAGTCAGTTTGTTGGCTGTAAATTTAGTATCAGGCAGCCTCCTCTAACCTGCATTTTAATATATCCTCTTGTATTACATCCCTGACCAACTAAACGCTAAGGAGAATAGCTGTATAGGTAGACCAAACAAACAGTTTTGTCAGATCCTATTTTCATTTAAAAGTTTCATATGAACACACTGCAGTATCCAGTTGATGATGTTGTGTGCCTTAACGACACCAAACAACAAGTTCATAGTCTGTTTGGATGCTAAAAATAAAACCTGAAGAGCCACCATCACAGACAAAGACCAACCATTAATTTAATGCTGCATGTCTAACACGGGACTCACACCGAACGCGGAACAGAAGCGGAACGGAAGCGGAACGGTACTTTGCCCGGTGTCAACTCACACCGAATGCGGATCAGCCGCGGAACGGCAGCGGAGCGAGCCGGCCGTATTCACGCGAGATCACGAGATCACGCGAGAATCCTGGACATACCCGAGACCCCGCGATAAACAGTGTATAAAGAAAACAACAACAACAAACAGCTGACTTTGCTTCTCCGACGTGGAGCAGATTAGAAAAAGCATCTGTTGTGTCATAAATGATTGTGTGTTGTTCCACTTCAACAATTAGTCTCTCGTTGAGACCCTTTGATCGATCTTTGATCACCTGGTGCCACCGGTCATGACGTCACGTTGATGTGAAGTTGTAAAAAGCTACATGAACTGAGTATTGTGTTTTATTTTGAAAGGGGGCGGAAGTTTATTACGTTGATTCAAGGCCCGGTTTCCTGTCTGGTGCGCAGTGCTCTGTTGAAATTTACGAGGTTCAGCCGCGGCTCGCGGAAGAAATAGAAATCTTGCGGAAAGCTCGCGCCGTGGCGCGGAGAGCCGCTTCTGGGACGCTTCTGATCCGCGCCCGGTGTGAGTGCTCTCATTGACTAGACTGGATTCTAAATGCTACGGTGACCGCGGCGGTACCGTTCCGCTTCCGTTCCGCGTCTGGTGTGAGTTGGCCTTAAGGAAACAGCTTAATTAAAGTCAGTGTAAAGTAAGACTAAATATGTGTTCTTTTGTCAGACCAACAAAGAAAGTGTTATGAACCACCCAGCCAAATTTGATTAAAATATCAACAAGGTTATGAAATTAGGTGTCTCCAGGACTTTGGGGGCGTGTCCATAGACATATATACATAGACGCCGCATTGAGCGCTGAATCGTACGTTGACGTCGACGCCATATTGGAAATGGCAGGTCTGCCCGTAAACTAATACAAGGAAATGGACTGAACTTCATAAAGTGCCTTTCTATAAAGTGCTTTAAGTTAATGTCTCTTATACACCCATTCACACACACACTAATATATCTGGGAAACAAACAGGCACCAAAAACAACGTATGTAACTTTTAATGTGATGATTATAAATGTTTACTCCTTATGTAAGCACCAAACCAACGTATGTATTTTTCTAATGCTAAGTGTTTACAGCTACTAATGTATGTAACACTGTTACTGTGATGTTAAATATTGAAATATTTATATTTAACATTTAATCAGTGTCTATAATAACCAGATCCTGAAATGTAGATGTGACATGAGGGTTTTCTGAATAAAGAGCACTAACGTGTACATACATACACATACACACACACACACACACATATATATATATATACATACACACACACACACACACACACACACATATATATATGCGTGTGTATATGTATGTATATATGTTCACGTGTAATGTAAAGTTACATACATTGTTTCTGGTGCCTGTTTGTTTCCCAGATATATTAGTGTGTGTGTGAATGGGTGTATAAGAGACATTAACTTAAAGAACTTTGTAGAAAGGCGCTTTATGAAGTTCAGTCCATTTCCTTGTATTAGTTTACGGGCAGACCTGCCATTTCCAATATGGCGGACCCGTTGACGTATCGCGACCAACGACCAACCCGCTCAATGCGGCGTCTATGTATATATGTCTATGGGCGTGTCCTCTGAATGTGCTGGAGCCACGCCCAGTAATGGGAGGAGTCAAGCAGCCATTTTGAAGCGACTGAAACGTGTCAGATGAGTTCAGAAAATGACATGACTAACTCTGAAACACTGAGCGAGATGAATTCAACTCTATCTCTCTGCTAGGGGAGCAGGAGTATGCTCAGGGTGGCCTCAGCATGTCATCGAGTGCACTATAAACTTTGCCCTGATCAAAAGTCCAAAAGTTGGACTTTGATTCCTCCATTGGAAATGCAGGTAAGGACATCCTGGGAAAGGAGTTAGAGGAAATGTCAGCAGCGATTTAACATGCTCAACTGAATAAAAAGCTACCATTAAGGGCAGACTCGTGCCAATAACACTGCACACAACATAAAAGTTACAGCACCAGATGCTCGATGACAGCACAACATTCATCAACGGTCTTGGTATGTCTGAGGTGGATGTAGCAAAAATGTATTGATAAAAATGGTGGTGGTAAAAATGCATGTGGCTTGAAAAAGAGGAAAAAAAAAAGTGTGATAAATGAACATGTGATTTGATCAATTTGATAAACACAGCCGTGTTTCATCATGCCCCCCCTTACAGTCATCATTTCTAACACAAAATGTATCATTGAAGGAAAGTGGCTTCAGGGGGGGTAGTAACAAAAATATATTATTAACAGTATGCAAATTGAAAAACAGTGTGAGAGATAGTTATTTTAATTTTATAATCTTGAATGATATTCGATTTGAAACAGTGTTGCTCTGATAATCATCTGGGCTGTGTGTCTACCATTCATCATTAACAACACCCAAATGACATCTGTTTACAGTGAGCAACTTTTATGACATGAATAAAATTTTTTAGAAAACCACGTCCCCAAAGTTTAGATGAAACTACACCCACTTCCTTATGATGAAGCCTCGACGCCTAGCTTGTAAAATAGTGACATGGGGACTCGTTGTGTCTGTGTTTTTCTTGCGGTTAGTTGGTAAAACAAATAGCCAACAGCAGTGCTCATACAGAGGATTGTGAGTGGTAAACACACTAAGTCCAACCTCTTTTGTGTTGTGAATGACGAATGTAAGATGGGGGAAATTATGAAACATGGCTGTATTTCCATTGTATCATGATGTTTTAATCAAAGCAACTTTAAATTAATCAAATCCCTTCATAATTTATCACTATTTTTCAGTTCACATATATTTTCATTACAATGATTATCATTTTTTTGGTTCTTACATTTATGTCCTCTTAAAGTCGCTAAATATTAAAGAAATGTGTACTTCTATTTATCACTATAATGTTCTTAACCTACGGAATGATTTTGAAAGGGGAAATCCTCTTTTCTTGTAACTGCTCACCAGGAAGGTCAGAGGTTAGGGTCAGCAGCAGAACAGTACCCTTGAAATAATCAGAGTTTTGCTCAAGGACACTTCTACAGGATGTTTACTGTCATGGGGAGTTGAACATGAAACATGGCACTAGATTTAATCAATGTTGCACATGTGGATAAGATTTAAGACTGACCTTTCTGCCAAAACTTGAACTAACAACCCTGCACAGACCAAAGCATGACTACAGGCAGCCACATTTAACAAAAGTAAATGAAGTCAATTTAGGTCATTAACCCAGACACCGGAGGACAGGGTTATTTTTTTGTTTTTCTCCCTGTCTCCCTTTCGGTTCCTTTCTTTCTTTGGCTTTTCTTTCTTCTTTGTACATTCTAGGAGACAGTCAGCAACTCTGGTTCCTCTAGTTTCATCACTGCCTTGTTTTCTCTCTCTCTCTTCTACGATACTTCCTCTTTATACTTCCACTTTTCTCTCTGTTACGTGCCAAACGGCAGTGGCTTTAGGTTATCTGATTCCCTGTATCTATGGGTACGACCTACAATAACTGTTTGCTAATCATCCACGTAGGGCACCTCTGACTAAACAGCCCCAACACAAAAGAAAGTGTTTGTGATTAATGCCCGGTGTTTGGTTATTGTCATCGCAACTAAGTTAAACCATATTTAGAGAGTCGCTGCATGCTATGATTCATTACACTGCAAGCTTCTTGCCGTCGTAACGATACTGCAAACTTTTTATATTTCTCAGGGAAGCAAGCCGAGCTTTGTGGTGAGAGTCTTCACGTTTCAAAAGGTATCTCTCTCTTTCAGGTTGTGTTCATGAAAATCTGAGTGATTTAACTGTCCTGTGAAAGGAAACCAGGACTACTTATTCTACATGAGACATTAGCTAAAAGTAAAGGACAAACAGGAAATTCCCTTTCTATTTAATCAATCTGAACAGGGTCACTGTTTACGTCTATAGCATTAGTATAGCATTCTTTTAAATGAGCTTTGAATGGATTGACAATACAAAGTAGAGGTTTCTGGGAAAAGTCTCTTGTTCTTGAGGAAATGAGGCTTTTGCTGAGAAGTTCAGTTACTCATATCCCAACCAGAGTTTTTTCTTCACTTTCTTTCCCACCAAGGTCTCAAGTGGAGGCGAATCCTTTCACATTGAGGAAGTGAAAGAGCGTCATTGTGGCTTTGCATGGGATTAGCCCATTTTAAAGCCCCTTAGTAAGATTTACCCACATTATTCACATTTTAATGGACATTCCCACCCACACATACACATGCTGGCTGAAATCAAAATCCATGGCAATGAAATAAGGCAGCGGGGGCTTAATGCAGGGGAAAAATGTTCAAGGTTCATTGGCCTCACTCAAGTGTGAGTATAGTGCAGAGACAAAGAAAGTGGTGAAATTATTGAAATGGGAAAAGCACATAATGACGTTGTACCTGTTTGAATGAGTGAGCATGAACACACAAATGTAACTTTTAAATGCCAACGTAATTCTTTGAGGGGAGGCAGATCATCAAATGAACGAGCCAAACCATGGAGGTGAGAGAAACCCAGGTGTGCTATAGCACCTGATGCATTTTTAAACAAGGACAGACAGGGGTTAGGGGCAGTTCAAGGATTTGATGGTGGGTAAGTTGGTAGTCACGGATATGTTTGGGGAGAGAGTTCCAAACTCTGATGTCCTAAAGAGTAAAACATTCATAGTCTGACCCTGTGAGCATATTTTTGTGCTGTCCTTCTGGTTGCTGTATATTTGTGCAGACCTGTGATTAAAGGGGGCAAAAGAAGCTGATGGCATTAACCTTGGCATTGGCATTAACCAATTCTAACTCAGCCAATCAACTCCATCTGTTGCTACAGTATTCCTCTTTGTTCACCAAGCCTCTTTTTCAATTAGTATAAAATTTGAGTCACATTATTTTGTCATATTTGCTTGTCACAGATTACAGGTTACAAAGCACAGGCCTGCAGTAAATTAGTATCAGTAATTAGACTTTGCTATCATTTCGACTAATTAGGTTAGCCACCCTGCGCACACAAGCATTTGTGCATACACTATGTTGAGGAAGCACTCTGTTCCACTTCACTGAAACAGAAACAGTGTAATAGTTAATGTTGCAGCAATTAAGTGAAAGCTATCTTCATCTACCGGGGCTGAAAATGACATATTGGGTTTGCTGAACTGAAATGTCAACAACGATCTGCAGACAACCTTAACGCTCTCTAGCCCCCTTTCAAAATGCCAACCTGCGGGAAACACTGATAGCAGGTGGCTAAATGAATGACAAGAAAGGCCAGCTGATTGGGCTAGAGAGGCCCTCAAAGAGGAAGCAGCTAGCACTGCCACCACTGAGCAGTATCACAGAGAGCACTGGAAGAGAGGAATGGAAGGGGGGGGGGGGTTACTAGGCTGCTTGATTGGCAGCTGGAGCAGTAGGGGGTTAGAGGTCATACTGTGCCTCTGCCCTTCACAGTACAGGCAGGAGGGAGCATAGAGAGCTACCCCAGCCCTTGGCAGCCACAGGTGGGCTTTGTGGTCTGTCATCATGGGTCCTGTAGCATCAAGCTGCCTCTCTGCCTTCTATCAGAGAGACAAACAACAAGGAGGCTTATCTGTCTGTGTGTGTGTCCTCATACTGGATGAGAGACATATAGAACATGTTACAGAAACATTACCATGTCATAAGAGGTCAGATTGCCATAACACCATCTTAAAAAAAATGGTATCACATTTGAGATTTTGAGCTTCATCATTTTGAACATCCTACTCTGGTCGCACACCGAGGGGTCAGATTAGAATTCAGATGGAAGAGCTAAATTAGGCTGACATCAGCTGCTAAGACCTTGCACATCAAACAATGGGATGCATAAGGCTCATGACAGATTTCTTGTGTGTGTGTAAGATAGTTTTCACAGAACCTGTAGCTACTTAAACATTCTGGGGGTCTGTACATTGTATTTAAAAGGAGTTATGTTCAATGTGACCTAAAATCAATTCCTGCACAACTTAAAGCTTCGTTTAGAATTAAGTTTCTCCTCTAAGACATTTAAAAACATTTAAGCATTTTTTTCCAGATTAACTTGTCTGCAGTTGTAAAGGAAGTCCTGTCTGCAATGTGGTAAGCCTGCATACTACGTGATTTACAAGACTGCAACAAACAAAGAGATTAGCAATTTAGTGTTGTGCCCAAAGCTGATTAATCTAAATGGCAAAAGCTACATTCAGCGCATTTCTCTAAGAAGAACACTGCCACCATGCAGACTAGACAATTATGTAGGTGAGCTTTTGAGACGAGCAGAGCTCGTGGTGGGTGGTGGGGGTGGGTGCATCAGAAGAAGGAGAATCTACTTTTTGAATTTCATGGAGACAAGATCAGACTAGCTGGAAGAGCAGGTGTTTTTTGTGTGTTTTTTTTTGGTAACCCCAGTGTCATACATGAGCGCTCATCCACCTCCTCTAACATCAAAGCCAGGTTTCTACGTGGGCGTTCAGTCTAAATAGCACAAGGGATGGTTATATCAGACTCTGTGTAATATCCCATTTACTTCTGCCTTCAAGCCCTGGACAGAGAGGGTGTCCAGGTTCTTTAGGTTTGCCTGGTTTTGTGAAAATCTCATCTATGGCACAATACTCATCAAATGAACATGAAATGACATGACAGGCTCGGTTTCAGACATGTTAAGTTAGAACAGTATTTGTAAATACAATACTATACCTGTCCTTAACTAGGATTGGGCAATACAGCATATTCAAATGTTACAACCATCCACCATCAGTCCAACAAACGGCAATATAAGCAATACCAGCGCAAAATAAAATGAAAGAAACTGGCCAAAAAAGGCTCCAAAAAACAACTGGAAAATGTTGATACCCGATATAGTTAGACTATTTCATCAGAAAGTATGTGGCTGCACTGGTGTTTCAAGAAGTGGCCTACCTAACCACACACAAATGCATGCAAAAGTGGATGTGGGGATGCTTAATTAAGTATGATCCTGGTTCCACATCCTTCCAGTCCTTCAAGATGGTCAAGTCATCCTTGAAAGATTTAAGTGAGAAGAAGATGGAGTTCATCCCAACACAGCCTGAAAAAATAATTTCATCTGCGATCAGGCACATTTGGGTGTATGTGTTGATGATGATGTATTGAATTCATTTATTGTTTTAAGGAGGAAGAAATGCATACTAAAGCTTTAAAGAACACTTTGCAGAGGAAGGGAAGGACTCCAGAGGTAGGAGAGGTCCTACTGGGCAAACTTCTGAGAACCAGCGGAAAAGATTTAGAAGCAATGAAAACATTTCAAACAGTGGAGCCCTTCTTGTCATTTTCATTGCACCACCTCCGCAAGGGCTGAGGGTCAAACAAGCCAAACCTTTAAGCCCACTCTGTCCTGAAACAGGTGGATCAACAGACTATCAATTGTTTCCTCCTGGGCACTTCAAAACACCAGGGCTATTGTGCTGTACAGTGAGTAGGAACAGAGGAAATATGGTTTATCTTTAAGGCAGCAAGTCCTACTGCTTCAGAACATAGACAGTAAGAGAGAAGTTTTGGGAGGGGAAGGGGTGTCAAGAGAACAACAAAGATGAAGACAGGAAACAAAGAATACATGGAGTGTACTGTAGGAGCAGCAGCAGTAAGATTACTGGTTTTGAAACCCATATTGTAACCCAATGGTCACTTCCTTGGGCATTTAGGTGGGTCTGTCATAGAGTTGCACAATACCCATGATACCCACGGTACCCACAGTACCCCGCGATGCCAAATCCTAACGGTTCCTACTATACTAAAAATTCTACACAACGGTACTACCGTGGATTGCTATACTACTGCCAGTTTCCGCTACACAGCGGCCACCTCTACTCTCCTCCCGGCTTCTCACTGCATGCTACTCCCTTTTAAACAAACCAACATGGCAACTACTGCAACCGAACTACACAGCTGCTGAATGATTGGCTGTTTGCCTGTTACTGGTGACATCAGATGTGATAGGCTGTTTCTGCACGCTGGGTCCGCCCGTCTGTTAGCTGATTGGCTGTTTGTGTGTTTCTGCCGGACAAGAACGAACTCCATGAAGACAGCTCCGTTTCGATAGAAATTCGCTTCAAAACAAACAACAAGCTAAAGTTCTGTCTCGCCCAGACGTGCAACGGGCCCGAGCGGCGTCGTCATCAGTGGTATGTTTATCATGCACCAAACAACATTCTAAGTGACTAATAAGTATTTATAACTTGTACACATACATTGCAGTTCATAAAAATAATAATAATTAATTAATAATTAAAATAATAATAATAATAAAGGCCACAGTATCGCAATGATACTCGGAATCATGATACTTTGTCTGGTATAGTATCGTGGTTACTCATTTTGGTATAGTGATAACTCTAGTCTGTCAAAGTATCCATGAGTAAGACTAATGATCAGAAGATCAGAATTCCTCCCTGCTGATTTTATTCAGATAAAAAGTCTACAATTGAGAACATTAATTATCTTGTGTATAGCTTCAAATTAACAATCATCCACCTCCCAACCCAAGCTGCTAAAAAGGTTATATTAGGTTATATTATATTATATTAGGTTATATTTAGAATGAACGCAAAATTCATTTTCACTATTTTGGTTATGCAGATTTGACTGCTGGACTGTCTTTGTTTGAAGGTGTGAAGAGAAGAACAAAAATGATGCTCATAATATGAAGTCACACAGATTAGAACCCAAGCTTTTTGAACACTCCTTAAGATAACAACTACTGCCAAAAATGAATACCCTCATGTAAATAATTTAACACATCTGTGCAGGGCAATTTAAGAAGTATAAAAACACGAAGCAGCATGGTACTCTCACCATCTGCTGAGCTCCTCACTGAATAGGAAGTAAATGTCTACCACATGCTACTCAGAGATAATCTGAAGTGGTCAACACACTACCTACCTACAGTACCTACCGTATGACACCGAGGGAAAATGTTATAGTAATTGGATTTCTGACACTTAATTTAGTTGATCCATAGCAAATTCACAGATATCAATGTGTCACTTGTTGATCAGCCCTCTTGTCAATTGCCCTCACATGAGCCATTCCAAACATAGCTCCTGTTGTGTGAAACAAGATTACTGGATGCTCCTTGACAAGGGCCACGGCTGTCAGTTCAGACAGAGGCCTTTGAAGTGGTGCAACTGATTCATCAGAGCAGCAAAGGGACTTTCTAAGAATAACTAACCATAGAGAGGGAAATAAATGGGTGACTTCCTTTCATTAGGCTCACTTAAGTGTTCAAATATAGCTGGTCACAAGGGGACTTGCAGCACAAAGGTGGCATGTGGACATATTCACAAAGAGAACTGTGGTGGGTCAGGGTGAGGACATTTATGCTGAGCTTGTTCCATTTGTACAGTTTATTTCTATACAATAGGCTCTTTTTAAAACAACATTGTCTCATAGCTTATTCATCCAGTACTTCAATGTTAATGATGTGGATCTGAAGGAGTTACCTTTAAGGGTCAGTCACATTTAGAAGCATTGTTATCCAGTGTTAATCTTTAGTTTTATATTAGTGCTATAAAGATGAACACAAAGTGGATTTTAGTATGAGGAGAAACCCAAATGTGTTTAAACAAAAAAAATGTATTAACAGCCACAAATAGTAAATAGTCATAAATAAATGGGTATTTTTGAGGTTTTTGGTGATATGAACATGAATATTCTCCATCTTGTCTTGCACAGATTGAATGCAGGGTCTTTTACACTTGTTTGTACATAACCTGGACATCCTAGAATTACCTGACTCTGTCCAAAAACACATTTCTTGTCAAGTCGTGGATCTTACAAAATTTGAATCAATATTAATTCAGATCCTACTCTCAATAGTAAAAGTGCAATCTACAAACTACAAACTGACAATGCATCAAAAGCATCTTTCATTAATGTTTAAAATGTTTCTAAGCAACATAACATTCAGTACTGCGGTAACAAACAGCCAAGTAGAACACAGACTATTCAGAAGCTGTACCGTTCTTCTGAATGGCAGTTACATAACGCTGTGCAGCTAGACAGAGAGTTAATGCTTAAACAACTGTGTCAAGACCAAAAACAATAAACATAAATGGAAGAATGAAATCAAAGTGAAGCAAATTAGCATAAATAAGCTAAAGAACTTTAAGATGTTTTTATCTTTGTATTTTCTGATGAAAAAGTTTTACCACCTGTGGAATAATTGGTTATTATTCATTATAATATTAATATCCATTATTTTATGTAAGTATTTAAATTAAAACTGAACTAAAAGATTCTTTTTATTCAAGCAAAAGAATGTATTGCCATATGGAGACTTAGGTGTATGTAGGACAGCAGTAGGTTAATCTTTCCATGTAATCTTGACACATATCCAACCTTGAGCATGACTCATATCCTTTTATCACATAGAAAGCCAACATGGAGATTACTGACCAGGTAAACAACTCAGAGGGAGTGAAAGGGTGAGAGAAAGGATGGACAAACAGCAGATGTGGTGATTGAAAGTGTTATGGAAAATCCTGTATTTTGAAGCTGACCTGCTGTAAATACTCGCATGAAAAGTATAGCTTTAATGTACAAAAAGGCATCAGAAACATCTGAATGGCTCAGAATATGCAATGTTACAAAGAATGAGCACTAATGCAATAACCACAGCAACATCTTCACCTTAACTCTAACCCTAAACCTACCATTGGCTCTTACAGGAAATTGTCAAAACAGGCAGGTCCATAAGGGAGATTAGATTGAGCTGCACTGCTGCACAAATGCCTGCTAATCAGCTTTGGCACTTACACTAATACCAAAAGGACTGCAAAGCACCTGTGGGAAACTCATTTGCCATTCAGAATAACCCCACTGCTAATTGCTAACCTTCCCCCTGTAAGACAATGCAAGTTAAAGGCTAGCCTGATCCCCTTTTCAGACTATGCTAGCGACCTTTCCCATGTTCTCACACATACCAGGCTCACGGGCACCACAAACCACTTAAGCGTCTTTGAACTTTAGGACTGAACCCTGACAAACAAACAAGCAAAAAAAACAATAATGCAACAAAATCTGTGCTCTGAATCTAACAATGTGAAATAGGAGACCATACTCACAGCTTTGAGCATAAAAACATAAAAAACTGCATTTCTTTCACTGGCTAAGTCTGATTAAGACAAAACCTCAAAAGATCAAAAAGGTATCAGAATTACTGAGAGCCAAAGAATCTTAAGCTGTGTGTACAATGGCTACCATGTGAAAATCATCCATCATTAATTCCACCCCCCCCCCCCCAAAAAAAAAAAAAAGATAAGTTGACCTACAAGTTGTAAAGTCAGGGGTTTAAATAATAGGGTGAATTAGATGTTAATGCAAGGCTGTCTTCACGACCGACCACAAAGTCTACTCAGGAATGTGTGCTTGCATGTGGCCAGATGTTGTTGGACCGCACTATGGCAAAAGTCAAGAATTTAGAATCATCTTCACTGTTGGACAACCATGCGTTTTTTTTTTTGTTTGTTTTTTTGGACTTCTCTGCAGCAGCAATCCACTCCTGCCAATACAGCAGTCTCAGTGTAATGAATGAGGATTAAGCACGTTTGTAATTTACAACGTGGGATGGTGTAATGAAAATAAGACCTTTGGGAAAGAAGGTTAGGGTTCTGGAGCTTGTAGTATGCAATCAAAGCCTGTTCCTTTAAATAGTACCTTAAAATCAAATCATACCACTGAATCACACCCCTGGTCTTCTCATGGAATTATTCTATAATAGTAATAATGGAAATATGGAGAGGTTTTAAAACTGATTGGCCGATAGGTAAGGAAGGGACTGTTCTTAAAGTAAAAATTCCTTTTTATTGCAGTAGCAGGATCCTGTTCCATTGAAAGGCTACATATGTGAAACGGAAATGGAAGATGGACACAAAAGAGAAAATGAAGTTATAAGGTAAGTTATGAGTGGATAGAGTAAAGAGATATAAAAGGAGAGCAGATTAGATTTGGGGGAAAAAAAGAGGAAGCGAGTGGATACATCAAACAATAAAAGCCCATTAAAGCCATCCATCAGTGCGGCTGTGGTCAGAGGTGGGGGATCCAGTTATCCCTCTCCAGGGAACAGAGAGATGAATGACTTCCTAACAGGTGGACTATGAGCTTAACAGGAGGGGGGTAGCAGCGAGAGGAGGTGGGACTTAACCTGGAACTGAGGCAGTGTTAGGTTACAGCTGCACCTCCGGAGAGAAACCGTGACCCCATGGCTTTCTCGACTCACAGGAAATGGATTTGTTTTCCTGGACCTGTCCCAGTAATCCTTCATTCACAGACGAGGATTCACATGTGTTTGCAAAGAAGACAAATGTGCAGATACTTTTAGAGTTAGACTAAAATGCTCAATGTTCTTGATCATGAAATATGGATAGGGTTTCATATAATGAACCCTTCCAGTATAATCTACAGAAGAGCACAGATCAAGACAAAAAGAGGCCAGTCCTACAACAGTACCTAAACAAACCGAGAAAGACATAACCATTCACAACCCACCAGCCAGCTAAAAATGGAAATTCATTCCTAAATGT
The DNA here is from genome assembly GCF_000972845.2 of Larimichthys crocea. Lineage (NCBI taxonomy): Eukaryota > Metazoa > Chordata > Actinopteri > Sciaenidae > Larimichthys > Larimichthys crocea. The sequence continues at coordinate 21,430,111 of NC_040020.1, read as the reverse complement.
ACTAAAGTCAACTAAAAGTATAGCTCTGTCTTAGCTAACCTTCGGCCAATCACTCAAAGTCTGCAGGTAGATGCCTCTCAATGGGAGGAAAAAAGAAACACATAAAAAAATGTTCAGGAAAAATCAATAACTTGTTTTTCTGCAAGCCGGGATGAGCTGTAGAGAAATAAGCTTGGCCAGCTAAAGCCATGAAGCGTCTGATCTGCCTACACGGTTCACCGGGCCACATCCTCTCTGCCTCCACTCAGGGAGAAAATAGCATCAGCAAGCAACACTGCCAGATATTAAGGTAGCCTGTTATTTCCACACACATACAAACCAGAGGTTCTTTTATATTGGTGTAGCTGCATACACAGTTAGACAAACTTAACTATAGTAGACACAATCATTTGTCCTCAATATGTTAGCCAATCCACCTTTAAAACAGCATCACCTACATTTTCAGTTACAGACAATCAACAACTGTTCATTAGTCTTAGTATAACTATCCAAATAAACATCTTTCCCAAATAGAACACTTACTGGAACTGTGACTGAAATTCTCAAGCAAATATACAGTGGAAAACAGCCATCAATGGCAACTTGGATTTTGATGCTGGGAGGCAAACGATCAAAGAAGCAAAAGAAACAAAAAGAAAAACAAAAATACAAAACTTTTCTTTTTTTTGTTTTAATGTTGCCCTAAGGGCAAATATAGAATCCCAGTGCATGACGTAAGATGTTTGTTTGTTTTGGTGTTTTTTGGGGCACACTTGAAGGTATATCTGAAGGTCTATCTACAGATATATCTGGATTGAGTTTCACTATGGTTGAACCTGTATGATTAATGTATTTTCATTTCTTTGTTTGTTTTTTTTTAAAGGAAAAAAGTCAAAATTCTCAGCGTGGTGATGCAGTGGTTAGCGCTGTCACCTCACAGCAAGAAGGTTCCTGATGAAAGCCAGCTGGGGGCCTTTCTGTGAGGAGTTTGCATGTTCTCCCCACGTCTGTCTCCAGGTACTCCGACTTCCTCCCACAGTCCAAAAACATGCAGGTTAATCGGTGACTCTAAATTGTCCGTAAGGGTGACTGTGAGTGTGAATAGATTTTGTCCTCTATGACAGTAAACTATATATTTTGGTTGTGGACAAAGCAAGAAATGTTAGGATGTCACCCTGGGCTTTGGGAAACACTAATGAACATTGCTCACAACTGCATTAACTGAGAAAATAATCAGCAGATAAATCAATAATGAAAATAAACCTTTGTTGCAGGCCTAATAAATACAATACTTACTAATACTACAACAATACTTGTTTTATATTTGATGAATTTTAACAACCTTCACTGGTGATTGGAAACAAGAGAATGAAACATAGGGATCACAATCTGCAAACTCAAAGACTCCAAGAGTCCTTGCGTGAGGAGAACATAGATTCAAGGAGCCAGCTGGGAATCATTAAAAAACATGAAGCGATCACAATGGGAAAGCAGATTACCACTGGTCTTGGACTTTTTATCTACCTCTTCTTGGCAAGGTCTTACAGGCTGACAACGACATAATCAAATCTCGTGCCTCTTCCTTTTTTTTTCTTTTTTTTTCTTTAATGTCATCCAAGTTCTATTTTCATCTCTCATCCCAGCCTCCTCGCATTCCTCCAGGCAGGGATAACAGCAAGTGGGGAAGAAAACACAACACATTATCATTCGCCTTTCACGTGTCCCTGGTACCTGTAACAGACCTGCCTGGCTATTTATAGCCTCTTACACGGGTCGACTGTCAGCATGTTCCCAGTAGAGGCCCCTGAGGATATAAGATGTACCCTTGAGAGAGCACTTTCAAAGGGCTGAGTGTTGGTCGGATGTGGAAGGATGGCGAAGGTGACATGGAAGGAGGGAAACCCTAAGAGTGACGAGAACGGAAGGTAAACAGCTCACAAATAACCAAAATGTGTCAGAATGAGAAAAAACACTAACTATATGATAGCACTCATTAGGACCGGTCATAAATCAGTTATTTACTGATACTGACATTGGGAGAAACAGGTCTAATTTTGTTTCTCTTGGCATTTCACTTTTAAAAAAACAGAACAGATCCAGATGGCAACAGTACCGTATCGTCATCCAGTCACATGCCCCCACGTGTTTCACCTTCGCTCTAAATATTCTATACATTTAGAACAAAGCAGTATGCAAAAATAAAAAGGTATTCAGGGACTCCAATGTCCTTGAATACCATAAAAACATTGCTGTATATTAGTCTTTGGTTTGTTTTAGAGTTTGGCTGCAACAAATGATTATTTTCATAATGTATTATTTTGTTAATTACTTTTCCTAGAAAACAATGAATTATTTAGTCTTTAAAATGTCAGAAAATTGAATAAATGTTTCTTTCTCACAATTACCCAGAGTGCAAGATGACATTTTAAAATGATTTATTCTGTCCAACCAACATTTAAAAAATGCAAAGATATTCTATTTTCAATAACAAATACAAATCAGTTAATACAGAGGATAGTCGATTTTTTAATCAGGACCCCATTTCAGCACTATTTTAGAAATGTCAAACTTTCTCCATCGCTGTGGACTGGCAGCGCATTTAACCCACAAAACACTGTTTTTATACCCAACAATCAGAACAGAGCGGAGAAACAGCATGGTCCTTAAGTAACCGCCTATAAGTGAGTGTTGTGTAAGGTAGAGATAAAAGAGGAGAGAAAAAGGAGAGACAGGAAGGGTGAGAGAGGTGAGGAGGGGGAGGTTGGATGGGAATCCGAAAAGAGAATCCTCTTGAATTAGTGATAAGGCTTACCCTCTTGTATTTTTGATGAGGAAGATCAAGTTTTTGAACACTTGCATGCCAGCGCCAAGGAGACTGGAGCCACCACAGGGAGTCTCGCAGCAAAACAGAGAATTACGGGATCTGCGCATTGTCCTGAGAAAGGTTTCCGCTTCGACTCGGCTGTCACTGGGCGAGATCGACTGGTTCGGAAGGTGTCATGTAACATTCTAGTTACACAAAATCAGTCATGAAAAACTTGGAGCCACATTAAGAGCTTTCTGACTCGCATGGCAGACTGACTTTATGAGATACAATGATCTATTTACACATCCAGGAGACACTGAGCAACATGAGCATCCCACTGGAATTGTGTCCAATATGGACTTTTAGCTCAGGTTTGCACTCCACACCCACTACATAATTCTTGACTTTTTTCACCTGTCACCATTTTGTGTTGGGCTGGTAGTGAACAATTGGCTCATCTGGCTTGCACAGAGGGCTCAAACTATTTTTTGCAAGCTCAACTTTTGCCACAATGCAATGCAATATCAACCAGCAACACATTGCACTGCCCTGTCACTATTGCACTAGGTCGACCATGACAACCGCCAAGACAAAGGATAAAATTATCAGCGCTATGGTAACTTTTCAGAGTTGCAAAACACTACAGCTGATCCTCTCACATCACTTCAAATCTAAATGATCACAACAGGTTTAATCCCGTTGTAACTGCCATATCAGTAGGGATGTAACGATGCATCGTGACACGATTAAAAATCGGTACCAATGCGTGACGGCTCGCATCGGTTGACAGAAAAAATGAATCGCGATTCTTGGCGAATGGAAAGTGCTCTCACTGGTCAAACAGGCTTCCCGGCGCATTGCGTGAGCGTGGCGTGTTTAGTCCATCCTGCACGCGACTTTAAACCCCACCGGGAGTGTTTCAGAAGCGAGCGCTTAGCCCGCCACACTTTGTTTACTTGCTCAGATTTGGACATTTTCCCGGTGTATGTTCTTCTAAACATGCTTCTACGTGTGTAAATATGCTACGTAGTTAATTAGTTTCACTTTTGTCTGTTTTTACGACCGGCAGGTTGCACAGGGTATTTTATTTTGAAAATCCACCGGATTCTCTTTGCTTTTTCTGTCTGGCTTCCGCCCGCTCAAGGTGCTCTGTGGAAATTGACGCGTGCTGCTCGCAAGTTTGAATGTTTTTATTTTATTGTTATGTACAAAAAATGGGTCATATTAGACCCTGAATAGTATGTAAGGGTTAATGAGTAATGAAATGTTGGGATAATTTTTGTATGTACTTAAGTTCCCAATTTCATTGTAAGATTAATTTGAAGCTTTAGTTAATAAAATGATCAAATTAATTCAGTTGCTCTCATAATCTGTCTTTTTTTGCACAGGAAAAAATGTGGCTAGTGGAAATTCTGATTGGCTGGTGATCAAAAAAGTTAATTTAGAGCCCTGGTTATGCCATCTCGTGAGCGAAAACTGCACATCACACCAGTTAACAGCAGTTTACTGTGAGATTGTTTCTAAATCAAGCAAATATTTGTCAGGTGTTTTGTTGTTTAAGATGTAAGTTGCACTTTTTATAAGAACACAAACTGTTTGAGAGTTTCTGTAAAGAGAGATTTTTTTCCTACAAATAAAAAGATAATTTTATTTGGTCATAATATGTCTGTAGCTCATTTTGATTTTAAAAAATCGTGAAAAAATTGTATCAGGTGTATACATCAGCGTGTTTTTCATATCAGGTCTGCATGACGGTGAATAAGAGTCAGCGTGGCTCTAACAATGCATGTGAGAACGCTGTATGAATGAATGTGTTTGATTGCGCTGTCACCGTGTGTGCACGAGCATGTTTGCCAGAGTGTAACAGTGTATGTTTGTGTGTGTGGGCATGTGTGTAAGTGTGAGGGTGTTATTCCAGCCTCTGGGAGCCCTTGTCCTGATGGAAAGTGAACCCCTCCCTCTCCCCCGGAGCTGTTACTATCTTTAGCTCATTTCCGTCGCGTCTTGTCACTCGTGTTCTCCTCAGCACTTAAATCTGGTATCTAAACCTCCGGGCCATCCAATATCCTGTACTTCCCCTTGTCCAGGAAGCTAGAGAGGAGTGGTGGGGGGTGGGGCCGTGTGTGTAAATGTAGACAAGTATAGTATACGCAGCAATTACACAAACATGTATGGCCTTACATATTCACAGTCGATGGATGCACCTGGGCAAAGTGACGGCAGAGCACATGATAAGGATTATACACTCATTCACACAGGATAGAAGGCCACAGAACCACAAAAGAAACACACACACACACAGATCCATGACAGGACGCCTGTCAGTAGAGGACACCTTGTCTGGTCAAACTGGCGTCACAGTGGAACGTCTGAGGGACACGAGAGATGGCGCAAGTAACCAAATCTAACCTTCTGCTATCTAATCACCTCGCACGCATGCAAACACCCACACATTTGCACTGCTAAAGGTTTTAAGGACTGTTTATCAGCAGTATAATAAAAACCTAACCTTGCTTAACTTGCCTTAAGATGCCTGACCTCATTCTGATTCCTTAATGCGTGTTTAAAACTGCACTAACCCCACATGTTGCACAACTTTGCTTCAAACCCACTCTTTGTAGAAAGCTTACCTATGTGGACCTTTAGTCCTTATAAAGACAGATACACCACACACACACACACACATGCACTATAACACTCTGCTGTCTTCCTTGGCCTCATTTCATGCTTGCCATTCTTCATGTGTTTCACAGCTAACTTGATATCTGTTCAGTGAAATGAGTTAGACACTCTCCGTGTTGTTGCCTGCTCTCCACTGCCACTCAAGCAGAAGAGAGACAATACTACATTTGGAAAGACGCTGAGTCGCACAATTCAACAAAGGTATACTCACACAACCATCCGAAAACTTTTTTATTTTAGTTTGTTTTGCAAACTACTTTCGGTAAAGATACATTTTTATAGTAAAAAAAAATAAAAATAGTAATAGTAAATTTAGACAAATTTGAGATTGTGAAATGAATGCACACCTAAATCTGACAACGTGTAGGTTGTAAGTTTCTCTGTTATCTAATTAAATCAAAGAGTTCAATGATATTAATTCAGTTTCAAGACTTCGGCCCTCTTTACCCCACAAATGTAGTGACATTTTGATGAAAAACTGTAGCCACCCAGAGGCAAGTTTATTTACTATTTAGCTAGCAGCTGGTGCTCTGGGAGGCCTTTCATTAAAACAAATTTTGCTCTGATGATATCTGGAGGCCTCTCAGTGACCTCTGGGGCTCACTCAAACAGAATTTTGGCCCACTGTCACAGAAACATGAACGAAATGTAGCTGGTGTCAGAAAAATACTGAGTAATCTCGCATTGCCACCATTAAAAAAAAAAAGAATGAAAGTGATATTCATGCTTGCAGATTGATCTGCTATCCAGAGTAGATTCCAAGGAGAGGTTATGAAAAGATTCAACGCTCAAGGACACACAGAAAGCAGTTATAGCTGTTGGCGTGAATGAGATACGTCACTTAATGGCTGCTGGCGTGTCTATCAAATCTCTGTAATGTCAATGGAGAGTGAGGTCAGCACCCTGGGCCTCTTTCAGCTCTGTAATGACGTAGTATTTGCTGATAACACTCCATTCAGAAGCACTGAGCCCTGCTAGTGCCTCTAGCTCACTGCAGAGCTTAATGGCTAATGCAGAGAGAGAGAAAGACAGGAAGGGGACAAAGCTACAGCTGATGCCACATTAGTGTCATCACGTCATTACTAACATCACCTCGCTGTCCATACAAACTTCCTGTTTGAGTGCAACTCAAAAAGCATGCACAGTTGTACTGTTATGTGCGCACTTTTTTACTTTTTCCAGATCATCTCTTTTTACAGTAGCATCATGCATGGTCATCCCATTATTAATTAAAGATCGTTAGTTAGTTTGGTTGGTTATTATTGATACGATGCATCAAGTGTCAAAAATAGAACAGACGCATATTCAACGCGTAGCCGAGCATAGTTACATGTAACAAAGAAAAAACATCGGCAATCGGCCAAGTTCTTATTTTAAACATCGGTATCAGCACAGAATTTCACAATTGGTGCATCCCAAGTATATGCTTTAATGGAAAATGGATAGATGGATGGATGTTTTCACTCTATTGGTTTACAATTTACACTTTGTGTGTGTATGGACGATCAAACATTATTCCAGTCATTGCAACACCATGAATGACTGGATTCATGCATGAATATGCAGCTGTTAAAGCCTCCACTCTTCTTGGAAGGCTGTCCACCACATTTTAAATTGGGCTGCGGATGCAGATAATTGCGTGCGTAACATTAAGATTTCTCCTCATTGGGACTAAAAGGTCTGGGCCACGCCAGGAAAAACAAGCCCAGACTAAATGTACAAAACAGTCTGAGGACAAGGTCTAATTTCCGTCCACGCTTTAGTACCACAGAAGTCAAAAGACAAAGAATGCATAAGAGGAGATGCCTTAAAACCAAAAGGACGTGAAGGTCACCAATTGCAGCATGAAATCTGAGTGCGGGGACCTCCTCATCCATCCATTCACCCACGTATCCTCCTCAGGCCATTTGCATCTCCCATCCCTTCCCTCTCTCGGCTTCCGCCTACACTTGGACCCATTAGGGGTGAACACGGAAGCATGGCGGAAGGGAAAGCACTCTGAGCACATCAGCGATGGTGGAAGGCGGAGGAGAGGAGTAGGAAATGACCAGAGGAGGAGAGAAGAGAAGAGGAAAGTTCCTCAGTGATGGAAATCAGCGCTGACAGGAGGAGTTGCACTGGGGGGCTCCCCACTCTGAACCATCCTTAACTCTCACACACACACCTTCACACTCTAATAATCAGTGACTCATGTACGCACATGTGCATGAATGAGTCAAAAGCTCTGTGTGTGTGTGTGTGTGCGTGTATGCGCGCATGTTTTTCAGCTTTTACATTTTTAGCCGATGTGCTAGCGGTGACATAGCATAAGAGTCCAGCATTCAGCTTGCTATTTGCGGCTAACGGATGAATATGTGTTAAATGTGTGTGTCACCGAGGTGCAGTGAGTTAGTCAGTGAGTTAAGCAGGCAGAACTCCAGCTAGTCTATTATTAGAGCTGCTGCTGTTGTGGCTGCTGCTCCCTGGTTGAGACCCCTGGGGGCCAGGACACCGGCACGTGGATTCCTGCTCTCTCCCCATCGCTCTGATCTCTATTCCTTCCCATCTCTCTCTCTCTCTCTCTCTCTCTCTCATCATCACGGGCCTTTCCATTCAGGCATGCTCGGGCGATTCAAACAAGGAGTAACAACAAGCTCCTTCAGAACACACAAAGAGGGAGAGGGAAGAGGAGGAAGACATGGAGACGACAAGAGAGAGAAGAAGCCAAATCCGAGAGGAACCCTACTCTTAACTAGACAACAGCCTCAGATCATACTGTGTCAACAAAAAACATTATTTAGGTGCTACATGAAGACCTTTTCCACACATGACAGCAGAATAAACACCAGAACATTTATATAACCACATTCACTTTGTGGTTGAGTGTGTGTGTTAAAATGAGGCACTATGTCCTGCCAGAGAGCTACAAGCCACATTTACATGTTCTATTAAGGCCGGCATTACATTTGCACTCAACTGTAAAAGCTTTCATGGCTTGTGTACAAGTTGAATTACTAACATGTTGGATCAATCGTAACTAAACTGTAGAGAAACATGCATTAAAATACATCATTTGTGAACATTTAGTTTTTACTTTTCTCCCTGATCCGTAATGGCAAAACACATTCATCCGATCTGGCTCCAAGCAGGTTGAAACTCGGCACTTCCTCTGCCCATTCATCTGCAGTTAACATGAGAACATTTTTAAGTCATGAATGGCTGTTGTGCAGTTTGTGTTTACCGGAGTCTTGGACCAAAACCACTTATCTGACTTGGCCATCCTGACTCTAAATGACTTCCACTTGGCTTGGTCCATTCATGTCTTTCCTCCCACACAGCAGCCGTCGGCAGGGAAGGAGACACGAAGACAAGTAGGGCAACACACTAAAGAAAAATTACTACTGCTGTAACAGGAGCTACAATTCATGCACAAGAATGTGTTTCCAACGTCTTTGGAGATCAACAACGGGACAAGGACATCATCAAAAGCATATAATTTAGTCATTCAGTCCAAGTATGAGTATTTTTCTAAGAGCATAACAAGACCCATATAGTATAAAGGGTAAACAGAATCATCTTTCCAAATCAGACTTGACTTGACACAACTCGACTTTTAGTCTGGAGTTTCAAATGACGTCACTGCCCTGAAAGAAAATGATGACCATTTCACTTTAGAAATTATATCAATATCCAAAAAGTCACCCAAACTCACATTCATCTGCTTATAACACAAACAACCATGAGCACATTTTAATGTGCATGCTGAGGGTGTGGGTGTAAAATATAAATATTAGCATGAATCATTAAATGCTATTTTCAATATTTAATTTGTAATGATACACTGATTACAAAGCGCACTGACTGAATTTCCTTTTTAGTATTCATGAAGCTATTGCTTTGTGAGTTACCCCGATACATTGAAGCCTTTTGTCTGAGTCTGTAAGTAATACACAGCGAGAGCTACATTACCACTGTTTGTCGTCTAAATATTTACAAGCAATTCACATGACTATATCATGATGGGTGGGTGGATAGAGCACCAGAGTAGGCCAAACATGTACACAAGTATGTTTTTTGTCTCCCCGCGTACCATTTAATGCTCTGTGATTCTTTTTTACAACACTAGAAGGCGGTAATCTCCTGTAACTTTTCTGGATTAGGAATAGGATGCTGATCCTATTAATCGGGACTAATCAGGGACTAGGTAGGGACCTAGTATTCTAGTATGAAAAAGCTGAAGTAGTAGTAGTTGAAATGCACAACTCTGGTGCAGCAACCACGAGCAAGTGAATGAGCTAGCCCTCTATGATCTTTAAAACAGCAGTGGATAGAATGTTTCAGCACGCGACCTTCGAGTCTAAACGAGCCCTCCTCACACATGTTGTTTACCTAATACTCATTAAATATTAAGACATCAATCTCATGTTTCGACCCGTTTATTCAGGATCAGCATTTGTGGAGTAAGCGGATATCACTAATTCACATATAGGATTTTACCTTGCGACATAATGTGAACTCCCTACTCAAGTTCAAGGCCAGGTCCCGGCCCTGCTGCCCCAGATGGGCCCTTGGCAACAAGAAAAACTACAGTAAGAAATGATGTGGAAAACACAACGTGGTATTCATATAGAAAGCAGCAGAAGAAGAAGTTAGACAAATAGGCTTGTAATAGGAAAGTGTCCTGAAACAAGAAATGTATTTCACTGCTGCTCTTAAAGAACTGCTCAGTGGTCGGCCGTGGCTTGGTAATATTAACAAAATCAAAACTTCACATAGGTCACTGTTTCATTTCAAAGTCTAACAAATCAAACATTAATACAGGTGAATCAGAAAGCAAACTGAAAACAGACACATAAGGGACTTGACCATTGAATATCACTCTTAAGCTACATTAACACCTTGCAATAACTAAATCCAGGATTTTATCAGTGTAAGTGCTGAACTGTGGCTGTGCTCTGATGCATGAATGTGCAGCATTAGATCAGGGTTTTAGTGCTTCTGAATGATGCTGAACAAAGCCTGTTTAAAGGATAAACACAAACTAAAGAGCAAAGACAGAGTGCAGAGTCTGCTGGCATCACCGCAACTCTGACACGAGAATGGGATGTTGTCCTTTGAGGAAGATGTCAGTGCAGCAGTAGGATGGCAAAACTAAACACTGGTCTGCACTGCCACCTGGTGGTCGTGGGAACACACTCCCAAACAGACATGTTTGTTGATGTGCAGTTTTTACAGGAACAGACTTTTTGTTTCAGCCTGTAATGGACAGCAAAGATTTTTTCTCATATGGTGTGTACAGCTGAATACTCATATTTATAACTAAGTCTTCATTAGTGTATAATCAGCTGAGTATGGGAATCATAATGTTTTTGTTACCTTTTACAGTAGCCCAACAGACTATTTACTGTAGTTTTTTGTTAATGTTAGGAACAGGAGGGCAAGTAGGCACGATTGCAATCCACTACACCGCTGGATGCCACTAAATCCAACTTATTCATCCTTCGTCGATCATATCTAACAGATCAGCTCATATTTGATCAAATCTGACAATCTACACACTCTGACACGTGTCACTTCAAGACCCCTGAGCTTTTTTGCATGCATCCTTAGGCAGCAGACATCTCCACAGACAGCTGTATAAACAAAACAAATCTATCACTGTGTTTATGATACAAACTTGTTCACTATATCTGCAATACTAGATCACCCATTTCACTATGAGTGTTCTTGTTACACTGTAGGCTATGACCGAATGGAAAATAAAATCAATGTATCAATTAATAAAAACATTGTTATTGTCTTTCTGTATACTGCACATGGAGCCTTCCTGAAAACATTTGCGGAGGCCTTTCACAGCCCTCAATGATAGGCTGGAGTCAATGTGGATTTAATAGTCGATGTGTCAGTAGTGCTTACTGACTCCTTATGTCTCACTTTTGATGTGGATTCCAAGTAAACATTCCTGTAGACCTCTGTGTACTACGTTTATTGTTGTTTAGTCTTGTTCGCCCATTTTTTTTCTGAAGAGAATGTTTTTCTTTTTCTTTTTAATCAAGAAATTGTGAGTAATTGTGTGATTTGGGATGTGGCTTGCTTTCTTATGGCTGTGTGATTGTAGATTTATAATGCCAGCTTACTGTGGTGCTGTGAGCAGCTTGGCCCAACTCTATGACATGTGGATCAGTGGACTGAGTATCTGCCACTTTTGGACTGATCTGTGGAGAGAGAAAACAGAAATATCTAGCTGTGTCCGTTTTAGCTTTCACAACATCTCTCATGATTCCTGACATCTATAATTTAATGAACACTTTTTTTTTGTATGGTAGATTATGTTCAACATAGTTGGACAAGCTGAACCTATTCGTTCTAAGCTGAACTCAGCACAGGCTTGACTAACTCACTAAAGATAATTTGCATGTTAAGTGAGGTACAACTGAACTGACCTGAATGGCTGAAGGCTGTGGGCGGTGAAGGTGAGGTCCTCTGGGGTGGATGTCCGTCACGTGGGGTGGGGGATCGGGGCTAGACCTCCGGCTGTGCTGCTGTAGGACGTCCTGATAGGACTTGGTGTCAAAGTTTGTCCTCCACATCAGCACCTAAGGGATTGAGGGACCAGGACAACGTCTATGACTCATTTTACTCAGACTTTCTACTACATGAAGTAAAAGTACAACCTTGAAATTACAAACTATTGGGAGTATGGGGGGTCATTATGCAGTCATGAAACACTAACCTGACCATCAGCTCCCCCTGAGGCAAAAAGATCTCCAAGCCTGGAAAAGGATACTGTGATTACAGCGCCCTAAAAGACAAAGTAAACAGTGTAAGTGAAATCCAGGAGAAAATGAGAACTGGAATAACACCGCTCACACTGCCTGTAGTGTCTGATGTCTGTGGGTGAACTGAGCTGTGCTTTAGCATCACCTTGTGTCCATGGAGGGTGTAGATGAGACGTCCCTCCAGCAGGTCCATGATTTTAACAGTGCAGTCACTGGAGCCACTGATCAGGTAGTTGTTGGACGGATGGAAGGAAAAACTGTTGATTCCTGCACTGTGGACTGATCCAAAAGACAGAAAAAAGGCCACATTAACACCATTATAACAAGAGACAGGAGAAATTAGACACTGAGAAGCTTCAGTACCCTACAGAATAATAGGCAAACTAATCCCTAAGCCAACAGACAACAGGGAATACAATACAATACTGGATATATAGTGTTATTATAACTGTGACATTTTGACATACCTTGATAATGCTGAATCAGCTTGTTGGTCCGTAGATCCCAGATTTTCAGTGAACTGTCAGCTCCTGAAGATGCGATACATGTGCCGCTTGAGTTGAAATCAACAAACGTGGCTGATCTGGAATAACAGAAACACTCAGTGGAGTCAGTGACCTGCAGCAGCCTAACAGTCTGTTTTGTATAATAATAATAATAATTATTATTATTATACAACACTGCCATCTATGGGAGAGACAAAGCAGATGACTGAACTCAGTTCCATTTCACATAACAGTTATAAGTACAATCATATAAAACATGATAGAAATATGTGAAAACTATCTAACACTTGAGAAGATGGACCTAGACTACCAAAACTAAATGATTTAGTTTTATCCTTTTTAAAAAATATATTATCTTCCATGAGGGTTTAGTCCTTTGTCTGAGTTAGTATCTACGTTCTCCACCTCCTCAGATCTCCTCAGTCAAAAAGCTATAATTTAAACAAAAACAGGTCACTACCAGGTTGTTTTAGGACTTACTCTCCATAGTCAGTGAAACAGTTAATGCAGTGCTTGGTGGACGTGTCCCACAGCCGGACGGTGCGGTCGTCTCCACAGGAAGCTATCAGTCGCCCATCTGGAGAAAACCTGCCATTTAAAAAAAGACGCATACACAAAGCTAAATGTTTAGAAAAAGACAAAAAAAAAACTTACCAAAAAACTAAATCTAGTTTTAGGTAACCTATAAGCTGCAAACACATTACAGCACAAGAATTAAGGATGTGTTGCTGCTGGGTACCTGGCACAGCGCACCCAGTTGGTGTGCTGGCTGAGCGAGTAGATGAAGCACTGCCGGTGAACACTCCACACTTTGACAGACTTGTCGTCGGATGCCGTCACCAGTCTGTGGCCATCATGGGAGAAAGCAACACTGCGTACAGCTGCTGTATGAGCTTTGAACACCGTTGACTCTCCTTTTCTATAGTACACAGGACAACAAATACAAGTGATTTAAAACCCAGCCTCTTCCTGCAGCCTCAGTCTGCATAGTATGCAGGACCCTCTTGCCAGTTTACTTTGTTACAGTTCAGTTCTAAGTACAGTATTGATGCATTAATCTGTGCAGACATGCACATCTTCCTCAGTAAACAAAAAAGTGATTTGAACCTACATGGAAGGTGTCCACAGTCGAACAGTTCTGTCTTTGGAAGAAGTGGCCACCAGGTTACCAGAGGGGGAGAAATGCACTCCAGTGATGGCATCTTGGTGCCCTACAAAGCGATAAGCCCTCGCCTTCGGAGCCAGATTCCAGATCATCAGGCTTTTGTCCACTGACCCCGAGGCTACAGGCAGACAAAAGAAAAATGAATGGAGAAAATTCAGCCAAGACTTAGACAATTAAGGGTATATAATTAATGATCTGAAGGTCTTATATTGCAAAAAGTGAGATATTCATGTCGTTTTTTATTATGAAGCAGGTCTAGGTGCTATTTAAATACTGCGTGGAATACGTGAGAAACTTTGCCTTTAAATGAGCTGTTAAGACTTCCGTGAGTTTGTGATGTCACAATTATATCACAATCACAATTAAGCCACTTGCACACCCGTACACACTCCAAAATTATAGTCTATCTTCTTACGGAATTTAAAACTTCAAATAAAACATAGGAAAAGTGTAAAGTATAGGACCTTTAAAGCTCAGTGAATAAAGTGAGCTCAGTTTGTATGTCTCATAGGAGAGAGAGTCTAATCTGACCAAAATATTCTGGCATGTCAGCTGTGTTAGAGAGGCTTTCCTACAACAGGTTCACTGGTTAAACCTCCGCAAAGGTCGATGAGATCTTCAAGAACAATATGCACCATCAAAGCTCCAAGAGAATACACCACTGTGACAGAAACCAAGATGACCATCCTAAGAAAAAAGTACGTTTTCTGACTAACATAAAGCCAATCTGCTGTACATAGCTGGTGGTTGCTCTGTATGTTGTAGTTTATTGTGCATGATATTAACACAACATCAAAGAGTCACTTACATGCAGCTTGCATAGAAACGTGCACAGTTATCACTAAATACTACAGTCATCATTACTCTACTGCAAACTTTAACAGTTTCAGATTATAGCAAGTGAAAAAACATGTTTCAAGAGTGATGTTCAACCAACAGTTTACCATTTTTTTGGGGAGCCTAAAATGTGACATATGATCTGCATACTGACGAGAAGAAGACCTGAACAGAATCTGTGAATTAGTAAAAGCTTGTAGTAGCAGCAGAAAGTACCCAGTTGCTTGGAGTTTGGGTTGAAGTCTGCACAGGTGACAGCATCTTTATGGCCCTTGAAGTGTCTCTCTAAAGCTGGATCATCCTGCAACGAAAATGCACAGTCAATCAGTTAGGTGTTCTCATTGATAGAGGTCATTAAAAAATAGACTATAGATCGGTGTGCTTTGAAGGGGAATCCACCGACTAAGATCCACTCACTCCACGTCAGAAGTGGGCTGAGCTCGGTACTGTAGAGCATTTCAGACAACTGTAAAACAGCTCTGTGCAGTAAAATAAGGAAAAGTGTTATTTCTTGTAGTGGAGGGCTGTGGAGGGCTGGGCAGGACCTCCCTATGGCACACTGCCTTCATGAGCAGACCAAACATGGTCGTGTTTACGGAAAGCAGTAAAGAGACATAAAACTTAATGAGCATATCAGTTATGTCATGTTGTAGTTGTAGATTTAACAGAGAGGTCCTGAGGTGTGAGATAGCCCCTCTCAGCAAATCCTCTTAGCAGTGAAGCGGCTAGCAGACTTGTCGACTCAGCTACATCAGCACCTGTGTACTTTATCAAAGTAAACATATGTTTTTGCTTTTACATAAGTGCTAACACTTACCAAAACAGACGCCATTGTGGACTCAAAGAGCGAAAGTTGTCAGAGAAGTTGAACCGCCCCGCCACAGCAGTGAAGCGTTAACGTTACTTCCATGACTGTCAAACAGTGCGCCTTCAAACCGTCTCAGACATGACCTGTCGAGCTCAGATAATACCGCTACGGTGTTCTGTTTCGGTATTTTAGCATCCTCGGTTGACTTTAGACACTCTAAATGAAAACTGGGCTCCGTGTTTACACGAGCAGCCGAATAACACCCGTTATTTCCGCCGCTACATGAACTAGCGACCTGTGGCTTGATCTTGCGCGGCAGCAAAACGAGTGGTGCTGCATTCACAGAACACAGGGAAACACGTAGATACAAGAATCCAACATGAAAAATCGATTCGTGGTTTGGAAATAGCATTTGAGACAGCCTTCAAGTTGGAAAAAGGAATGATAACTCAGTGGCAAATGACAGTAACTTTTCATCTTAACCATCATATGGCCATCCGGTCAATCAAAACACTGCATACTGACTCGAAAGGAGACTCCCACAGCCAGATATGGTGAATATCAAATATAAAACAAAATAAAAACAAAATTAACGGGACATGTATATTAGGAAAACGTTTGGTGACTGGTAGCAAGCAAGCGCGTAATGTATGAACACCTCCAAGACACTGCTACCGAGGCAGAAACTTTGTTTTGTTTTTGTCATTTCCTAAAAGTTTTATGCTTCCATGTGACTTGAACGCATCATGTCATTAAGGGAGGGAGCGTCTTCCGCTGCTAAGCAACAATAGCTAGCCATATCATATGTAACGGCCCTGAAAGAAGAAGAAGCAGCGGGGCAGTATCGGCTTCTCTGGTTGGTCCGTGAAACAGCGCTGACAAATCAGCACAAAGATTATTAAAACTTCGGAATCGACGTTTGGCATTTCGGTTTGAAAAGATGTCGCTCAATCGGGGCATCGGCAGTGTGGAGGTAACTAACTGACAGCGTTATTCGTTTTCTTTGCCTGCTAACTGATAGTATGTTATTACTGGTAGATGTACTGTTAGTGCAGCGGAGTGTAGTGAAAACAACAAAAGTAGCCACTGAAGCGAGCTAGCTAGTTAGCTCTGACCAGTGTTAAGTTACCATATCAACGAGAGTGCACCTGGAAGAATCACACGGCTCCATGGCTGTTAGTCTGTGTTTGTGCTCACAAAGCTAATCAAGTGCTACGGCTGTCTTTTCCTTCCAGTACATGAAAAAAAGGATACCGACAAACGCCAAGTATGAACATGTCAAAACAAGGCTGGACACAGGTACACATGCACTACAGTGTTATAAACTAGGCCCATTTGTCGTACCTAAAATAACGTAATAATGTTTTGCTTTATTAATGCCAATACAGACGTGCTGTCGTGTTTTTGTTTCCTGCAATAGGATGCAGCCTCACGAAGTATATGGAAAAACTGGAGGACATTAAAAAAAGTGAGTGGCGACAGACCTTTTTTCACAGCAGCCATTTTGACATCAACACAGGTGTTTCCAATTACACTAATTAAGGTTCAATTCCATTTAGTGCAGTAGAGGCTTTCCACTATGCATCACAGCAGCACCCTGACCCTGTCTGAGCGGAATGGAACGAAGCCTGAATTAACCCTAGAACACTAACGTTCAAATTAGTAACACCATCACTAACGCCAGGTATATTTTACCCGATACAATATCCCGGATAAAATACAGTTTCCATCAATTTATGTAAAAGTACAACACTGTATGCCAAATTGTACTACTCTTCTTTAATTTCCCAATATACCATATTACTTAAGATTAAAAAAAAAAAAATACTATGGGGGACCCATTAAGAAGGCAGCAAAATTATTGAAAAATCAGGTAATCTTAACAAGACATTTTCTAACAAAAACACTCTTTTTATACATGCATTTTAAATTTTACATACAACACACACAAACAAAGGTCTCATACACGTGAAAATGTGGAGAGAGATTGAGTGATGGGCAGCCACCCCTGCAAGCAGTTGAGGGGAGTTCAGTGCCTTGTTCAAGGGCACCTTTGCAGTGCCCAGGAGGTGAACTGGCACCCCTCCAGTTACCAGTCCACCTTTCATACTTTGGTCCATACTGGACTTGAACTAGCCACCCTCCAGTTCCCAAGCCAAGCCCCTACCCCAATTAGTATCACTGGCTACACTTGTTTACACTGCTATTTCATGTCAAAATGTTACTGCTGTGAAAAAGGTCTATTATACATGTTTGAGTATTGTGTTTTTTTTTTCTTCTCTCTGCTCTACTACACGCACATTGTTACATCAAAGTTGATACAGTTGATCTGAAAATAGATGAGTAAACTCTCACTGTGTTGGGTTTACCTCACAATACGCCCCTGATTTCTACTGTCATTTTCATAGTTGTGAAACAGTGAACTCGAATCAGCAGGAGGTGTTTGATTATGGCTCATCTTTAAAACTGGTGCATAAATAGCATGGATATTACATTTCATTTCCAGACCATCATGTCCAACTCTTTAAATTTTAACTTCTGTCTCTGACATTTACTATGGCCTCCTTATAGCTTGGAACATAGTTTGATCCGGTAAGTACAGAATAGTGCCTCTGTCCACTAGGCTACTAGATTGCTGCTGTAGAATGCTGGGCCCATGACATTACTTTAATCCACTGGCTTTGTATAAACACTTTCCATTCTACCCTAATGTGAAAAGATGGATCAAATAGCCCTGTTTGGCAGCGTTGTGTAAAACTCGCACGTGATCCAGTCACAGCTAAATAAGCCCTCTGAAAGGTAATGTGGATGAGAACTACACTTGTGGTAAGATTTGCCAACTTGGCACTTCGTTTTTTTCCAAGGATCTGTGGGTTTCTCTTCTTTATTTGCCCGTGTACTTCAAGAGGTAAACCGGAGAAGTTCTAACCCACTGATATTTCCAAGTTAAATGAGCTCTTTGTGGACACTGGTCATTTAATGTTGACCCGTCCTCTGATTTCTCAGGGATAAGTGACACTGATTCCTTCACTCTCCAATGGGGGATTGTACTGCTGTCCACAATCATTCCTGTGTGATTGGACACATATTATCTGGACATACTTCTCAGGTGCCAGCAAGGACTCTTTGAGAAAGTGTGAGCTAGTGAAGTCACACTGTGAATAATAGCAGTATCAGTAGCACAGATAAAACTGCCTGCAGGCTTGTTCGGGTGAAGTAGTGGCAGCTTTGGCTGGACAGCATCATGGGAACGGACAGGGTAGAGCTGAGTTTTAGTGAAGCCTTAGAGGGGGATGAGGAGAAGGAGGACCTGCAAGATCCAGGTGAGTTGTGTGTGGTTAGTAGGGCTGCAAGCAAAAGCTAGTTATCACAGTTGTTTACTAGATTTTGCAATTATTAATCACAGTGATTAGACAAGTGGCTCCTTCCTTCTACAACCTTCTTCTTAGATTGAAATATTTGTTTATTTTTTTATTTTTCCAGATTACAGGTATCGAAAAGATGAAATCTTCAAGCGGTTAAAAGTTACAACGTTTGCACAGTTGGTAAGCAAGAATGTTTATTTCCTTGCAATACTGCAACATACTGCAAGATTTATGTCTGCTATTTTTGGAGCTATTTTTGATGGTTGTTCAAGACTGACGGTTCTGAAGTGATTTAGCTCGGTTTGTTCCCTTCATTTACAGACTCCAGGATACCGTTCCCTTTGCATTTCCCTTTTTGTTCCCATGTTTGATTTACAAACTTGTTTTTCACACCAGATACTTCAAGTATCCTCCGTATCGGACCTGAATGGAAGTGATGACGGTGAATCACACATCCTAGAAGGTAACGAGACAGGCAGAATTATGTTATAACTATAACTTGTGCCACCAGCATTAGTTGTGCTGTAATGCATAGAACGTTAAATAGATTTACTGACAGCGATGTTCCGACAATCTGTTGACCTGCCCCTCCCATTGATTTACAGATGGTCTTTCAGTGGTGTCTGATGCAGACCTCGAGTGTCTGTCAGAACACACCAACGGCTCCCCACATACACCACTTCCTACAGATCGTCAGGACGCAGGAGACTCCAGAGAAATGTGCTACACTGCCAGGTCAACACTGCTAAGGTAAAGCCCTACAGAATCCCTCATGGTTTGGTGGACATATATGCAAAACCTGGTGCAGTCATGAAGAAAAATACCTCTGTGTGTATTTGCACTGGACTTCTGGGACTACCTCCGTCTTGGGTGTAAGTGTCATCCACTCTGCCCTCTGGGTTAAGCTCTGCAGAGCACTGCAATCTGCGACCTTCCCCTGAGTTTGCAGATGAAATTCACTTGTCACTTTTGCAACTATAGAGGCCTAATTTCCACTGAGAACAAAATAGGAATTCCAGACAGAAGTTTACGGTTGTCTCGGTAGCTAGTAGGTTAAATACATTTATCAGCACTGGATGGTCAGCTGATTTGAATTACATTACCTCTAGTTGGATCTAGCCATGCGTTTGTCCAGGGATCTAGACGTGCACCTGTGATTTCTGCCCCCACTCCAGTGCAATTGAGATGAAATAATTGATGATAGTTTGTTTGTGGTGCACACAACATTAAAAAGATTACATTAAAAAAAACATGAGCAGAGTATACTGGTGACCCAAAGATTAAGACACATACAGCATGACTGCAATGCCTGTGGTTCAATTCTGGATGGGAACCTTTGTTTTCATACATATCTCCGTCTGTCTCCCTTCACTTTCATGTCCAAAAATACAACAACATTTAACAGAAACAGAAACATTCCAGACACAGTGTCCCTGTTACTCAGGTAAAACCGTTACCGGAGTAACTGCAAAACTGTTACTGTATATCTATAAAATATCTCAAATCTGGATAAGTAAGCACCCCCAGAAGTAAGTGAGAAGATATTTGTGTTTCTGTAATTTGGGTGAACTAACCCTTTAACTTTTGTTCATGCACCATGGAGATTCTAGCTGATGTTACATACAAACACAGGCTCACACCACCACTCTCGGTCACACCCAGCATTCAACAATCACAACTCCAAGCCACAAGCACACCTGTAATCCCACACCCATCATATCTGTATCTGCTCTCTGCATACGGTACTTAAGACATCTGCCTGTCCCCCACCCACATGTACACTGCACAATAACGTCCCTCAGTGTGTTCTTAGCGTCCCCTCATCTCATATCACCTGCGTCCTCTCCCCCCCTCCAGTTTGAACAGGAACCCCAGGAGTGTAACTCTATCTGTGGTCTCTCCAGGGGGCCCCAGACCGACTTTTAGGTCACCTTCACCTTGTGGGAAGGACAGATGGAGAGGGAAATTAGGGCAGCACTGGGGTAAACCTACACAAGGGGAAAGTGGTGTGCTTGCGTCTACTGTGTTGTTTGGCTCAGCTCCATACATACATTTGCTGCAGTCAGTTGTTTTCTTGTTGACTCGGGTTTCACGTTAACTCCAGATCACCTCCTCCCAGCTTTAAGAACCAAAATCAGCACTGTCCTGTACTCAATCCTCATTGAGTGTTATATTAGTAAAATAGAAGTGGTGCTTCAACCATCGTTGCCATGGAAAATATGTATCTTATTTGTCGGGAGGTGTCATTTGAAGCTACGTCAACATTCACATGGTGGTCTAACCTACATTAGACTAAAAGTAACTGTGAAGCTACAATATTTATGTATTATATAATGTTATATTTAATCCTACAGTATATTATAACCTTTTACCGTTTGCAGTGTTATTAGTGGAGTGGGAGAGTTGAACCTCGACAGGAGCCATCAAAAGACAAAGAATGAGTCACCGTTCAGCCCCGAGCCAGCTGACATGCCTTACCCCGACTGCCCCTACCTGCTGCTGGACGTACGGGACCGGGACCAATACGACCGCTGCCACATCATCAGCGGTATGTGATAAGAGCATAAAGCTAAGTTATCAAGCTTCATATGGCAAAAGATTTTAATGCTGTTTTAATCAATTCTCTCGTGCAGCACACAGTTTTCCCATCGCCATGCTCTCTCGAACAATGAACCCGTACACCAAAGAAGTGCTGGAATACGTATCCTTCATCACAAACTACACAAAAGACGTGCAATTTGTTCCTGTAGAAAGATCATTGTCAAGGCCTTTTTGAAACACAGTTACAACTGACTGCTGACTTGTCTGAACTTAACTTACAAACTGTGTAGAAAAATGCAGCAGGGAAGATTATCATCGTGTATGACGAGGATGAGAGAATAGCCAGCCAAGCAGGCACCACCATGTGTGAACGAGGATTTGAGAATCTGTTCATGCTGTCTGGAGGTAAGGTATTGCTGCTGTCTATTTCCTTTAAAGTAAAGTAATCAAATCCATAGTGAAGACCATCTCATGTATCCTATATAGCACCCGTATTAGCTATGGGGTAACCTAAGTGAGATTAATGTCCACAATTCTCCCTAAACATACTACAAGGAGTATATAACTAGTTAATTTAACACTGATGCCTCTGTATGACCCACATAAACAAACAACACCACCAGAGAGAAGATTGGCAATTTCTATATAATGTTTCTTAATGCCTTCTAGTGACGAGCTAATGAAGGTGATTTTATTTCAGGCATAATTTAAAGTTAGTCAAGTCATTAGTCATGTATTACACATACACAACATTATGTTATTTTACTAGTACAAACAGCAAGAAGCCAGGCTCAGCGTCTGTCTTTCAGCCTTTTATTTCATGAAGCTCTCGATAACGACTAAATGTCTGTGATTTAGTCTTGTCCCATGGCTTGGTGTTCGGCCACTTTTGGCCTCTGCCTTCTTTGGGGAGATTGCTGAGCCCGGTTACATTGCCTGCTTGCCCAGCTGCAGTTCTGGCTCCCTTCCTAGTCAGCATTTCCCCACACCAAGGGCAACCCAGCTATCAAACTGAGCTAACATTAGCTAACAGCAGCTATAGTTCACAGCAATTTACATAATTGTGCCTTCACTACCAGGAAGCTCTATACACCACAGAAAGGTGATGCAGAGGACATCAAAGAGAGAAGCAGAAAACATTTTCTCCATAAAATATGATCCACTTTCACCAGAATCAGTGAAATACACTGTTATCCATAAACTTGGAATAAGTTGGAAAAATGTTGTTTTCAGACATCTTTTTATTCCTATTCATACACCAGGTTACCATCAGGTTAAGTGTAGCTTAATTTCTAATGATATATGTTTGGAAGAGATTGATCAGTAAAATTTTGAAAAGTTACACTTTATCTATTAAGAATAAATCATATTGTCACAATCATTTCATGAGAAGAGGTCAAATTATTTAATTCCAACTTTATGGGCAGCAGTGTAGTTGGTGGTGCATGACTCAGTGCTGTAAAGCATTCTCGTAGGAGATAGTATCTGTACTACGACGTCCCATAGTCCATGAATATTTGAACAGGGCACAGATCACAAGTCAGTGTAATATCAAAATGATTTAAAGTCTGTAAAGTTTCATAATGTTGTTTTTAAAGGTTCATTGAACTCTGTCTTCTCTCAGGCCTTAAGGTAATTGCTCAGAAATTCCCTGAAGGGCTGACGACAGGCTCCATCCCGACCTCGTGCCTGTCTTCTCCCACGTCATTGAAGGTGAAGAAGAGCTCCGTGCTGCAGCAGCCATCGCAGGCGGCGGAAAAAAGGTGGCGGTTTACATCCGACGAGTTGGCCAAGATCCAGGAGCAACTAGAGGAGATACTCATCCCAAGTAACTCCAACAGTAAGGCCACACTGTCAGAAACACACAACTCCAGTTTTCTATTGACTTTTCTCATAAAATGGTAATAAATGGTTATAAGGAAGAAATGTGGTGCTAAATATAGAAAAAAAAGAGAGGCAGTTATCTCAGTTTAGTTCATTGGGTTGAGTTTTTGAACAGTGGAATTTACAGTTGGATGAGCTAATGCTTAGATTTGATTCTCTATGTTTATCTGTAATTAATTCCAAATTACATAATTGCTTCCAAAATATTCACATGAACTTTAAGTTTCATATCACATCCTTTCTAGGAAATTCTAGAAAAAATGGCAGCTGTAAAAGAAACCATTACAGACCAATCTTGTATCACAAAATGGGGCTGAGGGATTGTTCAGTCATCCAACCCTGCTGACTGAGATTCCATCATTTTTAAATTAAACTTCTACCTCAGGAAGATTCATACATGACCTGTGTCCGTATCGTTTGCATGTGTGTTCACTGCAGGCCGCATGTCCAGTCGTATGTCATCCAGCAGCTCGCAGTCAAAAGCGTCCAGCGCTCGGGGGCGACTGAGTTCCTCCACATCTGGGAGGGACAGCGCCAGGGTTCAGAGCAGCAGACCCTGGAAATAAAACCACCACACACTCAACCACACAGATCTTCACAAACAACCGTACCTCCAACACAAAGTTAGAATTCCCTGCATAATGACTGTAAAGAAACATCTTTCATGGTCACACTTTAATTGGACAACAGTAAAAAGCTGTAGGAACAGAACAAAGACTTATCGGTAACCAGTGTAATGCTGCACTCATCATCTTCACCTCTGAAGGCTGTTATTAAATCGTAGCATTCTATCCTTAATGTTTGTTTTTATATATTTAATAAATGGTGTATATTTGAATATTGCACAGTGCCTCGTGTAAACCTGAAAACTGATGGATTTCTTTGCACTCCGATACATTTTTCATGCAGCCCTATTCTCACCATCTGATGAACCTGTACTGATGATCACTTCATTCTGTGGATCTGTTCTTTAAGAAATGAATGTTGATGACATGAAGAATATGCTGGGAATCTGTGTATTACATGTGATGTAATTAATATAAATAATGTCACAGAGCTTTATCCATTTTGTAAAACTAAGGAAAGCTGTGCTGTATTTTTGTAAGTCTCCCCACATTTTCATGATGTCTCATTATGATTTGTAAGCCGACAATGCACCAACAGTCTTTATGTGCAACTTCACTGGATCCTCTTGCTGTTAATTGACTGTGATTGTCTTTGTGTGTGAGTGTGTGGATCAAAGTACTGTTCATTGTAATTACACTACCTGATTAGTTGAAGCCTTGGCACAGTCTAACGTCACAAACTCACAGTGTCACTAATAGGATGAAATGGACATTTTGTTTGCACTTCACTACACAGACAGCATTTGTAAAAACAGTATTGCTGATTTGTGGCCTTTTGTTTTGTTGCTGTGGTAGTGACTTGTTGCACGGTTCCTGGTCAACTTTCAACTAGGATGCACTCACACAGTCCCATTTTAAGTGCATTTAATGAAAATATGAACTATACCCTGCAGCCTTTTTTTGTGACGAGTAATTTGTTTTCACCGCTAATCTTAACTCACATTAACAATCTGATCACATGATTTTGCCTGTAAATGAATGTCAAATAAAGTCTATAATTGTTTGCTGTATTGGGATTGTTTCCTTGTCTTAACTAGGTAGTTAAGCATAGACAGGACTATGATGAAAACTGTGACCACCTCTTACTCTGTGCTGGTCACATCTATGAAACATTTAAATAAACAAAACATTTTTGGCACTAAAAGTGACAGTATGAGGTAGAAAGAAACAGATCCAACAAGACAGCAATAAAGTTTCATTCTGTGCCACACCCAAATTTATGCTATTTAAAATATCTCTAAAAAGCAGGTAAAGATTGATGTTGGTCTTAGTAAGAGAGTTGAGAGATTTAAAGTTGGAGACACAAAGACAGAGGCAGAGGAGAAATAAACATGTTAAAGGGTTTTAAAATCATACAGAAACAAACATGCATTTTTCAAGTTTGCTCGTTTATTTGGCTGTTTGTGGTTTTTGACAGTGATGATGTTAGTCTTAACGATGACATTTTACAGGTGACATTGGCTAACAATATCACTTCACACACACACACACACACACATTAGTAGGGGTTCTTGTAGGTGTGATCCATGATAGCCATCAGGGCCAGCCAAGTCTCCTGGGCGGTGGGAATGATCTGGCTGGGTGGCAGGATGAAACCGTAACGGCCGGTGTCCCTCAGCTCAAAGGTGTAGGAGTACTTGATGCCCTGGTTGTAGGTCCAGTCAATCGTGCCACCGCTGGCTTGGTCTATAATTGAAACAGATATTGCTCAAGGAATTTTTATATAAAATATAGCCATAATGGAGGTCATCAGGTCTGGGGCAGCAGTAGCTGAACATTTTAATGTATATCTTGGATGTCTCAGCAGGAACTGCAATCAGTTTCCAGTGTTATTTATTTGTTTGTTTGTTTATTTATTTATTTAATTTGTCAAATTTAAATATTTCTGACTTTGATGCCACCTAGTGGTAGTATTAAAGAAGACACACTGCACACTTGCTTTACAAAATTATCCTGCTGGTTTCCAGTAAGATTACTCTCTAATCCTTAATCCAGTAATCTTTGTTTAGACTGAGAACAATACAGGACCCCTCCTGCGCTGGAAAGCATTCACTTTGCTGACCTGCAAACTCATTTCTAGTTGTTGTTTTTTTATCTCATCTGGGTTTTAGGTTCACGGTTAACAAATGTAATGTAGTATAATGTGTAATCTTGTAGAGTAGCTGGATTTAAGTAATAACCATAGTTCTGAGATTACAGCAGCAATTAAATTAAGACTAAGATCTAAAAAAGAAGAGGATATTTCCCTATTATTAGTATTAACTGGGATAAAGTAACATGAATCTATGTTATCAGCAGCCTTGCTGAAACTTACAGATGGTGCTGATGATGCTGCCGTATCTGTAGCGAGTACCATACAGGCTGGCCAGGTCAGTGATAGCTTTCTTAGCCAGACTGTGCTGCGGGAAGAGATTACCATGATCACATATTAACTTCTATTTATAGTTTCTTATTGTTACATTTCTAACAGTACAGGCAAACATTTACAGGGACTGAAAATACAAATCAAATTTTTCCAATTTGATCATGAAATGTGTGTAAATAAGTCCAAACAGGCAAAGGGTTTGATTTTTACCAGCTCAGCCTGATCCTTGACTGGAGTCCTGGTGTATCCGTAAGGGTACAGGAGCATCTGGGAGTAGGAATGGATGGATATGAAGGCCTTAAAGTTACCATGGGACTTCACAAAGTCCACAATAGACTTGACCTCAGACTCAGAGTTAGCCCTAGGTCCATGGTAGGTCTCTGAGCAAGGCCTGCCACTGGCACCAGGTCCTACACAGGGATCGCAACAGAGTTAGAGAACACCCCCTGAACACTTCATTTCTTAGTGTAAGGTGACAAAATGTGTCATGTACTGACTGTAGTATGCCCTAACCACCTAAACTATGTTGTGTATTACCTACATGATATGATATGAGCAAACCGTGTCAAATCAGTGTAATTGTGTTGGTCAGAGACATCCTGTAGATGATCCTCTTTAAAGCGACTATGTGAAGGAATCTTAAATTTGGTAGTGTGGCATCATCAGCGTGGAGTCTGTGGAGAGGGTTCCCAGCTTCAAGTTCTTGGGTGTGCACATGGACGCAGACCTCAGATGGAGCTCCAACACCTCAGCGGTTGTGAAGAAGGCCCAACAGCGGCTCCACTTTCTGAGAATCCTCAGGAGGATCAACCTAAAGAGGGAACTGCTGACCATCTTTTA
Organism: Larimichthys crocea; assembly: GCF_000972845.2. Taxonomy (NCBI): domain Eukaryota; kingdom Metazoa; phylum Chordata; class Actinopteri; family Sciaenidae; genus Larimichthys; species Larimichthys crocea. The sequence continues at coordinate 21,402,949 of NC_040020.1, read as the reverse complement.
CCGCTGCTCCATTGAGAGTGACATACTGTATCTGTGTGTGGTTTTCCAGAGTGTCCTTTTTTTCTTTTTCTTTTTTTTTTTGAAAAGTGTATGTCTTGTTTAGTTATTTATTATTTATCTGACCTTTTGCACTGACCGGAGAGCTGTGCCCCAATTTCATTGTACTACGTATTCTGTACATTCTGTACATTCCGTGCATTGACAATAAAGAGGTAGCATTGAGCACGAGAAAGAGTAATGTAATTTAAAAAAAAGTCATAATCTAAACACAATTGATGATTTCTAAACCAAAACAATAATAGCTCTCTGCTTAGATGGGACTCTGACATGTGACATGAGAATGACATGTGGCGCCTTGGTACATTTCACCTAAAAGACCAGGGCATTACCTCCAAAACCAGCATCCCAGTTCCTGTTGGGATCAACTCCTACACAGTTGGAGCCAGGGTTAGGCTTCCTGGTCTTACGCCACATACGGTTCTGGAAACATCAGAGTAACATATTACAATTTGTCACTTTTATATTTTAGACATATTTTCCTTTCTGCAACTCTTGGTTGCAACAAATACACATGAACAGATTGTTAGACATTTTTTTTTTATGTGGTATGTTATCCTATTAGCTTATGCAAATTTGTAACACCAGTTTCTTTTTGTTATGTATCTTTACTGAGCACATGTTACATTTGATCATTAAAGGTTCTTGTACAACTCATGAATTTATTCATGTCTACAAAAGATCACTGCATACAATAGTTTTAGGTCTTTTATAATGAGTCTTTATTCTAACTGCCAAAGTTCAATAACTTTGAACTTATAGACGCCTTAAAAAGTACACTGAATCAATATCAGGCAAGAAACGATCTCATTTCTTGTTAGTTAGTAAGAAATTCTAGCTATGAGAGACTCACGTTGTTGTGGGTGTAGTAATAGCCGTCAGGGTTGGTCACAATCTCCAGGAAGATGTCCATCTTGTTGAGGATGGCAGTGAGAGTTGGGTCACGTCCATAATCAGTCACGATCTGCTCACAGAAAAGTAAAGGACATAATATTCAGTGCAACAGGTTAATGGTCAGATGCTGCAGAGACAGCAAATAGAAAGAAAAAAACAAACAAAAACATGTGAGAATTATCAAAGCACCTTCTTGGCGAACCACTGGCCGCTGGCCTGAGTGACCCACTCTCTGGAATGGATTCCAGTGTCGATCCAGATGGCAGGACGGTTGGTTCCACCGGTGCTGAACTAAAAAAAAAAAAAAAACAGGAAAGGAAAAGAGGAGTCAAACCAAATTCCCTACAAAGAACAGATGATTAAAGATACTCTGAATTATGTGTTTGCATTTGCTAGATTGTTTTATTTACCTTGAGCACATTCAGGGGACGACCCTCGTAGCTCTGTCCGATCACAATCTTGCTGACCATGTTGGGGTTCTCAGCCACCAGCATGTCCTGGAAATCGTAGATCTAAACCAAAGACAAAATATATGTTAAGTACAACATACTTTTGTATAGTACTGTCTGGTTTTGAGTGATCAGAGTGAGGACGAAGTTTTAGATCTGAAGCTTAAGAAGGAGGCCTTTTGGGCTTGACAGCAGACACAGATAACACGAGGCCAGAAGGGCTGATTGCTCCCTGATTGGAGTGATTAGCTGCCACACCATTAAATGAATTCAAGTACCTCAAGGTCTTGTTCACAAGTAAGAACAAAATGGAGCTTGAGATCAACAGGTGGATTGGTGCTATGTCAGCAGTAATGTGGCCATGGGCAAGTCAGGCCGTAGACTGAGCTGAGCCTCAACTTTCATCTGCAGTCATGATATTTAGGTAGTAACTGAAAGGAATGAGATCAAGGATAAAGCACATGAAATGAGTTTTGGATTCTCTCTTAGAGACAAGGTAAGAATAGGAGTAGAGTTGTTGCTATTTTGTGTCAAAAGAAGCCTTTTGGTTCCATCATCTTTGAACGTTTCCTGGGTATATTTAACTCATAGGAGATTCTGGGGTAGATTCAGAACATGCTAGAGGGATTATGCATATTATCTAGTGTTGGAACACTTCAGGATCTAGCAGAAGGAGTTGATAAATGCAGAGAGGGGAAGCCTGGACTTCCTTAACCTGCTGCCACTGCAACATGACTCCCAGATAAGCGTCAGAAAATGGATGGATGGACTTTTGGAGAAATTATGTTGGATGCAGGGATAGCGCCACACTTAAGTCAATGGTATAATTGTTAATGTTACATCAACATCCATGAAGTACAACCACTGTAACTGTTTAGATCTAATGCTGTAGCAAATTATTAATATCTAATGTATGAATACTACAAATAACATCCTGAGTACTAACCTCGTTGATGGGGTGATACCTGCCGTAATCATAGCTGTCAGTGTTTCTGGGCTGAGTGACACGAGCAGCAGACTCCATCTCCTCCTGCTCGTCATCCAGCATCGTCTGCAGAACAGTAACATAATTCATATTTGAGAAAGATATATATATATATTTTAATCCATTTCAAGATAAACCCAGGCTGTTTGCAGGTTTCATACCTGCAGGTCTTCAATCATGGTGGAGTACTCAATACCCTGAGTCTCCAGGTAAATTTTGACGGTCTGCAGGCTGTGGAAGGGAACTCTGATATCCACAGGAGTGACCGCATCAGTCACACCTCTCCAGAAGTCCAACTGAAAGAAAACACAGATATCATACAAGAAAGGAATTAATCCTATTTTGGAACAAAGAGTTTTGTTATTGTGAGTTAAGGTCAGTTATTTGAAGGTTGTTGGGTTTTTTTTTTTTTTCATTTTTATTTTAGAATTTAGAATTATTTTTTTATTTATAGAATTTATTTTAAATTATTTATTTTAAATTATTATCAGTGGATATTAAATTACCTCAAACTCGATCATGTCTTCCAGATCCTTGATAAGGGACAGCTGGACATCATCTTTTGGAACAATGCGGAGCACCTGATGCCTGAAAAAAAAAGAAGTACAATGTTTTGCATGTTACATGTTTTTACTCAAGATCGCACTCCAAGAGAGAAGTTGGCACATATATGGTGAGGTAAGATTTTTCAAGGCTTGAAAATGTATATGAGTATGTGAAGGACTTCATAACCCAGAAATAAAGTAGTTTAATGATTAATGATGTCCTGATTATGATTATTGAATGAACACCCATAGTTTGAGCCTTTTTACACTGTAAAAAAAAGTTAGTAGAAATAAAAGAGGTTGGGTGATAGGGAAAGACTGTAGCAAGATGATAAAAAAAAGTACAGCTTAGTCTGAGGATAACCTATGTATCTTTAAAGCGAGAGTTTTTTGGAAAATGTTATATGTAGATTTTCAAACCTCGGAGCACCACAAACAAAACTGCATTCACTCGTCTCACCATGATATGAGGTGGAGGCAGAAATCTCAAAAATTAAATAAAGTGGAAAAACATAAACATAAAAAACGTAAAATTAAACCAAAATGGATCTGCATGGATAGACACCACTGAGAGTAATTTAGCAAAAGTTTTCTTTTTTTTCTGGGTGTGACTAAAAAGTCACACTGTGCATCATGCATGACACTGTTTCCTGTGTCATGAATTTCCTAAGAAAAATTAAAAGTCATTGCATTTTTACCAACCTTAGTGTCAGAACCAGATAATATAGTCATTTATCAATTATATGCATTGAGTTAAAATGAGACAGTAAACAGAGAAGTGTTATTATTATTTCACATTCATCATTTATCTGATAGACCCACTTACCCCTCAAATGTCTCTTTGCCAAGAACGGCCACAAACAGCGCGGCGAATGCGAGCAGCCCCCTCATGATGGCCAGCAGTGTGAACATGGCAGGGCTGAACACAGGCTTTTATGCCTGAGGGTGCAAGGTCACATGTCCTCACCACAACCTTGCTTAAGGTGATGGAGCTGTGTCAGCCGTCTCTTTCCCACAGCAGCCTGGAGATACCAGAACAAAAGTTGCACTATGCACCAACATGTTTATGACATATGTGAAGTTTAAAAGAAAAAGGAAGGTTGTTTGAGGTCTGCTGGGTTTATGTTTGGCTCTGTCTGGTTTCTTATTCTGTTAAAATACATAAGTAAAATGAATGTGATCATCTGATCTTCACGGTGTCCTTTATCTTACCATAATATTTTACCACTGTGTGTGTACTTCAGTCATTTTATGTTGTTGCTGTTGTTACAGCTTCTAAGTAAAAACAATGAGAAGACACATGAAGTGCTGGTCTAAATTCAAGATGGAATTTCACTGCTTAACAGGAAGTCTCATCTGTCCACTGTGTGTTTTAACCTCCTCTTTGTCACTGCTAAGGACAAGACTGCACTCAGCGAACAGCTTCAATAGGCTAAAACTAAACCAGCTGCTGGGACACATGTGCTGTGAAGTCTGCAAGTTAGCACAGCAAGTGACATCAGCACAAAGAAACAGAAAACCAACATGAAAGTAACACTCACTATTAAAGTTAACAGCCATTGTTGTCTTCTACTTGTAAAACAGTCACATTTTAGTACGTATAGTCATTGAGAATGTCTAGATATTGAGCAATGGGTAACATTTAGAATTTCAGAATTTATAAATTACTCTCTTATTTTCTTTCTTATTTACCACATGTAATCATTAAAAGTCAGTTTACATGATAGCAAAAAAACAAAAAAGAGATCCTTGACATTACTCACTAATTCGACTTCTTTCCACGGTACATGTACCAGAATCTGCAGGTATGTGTTATGTAACCCAGCTGATAAGGACACTGCAGAGGAAAAGTAAAGAAACAGAAGACCCAGAGCTAGTCGGGTGTGGAAAACACCTGCTGGAGGTTTTCTGATTCACAGAGACTTGCAGAAAAGACCGCAGACAGCATCCATATGTCCTGCTGAAGTCCTTGAGCAAAGTTCCTCTGTGTCTTGCCCAAGCATGGTCTGCTACCTGTTTGCTTTAGGCATCATTGAAGTTATTAGCTATTCAGAAGTGTCATCATTCAGTTTGCGTAACAGCATTTAGAGAATGTATAACTTCCTCATTTTCTTCTTTTCTGGTGAAAAAAATATGTGTTGCATGGGCGTGGGTAGAAAAGTCACTTTTATATGTCAGTCGGGAGGTGACAAGTGAATTTAGAGTAAAGATATTTTGTTTATTATGACAGGTCATGACAGAAAGTCTTTTGTGCTGAGACTCTGCAGAGTTCAGATACTGGAGTTGATGATGCAAAGACTAGAGAGGGAATCATATTTGAGGAGCTAGTATGTAAATTATATGCTCACATTGCAGGTGTGTCGCTATTGGATAGATATGAGCAGTTGATATCACAATCACAGCCCCAGATAAAGACAACAAGGAAAATAATAGTAAGGCACTACCCAGGTGGATTCATGGACTAAACGATGATACTCTACCTGTGTCTGTGTTCTGACTTTGTTTATTCATATAGGGTATATGAACCTTGTCTGTGAAGTGTGCATGAGAGGAGAGAAAGAGAAGCAAACTTGAGGCTGAGATTAAAAAAGATAAGTCTCTTTTTTTTCTGTAAAGAGCCACATATCTTTTGTGACACCAGGAAGTACAAGATAAATATATACTAAGCTGCATATGAAGGCATGAGGTGTACTTTTGTTTCTAACAGATCAGTTCTGCCTCTAAAGTCAACGCTGATCTTGACTTAACACTATCTAGTTGGGTGAAGAATGGGAGTAAATTTGGTCCAGCTTGACAGTGACCACAGTTACTCTTTGAAGATGCAGTGCATGCCTTTTTGTTGTTCAGGGACATTCACAGACATTTTAAGTGACAAACAAAAAACTAATTCTCCCTAACCCTGCCGCCTATATGCAAGCCAGCCAGTTAACTAACATTGGTTCATGTGTTAGCATAATATACAGCATTGTGCATTGTTTGGAAGCATATGGTGATTTTGATTCTGCAGGCTTACACCAGCATGGAGATCTGCAGGATATAAGCAAAGAGTACTGACTGAAGCTGTGATGTAGAAGTGATGTAGAAATTTTTAGTAATTAATATTATTATTAGACAGTTTTACATGTTGCTACCAGGTTTAGATTCATCACTCAACCCACAGGACTTGATCAGTACACTCCAAAATGGAGACTGGAGAGTTGTGTCGATCTTTTGACCCCATCTAAAGGACAAAAAGTATGTGCACTATTTTTTTGGTAATAGTGGGGAAAGATTGTGGCCATAGCTAAAGGAAACGTGGTTGTAGGAGATGTGACGTGAACCCTTGTAGTTGATGCTTTGTCCACGATGGCAGGTGGATTTTCAGATCTACCTTAAAGTGCCACCCACAGAGTAGAGCCAAAATATAGCACTGTCAGATGACAGCTCATTTCACATTTCCATCAGCACATATGGAGACAACTTGATATAATATAGTTATTACTTTAAAAGTACAGATTATACCTTTTCAATATTCTTGTTTCTTTTTGTTGACATGTTACAGTCCAACGTTTTTAAAGAAGGAATTTTGGATACCTTTCTTTAATCACTAAAAAGTACTGTCAAAAACCATTAAAAAAATACATTTTCATCTTGTTTTTAGGAATAAAATATTGTATAAATCAAGCTGTGAATGATATTTAAACAAACCACTCTGTAAAAGGTTTCAGAATATAGATAGAAATAAAACTGGAAGGTTTGATGTATGTATTACTGAAGTGGAGATTTCTGGATCAGAGTTTGAGAAAAAACTCATTTTGAGTAAATAGACTTTAGAAACTGCAGATGAATACGTTTGACTAATAGATATCAACATGAAACCTGCTCAGCTGCTTACATGAAGACAAAAGGTAGTAAAATAAACACCTACACGGAAGCAAAATAGCCCAAATATGAACAAAAACACAGTTTTTACCTGCAGCGTGTCAAGACACTTCCAGACTGCACAGACTTAGGGTTTAATGATAGCAGTCCATAGTGTCATTGAGATTCAGTTCATACACTCACACTGCTGCAGCCACACTTTGTGACTCAAGCTGATAAGGTGGGTTTATTTTTAGGCATCATATCATTGATTTATCTGTCATTTTCTAAATCCAGATATTCTTGCTCAGGGTCACATGAGGTGACATTTTCAGACAGACTTTCTAAACAATGAAGGCTTTAAGTCGCAGCATCATTTATCAAACATCATAAAGTTTTGGATACTGCAGACGGAATGACAACATCTCTGGAAATGGGGGAAAACATCTGCCTGAAAGTTTATAGACTACTAAAACACCAAAGGAAGTTCTTTGGTTACAGATGTTCATACCAAACAGCACAGATCAGACATCACAGCGAGGCTGCAGAACAGAATCTACGCTCAAACTCAGATCCTGACAAATAACACAATCCACAGTCTGACCCGTCAGGGTGTGACAGTGTTTCCTATGACAAGGCTAACAGCAGTTCACAGAGGAAGTTGCTAACCACATCATTTCCTGTCACAGATGCAACAATGCAGCTGTTTGACTGGCGAAACATCAGATCACAAAACTATCCAGCTGTGGTGTGTGGTTTGTGTCTCTGTGTGTGTGAGTCCAATGCTTATTCCAATACTGACATGTCTTTTATTTTGACTTTTTATGTGCCTTTAAGCAAACTCACCACACCATGATAAGAGCAATAAAAAGTAAACTAGCTGTTTTACAATGAGCACTACAGTGGGTTGAATCTGTCAAAATGCCATCATGTCCTTTGTTATCGCAAGAACACGCCCCTGCTGCTGTCTGATTGGTCCTCCTACGCTTTACTGCCGGATTTCTCTGTTCTTATTGGTCAATATGAAGCTCCATCATAGCGGAAGTCCCCTCTTGAAAATCAATGAAAAGTGAACAGGACCTCCAAACTCAAAGACGAGTCAAGCTCGAGAGAGGACGTAAATATTTCCCCGGAAATAAGGAAAGTGTACCTTCAAAATTAAATGCAAAAACAAAATGTTGCAACAGAACAGCTTCACCAGACTTTGAATCGTCATTAACCAATGTCTGATGTCAGCTTTAGTGTTATTTATTTTATGATTTGAATGCTATGGTGCACCAGGACATATAATCAGTGATGTTTCCAGGGGTCATCTTGTGTTTTGGGTCTTTCCACATAAGATACCCTAAACCCAGGCGACCCATCCAGGGTTGATCAGGCCCTGGTTTGTGCCCATGTGGGACTCCGCCTGGTCTAAAGCCTCCATGGTGGACTCGATGGCTTTCCTTTTTGCAGCCACGTAAATGTCAAGAAAGGTGTAGACCATGCATAATGAACAACACCACTTTAACGGGCTCACGGCGAGCCTTCCAGCACTGATCCACCATATAGTGGTTCTGAAACCTCTTCGATTCGGTCAGTTCTATAGGGACCACTTGTTTTGTCAAGAGTGATGACAGCACCATGTCTGGCTGTAATGATGTTGTTATGACATGTTCTTGTGACACGAATTGTGGCAACTTTTGTGTCATAATGTAAACTAAACAACAGCTTACCAGTTACTATGACTACAAGCACATGTTCACCTCCCTGTAAGTGGTCCCCTTTCTTGTCACCTATTTCTAAAGCATATTTACCCTTTTAGATATTTTTTTTATAAATTTAATTCGACCTTTATCTAATAATATTTTGTATTTTTAACACTTTTTATTTACAATCTATTTGTTAATTCAGTTACACCGACGGTAAAGCACAAAGGTTTTATTTTGAAACATCTAACCGGAAACCATTTGATTCATTCTGTTTAATTTGACAGCGGTGGCGAGCAGGACCTCCGGAGAGAAAGCGGGGAGTGCGCCGGGGTTGTTGTGTTATCTCTGGCGTCCGTCTCCTCTCAGTTTTCGGTGTTGACAGCTGGTTTAGTTCGCTTCGTCTGGACCGAGTAAACTCCCCACCGACAGACACAAAATGGAGATAGAGAAGGAAGTAAAGAAGGTAAGCTTTCCCTGCTCCCGTGGTCTGCTCGGTGTCTGACTGACCGGGGCACGCCCTGAAAAGGTGTGCCGAACACTGGGCAGGTGGCGAGAAATCTCCCAGTAACATCGGCTGAGTTTCGTGTTCGCTTTTCTGCTTTCATTTCGAGCCTGTAACAGAATAAAACTTTTGCCTTTTTTATTGATAACATTTGTATTAAATGACACAAATAACTACGTAACGTAACAACGGTAGCTCGTGGACAGACATGTCTCTAAAGTGTCTCACAGCACGGTGCTGCTCTTAGCAGGGTTACTTCCCTTTAGGTGAAAGGACCAACAGGACAACACAGTGTCAGCCTGCTGAGCAACAAACTCACACTCTCCATAAGATATTAGCAATTATTCACCAACGCAGTAGAGTATATTGCAAAAATCAGCATGATATTATTCAAAACATAGTCATACTTTATGTAACAGTGATGTTTTAGTATTTATTTTGAGGGCTGAAATGCAAAGTAGTTTAAAAGAACAAGTACTGCTGCTTGCTGCCTCTCAATATTGCTTATAGGATATTACGTTATGTATTCCTCTTTATGTAATTTAATATCTAAGCAAGAAGATTTAAAATTGATAAGCTTATAATAACCCTTCGGTTATACAAGGGAGGAGGAAAAGTCTGCCATGTGATTTAAAATGTTAAACTGGGGGTCTGAACAGGATTACATGTAGAATATTGTACAGAGTCAGTCCAATGGTTGTTTATTTAGGATCAGAGAGTTTATTTCAGAAGCGCATGGATGCTGGGCACATGTTGCATACATTGGATTCCCTCTGTTTAGTCAGGGATAATCACAGTGTAACTAATTGGATATTTACACATGGTTGGAATTGTCTTGGTCTGTAATCATGTGCAGCTCCGTCCAAAGCCTTTTCATCAGTATCTGCAATGTGTAAACCGGAGTTAAACTTAAAATGAGTAGTTTACAAAAAGCTTTAGGAGCTCTCTTTTGGTGGCCTGAGGGCCATTTTTAAGGCGTTTAATCCATCACTACTGTTAACACACCTGATCTGTATGTCACTGGATCCTTGCAGATGGCTGCAGCGGTAGAAGGGCGGTACAGATCGCTGCAGGGGTAAAAGCTGGTTTGTGTGATGTCATGTGTGTAGCAGAATGAATCACTCTGTAAGCTTGTCACTGCTTTGGCTTCGGTCGCCTTCACAAGTAACTTTAAAATAAAGTTCGAATCATGTCAAGCACCAGTATGTTTCCAGCAAAATCCATATAAAACAGTGATTCTTACTTCAGAGACAAACTGTCAGTTAAAACTTTGTGCAGCATGGCATAATGCCGACACTGCATGTGTGGCATCAGACTAATGGATAGTTTGCAACCCACAATGTGTACCGCTCTAGTAGGTCTTGTTCGATTCGTTGTTTGCAGCCTGTAATAAAGATAAATGTATCCACGTGTCTGCAGACCTATCTGCCAGTTGCTGGTCAGTGAGACTTAACAAAGTCAACTCCATTTAAGCACAGGAAGCTGGTTTGTGCAGTATATAAGCCGCTGCTGAAAAGTGGGTCTGAGCAGCTGGACGACCCAGACAGACCCAGTCTGACATCTGCTTTTAATCCCCCCAAAGAGATCAGTCTTCAGCAGCTGCAGGTCACAGGGAGCGCTTCAGTCTACTGCCAAACTGTAACTGCTCATTTCAATTAAATGTAACCTGTGTGTTTAGGTAATGTTCTGCTCAATTAAGCACATGCAGTCGTCCAAGAAGCCAGCTGAGGTAATGCACTGTGACTATGAGCGCACTGTGAACAGGCTGGGAAATCGTCGTCACTGCAATTTTGTTAAGTTGTTTCTGTGGCTCTGACCTCTTCTTGAGTCATGCTCTACTCTAAACACTCCAGTGGTCGTTGAAGTTGTTTGGGGGAAACGTTTGAAACAGAGACGACACAAGATTGCTCAAATACATTTTAGATTTCTCTCTTATGGAATGACAAGCAGCTATTCTTCACTCCACCCTCAAAAAAATAGAAGTTTTGTGTGTCTCTTTGGCTTTTTATTGATATTCCAGAAACGCAGTGTCACGGTCCGAGAGCAGGTGGCCTCAGATATTAACATGGCTCCAGTGACTACTTTTCATACAACTGCTACCAGTCTGCAGCTCAGACCTGCTGCAGGCCAAATGACTCATGAATATGATTCATCGGGCCCAAACACTGCCTGTAGTTTATGTCTTCCCAGTGTGTTGTCATACGAATGAATCACCCTGCAGGCTTCGTCACGATACAGAGCCGTCGATCAACATCAACCGTTAAGTGTGTGTTCCAGGGAAAAGCGACGCACGCTGAGTGACCTCAGCCAAAAATTTCCGGTCATCCTCACTGTGCCTGAGACAAATGTTTAGACTCCCACAAGGAGTGAACTTCACTCGGCTTGCTTTAAGTCCCGACACTTGCTTTTGAGGTGTTGGGCTGATGCTTTCATCCAGAGTGCCTTAAAATGAACACAACAGATTCTTTAAATTTGACAGATCATAAACTTTTCAAGCAATTCCACAATACAAAATACTGTAAGGCAGGGCAAGAATGAAAGTATAAGAATCACAAGTTTCACGTACAACTTCACTTAGACTGACTGATGTATTTTCCACTTTTATTCTCACAACAAATCACACTGCTGAGCTCCATCTTTCTGCTCCCAAACAGCTTCCAGGAGATGACACACTAGTCTGGAAGGTGTAGTGGAAGCAAAAATTTGGCAACCAGGACTCGCATCAATTTCTGCATTCCTCAGTAGTGAACGCCTTTTGGTCAAAAAACATCTCACTGACAAAAGGGGTGCCTGCTGGGAACCCACGAGGCTTCCAGCAACAGTGAATAGTTGACCATATATGGTCATAAACAGTGGTAATGGCTTAAGGTGGACACTAAGGGCAGGGAAAAGGATGGAGATGCTAAGGAGAGAAAAGCACTCAGAGTCAGAAGCAAGAAAACTGGAGTGGATTAGTTAATGCGGTTATGGGAGTTAAGAGAAATGTTGCTGAAATATTTCTGAAGGCAAAAAGAAAACTTTTTTCATGGTTCACAAATCATCTGAACTCTGATAAGAAGGCTTTAAAGCGACTTTGAAAAATGTTTTTTCCCCAGTGTCATGTTATATTGTCAAAAATAATGTTTTATTTATCCTCATAGTGCGTTTGGGTCCTGTTGCTTTTAATAACAGCCTCTTGAAATTTTGAATTTCCTGCCCTAAGGAAGCTCAGCATTTCAGTGATTTTAAAAAACACTGTGATAATGTTGTAATCTCCGTCTCTCCCGCTCTGTTCACAGATGACCCTTGGGCATGAGTTTGGTGCTGGAGCCGCCTGTTTGAAGTGCAAGGACAAGTGCGAAGGCTTCGAGCTGCATTTCTGGAGGTTTGTACAGCTTCTGTCAAGCAGCATAGAAACAAACTTGATAGTGGCTTGCCACACTCAAGTCACTGACTTCCTCTATCTAGAGTAGAGACACTTTCATAATGAAATGAGCAGCACTGGTCAACAAGGACTGCTGAATAAAGGACTGAACTCTCAAGTGGATCTTATTAGGGGCTCACAGTGGTATGCTGGTTTTATTGGGCTGCTGCCAGGTTGGTAGTATATTTGACTTTGAAGCAGAACATAAAATAAAAACATGCCTACTCAGCACATTGTTTCTGGAATAATACATGAACTAAAACTTACATTCATGAGCCAGACTGGTCAATAACATCACTTTCCTCTTTGCTTAATTAAAACATCTGATAGCAGTAGGAGTCACGGTCACAGAGGAGCATGCTGTTCCTGAGTACAACAGCTTTTCATGTTTGCCTTTGAAGAAAAGAAAAGAAAAGAAAAGTGAAAAGATCAAGCCAGTGTGAAACTACAGTAGATGATTTTAGGACTGATAAGTGCTGAGAGTCGGAGGGTGGAGTCTTCATGGGTGCTTTTGGTCCCGATTCATCAAAATAACTGTAGTTAGAGGCTGAGCCCTACCCTCTACAAACATGCTCACATTAGTTATAGAGTTTGACACTGTATTTAAAAGAAACTGGGACAGTGTACAGGGTGGCCTGACTACCCAGGGTTCTCTGTCTTGCTCCCCCTCTGTCTGGACAATCATCCACACTTGGCTAGTTTTCCTGAAGATAGCAACAGATTCCCTTGATGCCCACCACAACACAAACACAAAGACCCACCACAGGTCACCAGTGGTGGTTGTGTTTTGTCTTACATTCAGGCAAGAATGTTGCACTGTTACAGTTTGGTATGTTTTTGTGTCTAGTGACAAACTGAATTAAAATTGTTGAAATATTGAATGAGAGATCTGCAGCTGGCAGAAGCAAAAGCAGGTTGCAGTGTATTCCTTCTGGGATAGAATGCATTTTTATTATTTTAAGTGTCTGACAACATTACGGAGAGGCAGACCTTTTTTAGATAGAGTGATATCATTTTTGTTTGACCAAAAACAACCATTATATTGCTCTGTTCAGAGCCACCACACTCCATTGACAAAAACAGAACAGAATACCTTGGAAAACACTGTTTTTGTCGGTGGAGGCTGGTAGATTTAAATAGATATAACATAACAATATAGCAACTGTTTCTGGTTAAGCAAAAAAGAATCTTCCACTTCTGTCCCTGTACGATTTTAAATAGTGCCCTCAGCTTTGCAAATGTTTTATGAGGAAGGAAATGCACTCAAACTTATTAGACCTAAAGGATACACACAGTTAGGGCCGCAAATAACAGTTATTTTCATTATCGATACATCCGATCATAATTCAGATCAGAATCATAATTAATTAATCAAATAGTTGTTTGGTCCATAAGATTTCAGAAAATGATAAAAATGTCGATTAGTGTTTCCTAAAGCTCAAGGTGCTGTCATCAGTTGTTTTGAAACACAGTCATGACTCAAAATGATTATTGGAATAGCTTGCAAATAATGGTTGACAACTAATTGATAAATCAGTTACTTAATATGTAATTCTTAGTTTAAGAATATTAGTTCTAGAGAATTATATTTTTACCTCAACATTCTTCAACAGTAATTTCAAGTATTCATGTAGCTGAGTGCTTTTTACCTCAGGTTATGCACCATTCCAAAGTGATCATATTGCACAGTTTACAAGATTTTTCCTGAACATAAGCACTGTCATTATTGCTGTTTGTTCTCACCTGTAAGGCTCAAACTCTGTTTCAACAGCTTAAGAAATCTGTGGGTCTGGTCATGCTGAAGCATGCCTAGCAGTCATAAATTATGTCAGAGTTACTCTACAAATATGAAGCAGGTTGTGTTGAGGCATGTGAAAAGTGCAGATATCTGAACACTAAGCTTGTTAATATTGTAGAAGATCACAATAAAAAACTATCTGAACATTAAAAATGTAAACTTTCAGAGCAACATACGTAATATACAGGATGTATATGTAACATGTAGAATATGCACTTATTGAGCAAAAAATAAACTTTCCTCTTTCAAACTAAAGAACTTTATTATTTTATTATTATAATTATACTCCAAAGATGATTTATTTATAAAAAAAATTCTTTGAAAAATGTTTAACGCTCCTTCTTTGCAGAAAAATCTGCCGAAACTGTAAATGTGGCCTCGCAGAGCACAACGTGCAGATGAACTCGGAAGAGAACAAGAAGGTAGGAAAGCTGTTCGAGGACACCAAGTACACCGGCCTCATCGCCAAGCTGAAGACTGACGGCATCCCCAGCTACAAGGGCAACATGATCACCATCAGTCTTCCCAGCCCTGCCACTGCTTACGTTGTACCGCCAAGTGCTTCCTCCACTGTGGTGCCCCCCTCTGCCACAGCTGGCACTGTACAGCCTGCTGGAGCTGCTGCAGGTACAGCACCCAGCAGCGCTCAGACTCAAGCTCAAGCTCAGGTTCAGCCTCAGGTTCAACCTGTACCAGCCGCTGTCGCACCTGTCAAGGTTAACAAAGTGCCGGTTGCTGTCAGCGCCACATCAGCCACTGTTGTACCAGTCCCCAAAGATGTGCCAATGAAGTCCGTCACCTATGACTGGGCACCACCGGTAGCCAATAAGTATCTGGTAAGAGTTCAAACTAACAAAACTAACAATAATATTCAGTTTTTGATAACTAGAGGTTGAAACTACAGCCAAGGGTTTTTGCTGGGATGAAGTTTTAATCACCCAAAAATCATTTTAGCCTTTATTCATGCGTCCTAAACAGCTTAAAAGAGCTCTGTGTTCTGACTTATTGATATCATGTGGGTGTATGTTCCATTTTAAAGGCTTTGTAATTATTATTCATTGCCCTGTGTTTAGGTTTGTAGATGTGAGATGCTGGTCACAGCAAAACTTTGGCAATTTGCCTAACTAATGAAAACCAGCGGGTGCCTTTTAGTAATTTTGAAACATGAACAGTCGGTTGTTTTATTGCATTTCTAAAATGTTCATGAGCAGCATAGCAACTATTAACTACATCTGATGCTCTGTTGTTTGATATGTAAACCACATTAGATTAATGTCTTAGAGTCTGAAAACGTCTGTTTATAATGCAGTAAGTATGTATTCAGCAGGTATTTTACTGATTCACTGCTTCATAAGTAAAGAATGAGACTTTTTAATTAGAAAAAAACCCAACATATTTTACACTTGTTTTATTTCTATCTGTGCATCAACCTGTATTTTCTTATCTGAAGTTCACATGGTCTGTTTCCCCTTCGCAGCACCATGTTAAAGTTTTAAAACATTCATGAAGGCTTCGTCCACTATAAATGATTGTCCCAGTAACTCTCAATTTAGTCCATGTATATGGATTATATAATAACAAAAATGATCATCAGAAAGGAGATGTCATTTTTTATGACACAAGCTCTCACCATTTCACTCGTCTTCTGTTTGGATTTATCACCAGAACTTTATAACTCTGGTAGCAGTTATCTGTTTTGTCTTCTGCTGTCTCTGAGGACTATTGTTTTGCCTGTCTTTCTCAACACAAGCCTCTGTTCTAAAAGGTCATTTCAAGAATTTCCCCCTACTCTCTTTCTGATTGGTCCTTAACTTCTCTCTATGAACTCTTCTCATCTCTGTCCTTCACAAAATCTTTCTTTATACCATCGGAGTTAAACAGTTTCTTCTGATTGTAACTCTGACTTGCAGGCAGTGCGTTACATTGAGCTGCTCCCACCAGAGAAACGTCCGGTGGCCGGTACAGAGGGAGCTGCATACCGCCGGCAGCAGATGGCCCGCCAGCTGCCCGAGCACGACCAGGACCCGTCTAAGTGCCATGAGCTAAGCCCCGCCGAGGTCAAGCAAATGCAGCAGTTTGTCCGCAAGTACAAAGATGAGGCTCTGGGGGTGGGAGATGTTTTGCTGCCTGAAGAGATGGCTCTGGTTCAGGCAGGAGGGCAGGGTGGAGCTGGTGTGGGGGTAGGAGCTGTACCTGGTGCTGGAGGTGCAGGGTTTGGACCAGGTGTGGGTGCTGGAGGTGCACCTGGTGCTGGAGGGGCAGGGTTTGGACCTCGTGTCGGGGCTGGAGGTGCACCTGGTGCTGGAGGAGCAGGGTTTGGACCTGGAGTTGGTGTACCAGGAGCTAGTGCAGGGGCAGGTGGTGAAGCTGCAGGGGGTGGGGTTAGACCAGGAGTTGTTGGTGTTGGTGCTGGAGCTGGTTCTGGCTTTGGACCTGGAACAGGAGGTAGCGGAGCTGGAACTAGACCTGGTGGTGCTGGTTCTGCTGGTCTTGGACCAGCTGGAGGAGCCATGGGTACTACTGCCACTGCTGGAGCCATGGGTGTCCCTGGAGCTCAGCAAGCTGGACTACCACAGCAGAACTTCGTAAGTAGTTATATTTATTCATCAGTCTCTCTTTCCTGTACATCTGCACTCTGGAATGCAATGAGCAATGAACTGCAAGTGCTGAACAGAACTGAACAGTCTTTTGCAAATGGTTTTAATTCAGTTTCATTTATGTAGCACCAATTCATAACAAGATTTTCTCATGACACTTTCCATATAGAGCCATAGAAATGTAACAACCAAAGAGAGGGAGAGAAAAACTATTACCCCATTCCAGTATAATGTACTGTGTATTAATGAATGGAAATATTGCACGAACAAAGTCATGTTGTGGCTGTAGTTTAGTAGGTAGCACAGTGGAACAGATAAGGGAGACCCAGATTCAGGCTCCAAAAACAGCAGGCATGCAGTCTGCAGAAGTGTCCTTGTACAAGCACTTCCTTCCTGCTGGGACACAGTACATGGACTAAAAATAAAGTAAATGAAAATAAAACAATCCAGTAGTGCACATGTGGGTACTTCATTGTTAGTACTCAACTTTTGCAACAATCTGAACCTATTTCTGAGTTGCTGTTCTGTTGCTGTTCTGTTGCTATTATTGCACCAGGCACATAAATGATTTCACAGCACAGATTATTGCATTAATGTGATGCAACTGGATAATGCTTCTCAGTTGTTCTCAACCATTTTGACTTGTGAACTCTTGAAATGAAGCTGTGTCGTCTCGCAACCTCTCATCACAGATAAACATCTGTATGTTTATCCACCAAAGACTGACTTGTGCCCTCTTTTCCCCACATTGTTTTCTCTTCTCTTTTTTTTTTAGTTACAGAGCAATATCTTTCTGCTTCCTAATCATTAATAATCTCATGACCACTCAGATTTATCTGGTGGGGAGTTTCCAACCTCCAGGGCGGTAATTGGATTAACTGCTGTCATCATGCCAGTTTATCATGTCTTAGTTCATAGTTTAGGTGAAATGTATATCTATCTGATGCACAGTAGGTGCAACCTGATGGCTAATACAGTAATTAGGTTGATATTAAGTGTGCCAGTGTGTTACTCCTGATGGGACACTAGGTGGAGCCATGAGGCCAACTCTGACTAAGCCTGAATAGTGATTTAGGTACACTGAACAAAAATATAAACGCAACACTTTTGTTTTTGCTCCCATTTTTCATTAGCTGAACTGAAAGATCTAAAACATTTTCTATGTACACAAAATAATCATTTCTCTCAAATATTGTTCACAAATCTGTGTAAATCTGTGATAGTGAGCACTTCTCCTTTCCCAAGATGATCCATCCCACCTCATATCAAGATGCTGATTAGACAGCATGAATATTGCACAGGTGTGCATTAGGCTGGCCACAATAAAAGGCCACTCTGAAACGTGCAGTTGTATTTTATTGGTGGTGTCAGAAAACCAGTCAGTATCTGGTGTGACCAGCATTTGCCTCACACAGTGCAATACATCTTTTCGCATAGAGTTCAGGTTCAGATCAGGTTGTTGATTATGGCCTGTGGAATGTTGGTCCACTCCTCTTCAATGGCTGTGCGAAGTTGCTGGATATTGGCAGGAACTGGAACGCACTGTCGTATACGCCGATCCAGAGCATCCCAAACATGCTCAGTGCATCTATTGAGCATGTTTGGGATGTCCGTTAAGTATGCTGGACATGCAAGAACTGGGATGTTTTTAGCTTTCAGGAATTGTGTACAGATCCTTGCAACATGGGGCGGTACATTATCATGCTGCAACATGAGGTGATGGTCGTGGATGAATGGCACAACAATGGGCCTCAGGATCTCGTCACGGTATCTCTGTGCATTCACAATGCCATCAATAAAATGCACCTGTGTTTGTCGTCCATAACATACGCCTGCCCATACCATACCGCCACCATGGGCCACTTGATCCACAACATTGACATCAGTGAAGAGAACACCTCTCTAATGTGCCAGACCCCATCGAATGTGAACATTTGCCCACTCAAGTCGGTTACGACGACGAACTGGAGTCAGGTCGAGATCCCGATGAGGACGACGAGCATGCAGATGAGCTTCCCCGAGATGGTTTCTGACAGTTTGTGCAGAAATTCTTTGGTTATGCAAACCAGTTGTTGCAGCAGCTGTCCGAGTGGCTGGTCTCAGACGATCTTGGAGGTGAACATGCTGGATGTGGAGGTCCTGGGCTGGTGTGGTTACACGTGGTCTGCGGTTGTGCATGCTCACTATCACAGATTTGTGAACAATATTTGAGAGAAATGGTTTTTTTGTGTATATAAAGAAAATGTTTTAGATCTTTGAGTTCATCTCATGAAAAATGGGAGCAAAAACAAAAGTGTTGCATTTATATTTTTGTTCACTGTATAATTGTTCATGAGTCACAACTGAAGACTTTCAGACAAGACTTATAAGAATTCATCATTACCATGTGCAGTTAATTCTTGCTGTGTTGAGTCTTATGATTTATTCCTGCTTTTAGTTCTACTGTGACTAATTGAGAAGGGTTGTGATATTGAAAAAAAGAGCAGCAGTGGTTAGGAAAGATTATCAGTGTTGAAGTGAGGGCAGAAGTCAGCACCATTTTTTTGTTTGTTTTGTTTCTGTATTTTTTTTCTGTGTTACTGTCTTCTTTTTCTTTTCTTATAAAGTCTCTGTTTTCATGTTCATATGTCTCTTTTTTAAAGTAACATCCTCCCTCCTAATTCCTCAGAGTATCCATGACTACACAATGTCAAGAACATACTCTTCTTTCAATGTTGGGAGTGTTTTAACAGCTTTGTATTTACTTATCTCTACTTTCACCTCAACTCCACAAGAAGTCATCTGAATTGTCTACACCAGGGTTTACAGTGGCTATGCCTCTGTGTTGTAAAGGGGAATTCTACCAATTTCCTGCCATAAAATCTGTCACTTGAGCAGTATTGAGATTCAAGACAAAAAGTTTAAACGTTTCCTTTGTCAGATCAAAGGAGACCCTACTTGACCTTGGAATTAACTGAAAGAGAAGGATATTACCCTTCGTGTAAACCCACTGATAAGAACTGGAAGTACGTAATAAATGATTGTTCATACAAAAGGGGTTGTAAGAAATCTTTTCTGGACAGGATGTAACTGACTTTTCTACCTGAATAGTTCACAGCGTTACTTTAGGCTCTGATAACTTACAAAAGAACAAAACTGATCTGGACAATTATGGGTTTATATTACCTGCTAATGTTAGTCATAAAAATCCTAATCGAACCACCTTCTTTTTTATTCCCTTCAAGTCGTGCCGTCACTGCGAGCAACCAATGCGTCTTGGCGAGCCTGCTGTCTATGCTGAGCGCGCTGGCTACGACAAGCTGTGGCACCCAGCCTGCTTTGTGTGTTGTACCTGCCATGAACTACTGGTGGACATGATCTACTTCTGGAAGAAAGGCAAGCTCTACTGTGGACGTCACTATGGCGACAGCGAGAAGCCACGCTGTGGAGGCTGTGATGAGGTGAGACAGCATGTGATCATTTCAATATTTTGAAAAGTATCTTGAAAGTTATTATTAATTTTGCGTAATTTTTTTAAAAAGTTGATACTACTGTTCGGTCTACATTTTGACGTTTGTCTGTCCACAGCTGATCTTCAGTAATGAGTACACTCAGGCCGAAGGCCAGAACTGGCATCTGAAGCACTTCTGCTGTTTTGACTGTGACTGCATCCTTGCCGGAGAGACGTATGTCATGGAGAATGACAAGCCTGTCTGCAAGCCATGCTACATGACGAACTACGCTGTGGTAAGACAGATGCTCTTTCTCTGAGGTTGTGTTTGTTTAAATAGTTGACATTTTTGTTTGTTGGAAGCTGTTATCCAAACCACAGTTCAGATCTCTTTACTGCTTGCATTTTAAGCATAAGTAGCCCAGTCATGACAGTCACACTCCCAAGTCTTGTTATGACTGGCAAGACAAGTTTATTTGTAGCTCAGACAAAGTACTTTACATAAAGACATCAAATGTAAGAAAAGAAACACAAGGCTACATAAAAGGACAAATTCAAATAGGATTTAAAGAGTAAGAGAATATAAAATTGTGACACGCTCACTGCCACTGTGGGTTCTCTTCGCACAGAGTAGGCTGAGACCAAAGCTCATTTGCAAGTGCTCTTTTATTAGTACAGAAATCACGCACACTGCAGCCGATCACAGGCGTCTCGCTGCCGTCTGCCGTGCGTCTCTTCCCGTCCGTCTTTGTCCGTGGTTCTTTTCTTCTGGTCCAGCACGCTACTGTGTTGGGAAAAGGGCGAGAGTGATTAGCCAGTCGGGAACCAGTGTGTCAATCACTCTCACCTGGCGCTGCTCTCCTGAGCCCTCCCCACACCTCTCTCCTGCAGCTGATGCACCACGCCCCCGTCCACAAAAATAAATATAAACTAACATAGAATAATGTCTTTAAAAGTCTTAAAACCTTTAAAAACATTTAAAAGTACTGAGGACTGGAGCAGATCTCAAGTTTTAGGGCCAGATGACTGTAATTTAAATAGAGAGGCTTGATAAGGAAATGGAGGGATGAAGGGTCGGAGGTATGGAGGGTCAAAGGTATGACGGTATATAGAGGGTCGAAGGTATGACCATATGGAGGGTCGAAGTTATGACTGTATGGAGGGCCGAAGGTATAACCGTATAGAGGGTCGAAGGTATGACTGTATGGAGGGTCGAAGTTATGACCGTATAGAGGGCCGAAGGTATGACTGTATGGAGGGCCGAAGGTATGACTGTATGGAGGGCCGAAGGTATGAAGCGGTGAGGGTTGAAGATATCGAGGGTATGAGGGGAGGTAGGGACAAAGGTCAGAGGGAGGAGAGAACCTAGTTAGAAAACTTCATTTAAATTGGAGACAATACACAAACAATACCTGATATTTATTCATTATTGGAGGACATAAAAATGTTTTCTGTAAAAACAAGATTGTTTCAGTTTATGTGATAATATTACCCAGGCTGTCACTTTAGTGCAGGGGTGCCCAAACTGTTCCACAAAGGGCCGGTGTGGCTGCAGGTTTTCCTTCCAACCAAACAGCAACACACCAGACTTGACTCATTTAATCAACTGATCTCAGTCTTCAGAGAGTTGATTGGTCAAACTGTGTGCTCTTGGTTGGTTGGAAGGAAAACCTGCAGCCACACCGGCCCTTTGTGGAACAGTTTGGACACCCCTGCTTTAGTGTTTCTTTAACCCCTACTGTCTGTGTATATGACAGATACCTTACCCTCTTCCTGTGTTGTAAGTAAGCTCAGGGTGTCACGGGTCATTAGATTTGATGTAAAAGGGTGTCATGCAGGTTGAACAGAAAGATCTCTGTGTGAAAGAATGATTCTAAGTGAACGCTGGCCACCCAGAGTCAAAAATGTGAAGCACTCGGCTTGTGTTTACACGATTTATCTGACATAATCCCCTGCAAAGCCACTGTCTTTATGTAACTTCATACTGCTTCACTCCTGGCTGTGTCATTATAAATGTTAAGAGCTATAATGCTACCATTAAGTGTAGAGGTAGTATAAAGGTAGACATTCCACTGGATTACAAAGTATTGGTAGCAAAAAAAAAAAAAATTAAAAGTGTGATGTATAATATTTTTGAATGGAAAGTTGCCAGAAAAAAAATCTAAAAATAAATATTGTAAAATATTATAAAGGAATCTATGTATATTGACATCATTACATCTTCTCTCCTCCCAGAAATGTTCATCCTGCAAGAATGCAGTAGAGCCCGAAGCCCAGAGGGTTTCCTATGGCGATCATCACTGGCATGCAGAGCCGCAGTGCTTTAAGTGCTCCGGATGTGCCAAGTGCCTGATTGGCCAGCGCTTCATGGCCGTGCAAAGCTTCCTCTTCTGCTCCGCAGAGTGCAAGAAGAAAACCATGGCTTAGAGGGCCAAAACAAGTCCCTCCATCGTCTCCGCAACCACTTGTGAAACCAGGACAGATTGAGCTTAGCCTAGTACCAGAGCAGGGAAAACAAACACTGGTGCAGCTGGATGGACTGTGGTTGTGTTAACAAAATATCGAGTGCCTGATTCCTCTAATATAGAGACGTACAAATAGTCAATTTGCATCTAATTGCTTTTTGCTTTCTGTCAGTGGAAGGCCACAGTATTCATAAGTCTGTCTCAGCTAAACACCTTCTAGTTTCCAGTTCGTCTTCTGCCTTAAAATCAGCAGTCTTTTTTCTACACTGTTTTTTTTACTGATGAGATTAGTTTTGTACTGGTTGGAGGTGGCATTCCTGTTTTTTGGGTTGTGTTTTTCAAATCTGTGTCTGTTTAACAGTATTACCGCTGTTATACCCCAAAAATTGTACCTGTTGATTTAATGTGACACTATACTGCTTGAACTGATATTTACACTCGTCTTTGCAGCATATGATGAGCAATATTAGCCAGGTGTGGAGTTTACCTGTTTCCGGTGCATTTCAGCTTCATGAAATCATATCAATAACATTCTCAATCAAATCATAATGCAGCAGTCTGAGATTCAACTTAATGAATTTAGGTTTGGAAGTGAATTGGCACAATTCTGGTAGCAGTATATTTGTCTACAAGCTGCCATCTACTGTATTTTGATTGTATTTTAGGGGAACAAAACAATGTGAAACCTTCCAGTATACACCACTACCAGTGAAGAGGTATGCCTGTACGAACTATTGCTATCCAAATAACAGCGTTGGTGATAATCACAGGTAAAGTGCAAAAATATAGATTATTGCAACGATATTGGATGACATTAGCTTTTATGTAATGATTGGCAACTCTGTGTAATGCAACTCAAATGAGTACAACAGCACTGTAAACTATATCTTCAGAAGATGGTGTAGGATTGATTAAACGCCTGTCTGATGCAGATCATCACGAATATTTGCCTACTGTACAGGTGTTTCTTTCATTATTAGCTTCCACAAAGTAGCCTCTCATCTTGGGTCTTCGTAAAAATCATACATTTAAAGAATCCATTAAAATTACTTATTTAATTAAATAAGTCATTATTACAAGAAAAATATATCATTCAGTATAAATATAATAATGGGAAATAAAGATGATGAAACCAATAATGGAGTGCAGAAAATATATCTTCTCCCTCTCTAATTATTTAAGAATTGGCATACATCCATGTGGGTTTTCAAAGTACAGGATCATCCACCGGGCTCCTGATGGATATAAACGCTGTACAGTTGTTGTATAGGAATCATTTGCCATACTACCCAAAGAGTTGATGAATTCATGAAAAACACTGGAAATTGCTTCACATAAAACAATTCCTTCTTTGTTCTTTTTGTGCCATGTACTTTCCTTTCCGAGCAATAAACTGCACTTTAACTGATTTTTAACATATTTTTTAAAATAATGTGACTAACATCAATTCTGCTCAATCACTCGCATAGAATGCAGTTGAGGTTTTTACAGCTAATTAAAGCCCCCATGGTCTTCTTTCTCATGACTTCTGCTAGATTAGTCCTCGTTCTCATGACTGTGTGTGTGTGTGTGTGTACAAGCAGCTTGATTGACTGTTCTCTCTTTTTTTCTTGCACCTGTTGCAGTGGCAAACTGTCTTACTGGTCTTGTTGGATTCTTCTGATCACATGCTCCACATTTTTCACGAGGGCATTTGGACTTTAGTGAAACTAATGATGCCTCCATTAGAGAGAACCATAAGAGTGAGGCAGTATACAAAATACAGGGACACTGCAACAGGATTACTTCAATTGAATGCAGCCATTGTTAATGTTATTCATTCAAAGCTTTAACTTCTATGACGTGCCTTCTGTAAAAAGGTTCTCTTGGTGCATTTAGTGTGGTGACTTCATGATCTTCCCGTCATGGCTTCAACCTGAGCACAGATCTAATCACTATAACAGAAAACACTTGTGTGGCTGTGCAGGGCTTTTGATCCCGCTCGTTAAAAAAAAAGCTGTATTTCTTATTTCTGTAAATCCGTCCTACAAACACATGAGCTCTGAACTAATGATGTGATCCATCACAAGCTGGAAGTTGTGTGGCTAATCCCAGTATATGATCTCACTGTGTCCTAGTGCTCTTGTTGGGGAACACATGAACACTCACAGCAAACTGTAGTGAGTGTAATAAGTCTCTGAACTGCAAAAACATCTACTTAGCACACTTTAAAGAGATTAGACACTAACAGCATTGGCTACCATACAAGGTACCAACTGCTCATCATAAGGGAGCTAATCACATGGAACCACCGATTTTCTGATTGGTGGATGACGAGTAGATAATAAGTGAACAACCCACTCTGGGTGCACTTAAATAGTCTATCTTACTTAGGAAGGTTCCAATCTGAGTGAAATGATCTGGAAGTTTTGTTACAGTATATAGTATAAATGTTAAGGAAAGGAGCTTCAGTGCTTCCTTTCTTATCTCCTTGTGCATAGGATACACTGGACCATCCTTTACGAAAGCAGTCCCAACAAACGACTTTGATCATGAAGCCTGTTCTGTGTTGTTGCTGCTTTGACACACAGAGTAAAAACTTTTAACTGTTACAAATGTCCAGCGTCCTGCAGATTATCATGGAAGCTACCTTTGATTTTGAATCATTATGTTTTACCATAACTTGCTAATATGTTTATATATGATTGGACAGGGAGCTGAGTGACCATACTCAGTGTGACAAACACTTAATTTCACGTTTGTGACAGGTGGACAGTGGTCTTTAATTATTTTAATTCTGACCTGGAGTGGAGTTATATTTTTTACCGGGTTGTCCATGCTTATATTTCCTACATGAAGCAACACAGTAAGAGCACACAGGGAGAAGTATCTCAGATGCGCATTTTGTAGTCCATCTACTGAACTTTGTAGTTTTATAACATATCACGTCAATAACGTCCACAGTCACATAATGAGCTCATGACGTTTTCCATCAAGGTCAAGGTAATATTGGTTAGGAAAAGAATCACGTCATTTTTTGACTATTCAGCCATAGCTCCTATCTCTACAGCCGGTCTAAATCAACTGAATGACAAGGGAAATGGAAACTGCAACTTGAACTGACACGTTGTTTTTTCTGCAGCATAATTTCCATGGCATCCACAATGTGACCAATGTACATTACTGTTTTGTATGGAAAAAATAAAATGATGCAGAATGTGGGCCAATGGAGGTTAGCTAATTAAAGAAAGAACACAATATGAGGAAGCAAAATACTTTTGTGTTTTCATGTTCTGGAGCTGTTCATTACCATCCATAATCCACAAATGTTTTTATTTTATGTGCCTGTGAGCAGCAAGTAGATTTAATGTGCATACTGATCCCCCCCACTAGTTTTCAAACATGTTAAGCTAATTTTAAACTTGTTAATGAATCCTAGCCCTCGGTTTGTACACAAAACACATAAAGCACCAAGCAAACATCAGTTTGTGTTTACATCCTGTTGGTTCTTTACCTTAAATGATCAGTACAGCTCAGGGTGAGTCCTCTCTGACGCATCAGCTGTTACATTGTGATGGGAACTCTGTAGCAGGTCGACCATGATGGAAAAACCACCTCTGAGGGGCTCGTGTTTTCATTTACTGTGTGGAAACAAGCACAATTCAAGGAAGCTCCATCTATGAAAAGCCCCATTGTCTTAAATGGCAGTTGGCCCAAAATTGCGTTGCTATTTCCCCTCTTTCAACCACAACTCTGCCAGACCTAATGTGACCGAATCACCTGGCCAGCTCCAGGATCAGCCAGTCAGGGTTATGACTCCAACATCCTCTTGTCCTGTGTCAAATTGTCTTGTGACAAAAATTTCTCGCTTTTTTCCATGTCTTCCATTACAGGAAGTCGGGGCATTTTTAGTATTAGACTTGTCGTGTTGATCTAAGAATGAAAGCTTTTGTTTTGTGAAGACATGTATGCAAATAGAATTCAAAAATCAGTTTAGAGACAGGTGGGGTATTCTTCCTGTAATATTGTGTGCTTGTTGGACTTTGCATATGATTTGTTCCAGAATTGAATTTGCATTTGTAGGGCAGTTTTACATAGAGATTTGCATCATGTTTAAAGTTCACTTCAATCCTGCTTTGACTGCCACATCCTATGTTGATCTCATCGGTGGAGTAAAACTTGTTTTGCTCTTGAGCACTGTGCTGGCTCATGGGGAAGCTGAGATGCTGAAGTGTTGATTGACATGTGGTTTACCTCACCAACACTATATGATTAATGTTTTTTCTGGTTCTCCTGGATCCAGGATCAGGCTAATGTGAAGCAGAGGAATTGAAGGCACTGGATGAAAAACAAGAGCAGCATTTTCTTCAGAGTCTTAAAGAGTCACTAAGTTAATTGTTTTAGACATTGGTTGCTCCTCAAAATGTTATGTGGTTACCTACTTAGCACTGCTAGGTTTCTTGGTATAAACAAATGTCAAGAATGATAACTGTCTGTTCCATCTGTCTTTTTGTCTGTTATTTACAGATTTTAGTGAAATTTGAAAATCTAGACCATGTGCCAAAGAAGAACTGGTTAGTTTTTAGTGCAGAGTGCAGCCAAAGTTTAAAGTACTTTTTAGCTCACATCACATGAACAATGAAGTGTAGTTGGAGAAATGTCCTCAATTCAAGATACTTAATCTTCACCACATGATACGTGAATCAGCAGGATGCCAAATTGTATAGGTGTGGCTTAATTGACATAAACATACATGATTGATATTTTAAGGTGTTTCTACAGGTGGCACTGCTTCGACAATATATATTTAAATTACTGTAACTTAGTGATCAGATCCAGATGTGGATTAAAGTCATCATATCAATTAGAAGGTTATGCATCCATGGAGAGTCCATTCTAGTTTGTAAAACCTTTTGAACCCATGGCACTCTGCTGTTCAAAGAGCCATTCTTGCAGCAAGCTTCACTTCACACACATCTGTGTCAACTCAGTGACATAGCAACACTTTACTATTGTTGCATGTTGCCCAACATGTTTCATAACCTGTCCAACCCAGCCTAAATAGGCTAGTTAAAATCTCCTGTGGAGAAACCCTCTCAGAGTGAAGTCTGCAGTCTGCCTCATCTTCATAAATCACACTCTCAGCTTGCACTCAGAAGTTCTGTCATATATTACAGTTATGCATGTATGAATGTAGGGCAGCATCTCTGCAAACTGCAGTGAGTACGTGTCATAGGCAGAGGGATAAGAGATTAAATCAAGATGAGATTTTGTAAGTTATCTGGAATTTGAGTTTTCTGTTTTTACAGCCATCAACTACAGCAGAGCAGTGCGGAGACACATCAAACTCAGTTTCATGGTTTTATGTTTAGATCACAACAAAATATTTAAATGTGACCATCTTTATATTAGAGGATATTGTATTAGTCCGCGAAGAAAGACTACAGATTCCTGTTGTGTTCTCTGTAGTCTAAACACATTCTTACCCTTACAGTTTACCTTATTTTATTTGTAGTTTTTTTTCTTTCACTCATATGGTGGAAAATGAAAAAAAATGTCCTTATGGCAATATTTTAATCACAACAATGACTCAAACAATGTGTAATGTGAATATGGTCACTCATGGTGACAAAGCCACAGAGAATTATTGTGCAACTTTCCCATAAACGTAGATTTTAGCATCTTTAGTGTTAGCATTGTTTTGGCTTTCATGGTTCACTGTTATCGCTCTCATCTGCATCATTATCAAATGCAGAAGGCCAGTAGTGATTTATTCATTATTCACTGCCCATCATCAAACAGCTGACAGAAAAAGTTCACGACCACCTAGTTCACATAGCGGAGCATTTATCTTCTAAAGAGTTCAGTTGTTTCAGACTAAAACAGAGCTATAAAAAGAGTGAATATTGGACCAAATTAATATTATTGTGACACTAGAATGTTGGCAGTGTCATGCTGTGTTTACAGCTTTTTGCATTACTACCCCCATCCAGGACTGCTCTTCATCTGAGGTGGGGAAGTTAACTTGACATGCATTTGTAAAACCATGAGAAAATATGCTTTCTAGCTTTGTGTCTTCGCCGGTGGTACACCGAGCTGTAATGGGCCCATTATCCTCTCTGAGGCTAGAGGGCCTGGTATTGATGGTCGGTGGAGACTGCACCACACGGGGCAATGAGCCCTTTCCAAACTCAAAGAGAAAGTTCTTCTTCTTCTTGTTTTTCAAAATGAAAGAAGTCAAAGACAATTTTTGTTTTTAAGTATATGTTTATTGTTTTTAAAAATGAAAGAAGTCAAAGACAAAATTTGACAAATAGTACAAAAGTAAAGGTTTGTTTTATTGGCTAAGCTAATAACTAAGCTAGTTAACTGCTAAGCTCTTCTTTGCCTTTTCATCAATGCTCCCATACAGTGGATAAGTTCATTCCAAACGAGCCTGAGTGCAAACCCCTGAAGATCATTTTAACTCACATAGCTCAGTTCCTGTCCCAGCAACCAAAACTAGTTATTATACATAAGAATATGTTTCAGCTACTGTATTCGGAGGAACAACCAATGCAGAGACAAAGAGTTAGAGCCCTAGATAACACACCTGTAACACTAAAAACATAATGAAAGAGAGCAGTTCAGGCATGAACAGAGTAAAGTGGAAAGGATTTTCAAAATCACTATGATAAGACCAGATCAGAGAAGTTGAGAAAGGTATGAAAGGATGCAGGAAGGGGACACTGTCATATAATGAAGCAGTGATTCTCATTTTTCAGTAGCGTGATGCGCTCTGAAATGCATGCATGATTGAAATCAAAACAGCATGTTAAGGTGAGGCTTCATTCTTTCTAGCTAATAAGTACATCCAGTTCTGGCTCATCAGACTCCATCATCCCAGGTTAAGCACTTACATAATGTACGATGGAATCCTGAAAGGTTTCCTAAGAGAAGGGGAAACATCAGCCTTTGCAAGTATCTTAACACTACTGGTACAAATGCCAACTCTCTGATAACTCACCACCCACATTCCTGCAGAGAGGGTGGAGGAACTGAGCAGGAACGATTCATTTTTATGGAATGTCATTATAGAGGCTTGGTATTACAGGCTATGATCCAGCCAACAGGAGTGATCACGTTCGTTCAGTGATACAGTCTGAAAAGCTGTGTGCTTAAATTCAGTCACTCAGTGTATAGTACTCTTTCAGTACAGTGGTGGATGATTGTCAGTTCTATTTACAGGTTAAAAGGTCAGTTTAAAAAAATAAATAAAAAAGATAATCAGATATTGCCTCTGTGGTTATTTAGCCATGCAGAAGGTTGCATTCATATCTCCAGGTTTTGAGATATTTATTAATGTCATAGTTGATAGGAAGTTAGGAAATTAGTTAAGAAACACAGATGCTTCAACACACACACAAAGGCCCAATGAATGGTTTGATGTGATGCTATAATCGTCACAGTCTTATAAATAAAACAACCAAATACATTACCATGTCCATACTCTAAACAAGAAAATATAACACCACTACTACCTACCATGACATTGCCCATTTATTTGTGGACAACCATTTTGGCTTTCTGGACTTTGCCATCTTGGTTTTTTGGAGCCAGAAGTGACCTTATGGAGCTTATGAGTGACATGCTGTGTTTTGGGCTATGCTTGGTTTTGACTAATTTTTTATGCAAAATAAATAATGCCATTGTACCTGGTTACAGACTTGACAGACATGTATAACAGCTAAAACATGTCTGAAAACATTTGAAAAATGGTCAATGCAGCAAAATAATTTATATTCATATTTGAGTTTTGTGAGCCCAGTGTCTTTGTGAATGTCAGTGACATGACTAGCTTGAGTGAATGACTTGTAAATCACATGGTAACCATGCCCTGAAACATACCCTACTTTATTGTCTATTTTACTCTAAATGGGAACATAATTTACATAATGAACATCATGCTATGTGCTAGAGCAGTGGTCCCCAACCTTTTGCGGACCGGTCAACGCTTGACAATTTTAATGCGGACGGGGGGAGGAGTCATTTCGAAATAAAAAAACGTACCGGTCCGCGGCCCGGGGGTTGGGGACCACTGACGAACTGAGCTGATCTGAGACAGCGCTGTGGGAAAGTAGCCTAGGTGTTGAGGGCGGGGACAGTCATCATTGAAAAAACTAAAACGTGCTTTCGGCCTCCGAATGCAATATGCAGCGTCCACGCATAGGCTTATCTAACATGAAAAATTAACCCATTTTTTATTTACATCTCTCTCTCTCTTTCCTTTTTTTTTTTTTTTTGGAATTTTTTTTTTTTTTTAAATTTCCCCCCAATGTCACGACCCGGTTCGGAATGTCTCGCGGACCGGTACCGGGTCGCGACCCGGTGGTTGGGGACCGCTGTGCTAGAGAACAACAAATGTAACCATAAACTCATGAGGAAGCTGTTTACTGAGGTAATAAACGACAACAGAGAAGTCTCCAGTAAGGCTCAATATAATCTGACTTCTTTGCTGTCTACTAATTATATCTATTTATTATGTGCTTGCCTTCCAAAACCATTACAAACAGCCAAATGGGTTTTCCAGGAATACTACAGTTAAGGTTTGTTTAGGTCAGGGAAAATGACTTGGTTAGGGAAGGATCATGATTTGGGTTAAAATTACTTTTTTTTATAGTTAGAGGACATCTATTGTTACAATAATAATTGCAGTTTGGATTAGGAAACAATCTCGTCATGGTTAAAGAAAACAACACTGACTGTCAGTAGGAAACATGGTTACGGTGACTTCCTCTCACTGTGGACTTTGTGCCTCTTTGCACTGCTAAATCTTACAGCCACAGTCGCTTGAATGTAAACATGTCATTTTGGAACAATTGATAATTTCATTTTTTGGGGGGTGGCCAGGTCAATAACTATGGGAGACTTCAGTGCTACAGCACCCCTATCATCACAACACCAAATGAGAGTATATTTTATGAAACAATAACGTTCGCTTATCCAGTAGAGGCTTTGTAGAAGTTGAATCTATGCTAAGGAAAACCAACGCTGTGCGTTTCTGAGCAACAGAAGTTTATTTATTTACATCAATGATAGCTCCAAGTGGGGTGTAATGTAAAAGTACTGCATTGTTTAACTAGTAGAATTGGTTTAAGAGCTGCTACATAATAATTACTCAGATGCTGCATTGATCGTTCCCCAGAGAACGAAAGGAGTCATTTCAGGTAAGTGGTTATTTTCCAACCACTTCATCATGCTTCTCTTCAATCTTCTAATTTCCAGGTGTGGTTTATTCCCTAAATTCCTCCTGCTCCTTCATATCAGAGATTCTGTTCTTGATGCATTATCCATTATCTTCTTCTTGAGAGCCTTCATCATCGTCCTCCCAACACTTTTTATGATCCTCCTTCTACTCCGTCCTCCTCGTCCTCATTTTTTCAGAACACCGTGATCCTTACAGGAGAGTCTTAATATGAATTATGTTACTTTGTTGTGTTTCACCCATCAGAACCTCCTTTGTGAAATGATTTGATTTCTCATTTTCCATATAGTCTTCAGCCTGATCTCTCTCCCAAAATCTTGACAGATACTTTGATTGAGGTGCCAGATACCTGTGTGTGGACCATATGGCATCCAGATTTTTAGTTACCTCTCCATGCTGAAATCATCCTGAGTCGACGCCAACAGAACATAGTGATCTCAGTTTTTTCTGTGTAATCTGTCTCTTATTGTACTTGTTTATTTGGCTGGCAAGATATTGATACCACAAAGACAGATATGAGGAGACATTCAGCTATAATGCTGTTTCAAACATAACACCTGAAGAGGAAGCAGCTCCAAATCGGTCAGGGTTACAGTTTGAAAACACTGCAGGTAAACCATAAATCTCAGCTTATCCAGTTTTTATATAGGTCCTGGTTCTGATCCATCACATGGAAACCTCAGGAAGTTTTTGATTTATCCAGCAGGAGTCACTCTTCTCTATGAGCATGTGCTTTAGAATTACAGCTTGGGTATTGGACTAAATGGGCTTTTTAGAGTCTGTGGGTTTAAAAATGTCTGCCTGTCATTTGTGGAAGCACCTGTTGAGCAAACGTCTGACAGACCTCCATCTTTACAGCTCTGACTATGATCCTGCCTATTCAGCTCAAACATTTCCCTGAGGCCTTTCATTTTGTGTCCATTCTGATTTTCTGATTTTACAAATGCAGAGAGCAGCAACATTTAAGACTTTACAAATGAAGCAGTTTTCTGTCCAGTTTTCTCACTTTTTTTCATACTTTTCATGTAGTCATATGTCACTTTATAACAATGAACTCACTTTACTGAAAACCAGGCTGCACAGTATTTATCAGTGTTCGTCAATTAGTCAGCACCCTTGATTGAGGAATCCAAACTACGCTGTTTGGCAGGATGCTCATGTTGCCATAGCAGCACAAACAGGCCCAGACATCTTGTTTGTGTTTGCTTTTGAAGGGGCAGATTAGTGGTGAGAGAACATTCTTCGATCCCAGCAGCAGCGGAGGTCAAGTCAAGTCACGTTATTTTGTTTTGTTTTGTTTGCATACAACCCTATATTGAATAAAATGTCTCATTGGGCTTTACTGGACCATGAAATAAATTGTGCAACAGAGCACTGCAAAGAAGAACCTATTCAATCCTTTTCAGCCTTAGTAATGTTAGCATTTGAAATCAATACAAACATGGCAGACTAACTGTGCTAAACATTACAGGAATATAAGATAAAACTCAAGAGTCCGACAAGAAGATCAATACCACTCAGATGCCTGTGTTGTCTGTTGAGCCAGTAAGTGATTAGCTTATAGACTAGCATATAAGCATATAGACTAGAAGCAGTACTTCATACTCAGCCAATCTAGCCTGGCTCTGTCCACAGATAAAGAGATATGAGTACCAACACCTCTGAAGCTTATTCGTTTACACAGTTATCTTTTTTGTTTAACCCGTATACGAACAGAAATGTAACAATTACTTTGTTGTGGTTCTATTTCTTGGTGGACAAGCGTAGAGACTGAATGTCACTGCTTCCATCTGATATTGTTTATGTCTTTACAAGAGATGGATATGAAGCTCCAAATCAACCCTGTTGCTAATTTCGACCAGTGACCAACCACGGTATGGCAACAAAGACGATAGATAATTCCACACAGTATATAAGAGCCATCTATAATGCTGTCTGACATACACCTCTACCTGCAAACAAAGTCAGTTCCTTGTTTGGAACCTTCCTAAAGTCAACTGAATGTAAAGTCTATAGGACAAGCAGGTGGGGCCATGTGAAGAGACATTACTGTACAGTGAGAGCAACTTTCATTGCAATGGATGGAAACTGTCTTGCAGTCCAGAATCCAATTCTACATCCGCATGATAAACCCTTGATGATTTAGGTAACAACATGGTTTGTCTTCTGGCACAGTCAGTTCATGATTTCTTGGTTTTTGAGTGTAGTGGACACTATAATGAGTATTTGCAAGGCCACCAGCGTGGCAGTACACTGTTTGTCTCTAAGTTTTATGACACCCATGAAAGAACTTTGAGACAGAGTTGATAATTAATTTTATAGAAATATTTACACAGAGCTTTATGGTGACAATAACAGATAATCACTGCATTTACCAGGATTTTATTGCCCTGATCCTACTTCATATTGACTTTGGTCTCCTGGTTTCTGTTTGCATTTCATACTGTCCACCGGTTGATGACTCTGTCTTACAGATGGCAGTGTTTGTTTCAGTTTGACATATTGGAAGCGATACAGGCTGCATTTAGAGTCATCTGAAATATGAATTCAGACCTATGGGTTGACAGGCTGTGCATAGTCACATAGCTGGGTGATTGTGCATGAACCTAAAAAGAAAGTTATACAACCCTGTTTCCAAAAAAGTTGTTTTTTGGAAATTGCAGCAACGAATTATCAGGTATATAATAAGTTTTTTTGTTATCGAGAATGAGTCCGCACTGTCTACTGTATCTGTGCAAATGATTTACCCTGTCCTGACCGTTAAATTCGTGACTACAGCCAAACTTCTCATTACAAGTTTCCCTTTCCTCCCATTGTCAACCACACTCTTCCTCTTTTCAGTGCTGCAGGCTGGAAAAAGCTGCAGCTTGAATTCTCTCAGAGGTAATCAGTGCTCCATTCAAGGTTACAGTATAAAATGATGACGCGGTGATGGTGATACTCTGCTGTGTCTGGATTAGACGTGATTTAAAGTTTCATTGTCGAGCATTATCCAGTAAGAATATATTCATGTGGGTTTGATTTTGAGACAGAGTCAGGGCTAAATATCATTGTGGAATTACCTGTTGGATAAAAAGCATTCTGGGGACAAAGGGAGCAGTATCTGGTCCTGAATGCATCATTATTTTATGTGCATGACTCATTTAAACCATTTTCACAGTCAATGTCTTTTTTTCCCTAACTCTGATTTTTTTTGTGTGTGTGTGTGTGTGTGTGTGTGTGTGTGTGTGTGTGTGTGTGTGTGTGTGTGTGTGTGTGAGTTCAGCTGTAAGTTGCAGTTTGCTAACTTAAAAGTCTTTCTCCCCTATAATAGGATTGTTTTTTTATATAGTATTTCTTAGATTTTGTGTAAGTTTCATAAGTATCTACAATTCCACTTTTACACGGATGTATAATTGTTTGTGAACCAAAATGAAAACCAAGGAATAATTGGTAAGTAGGTATGAAAATTACATCTCACAAGCAAGGACCAAAACCAGCCAATAAATCACTTCTTAATTTGTAAAGAACTTCAAGCATGCACGCAGTGTACGTAAAGTCACTACAAAGAAACAATGAGTTTGTTTTTGTGTTTTTTGACTAATTAAAGTAGCAGAACGTGAAGTTCAGAACTTTCAGGGCAAGGTCAATAATAAGATGTTACATGTGCTGGACACATCAAAGTTGAAGAGGTTAGTGCTTCTGTTAGTGATTCAAATAGACCATGTGTTTGTGTACAGCATGATTCTGAGAAAAAAATCAACATTTTTCTTATTTTACTTTTACCTGCACCCTGTATGCCCAACCCGGTTGGTATGCCAGCAACATGAGACACTGGAACGTCATTTGGTTTCCACAGAGCTGAATGACCAATGAAAAATTCTGGCTACTGCACTGATGGTCAACAAGCTTGTCCAATGAGAAAATCTGGCCATGGCTGAATCAGATTTCTGTGCCTACTTATTTCCTATAAAATGTAAGTTTCCTTCTTTCTTTCCTTGAACAAGGTTGAAACTATTTATTGCAACAATAAAGTTTTGGCTGTGCAGGTTTGCATGTGATTCTCCAGAGCCAATGTAAGTAAATTTGACACAGACTGTGCCTGAGCTCACAACCTCCCTGACCTAAACCAACATTCAACAATGAATTATTAGAATGCTTTGGTCACTTGGGGGCAGAACAACTCCACAACAAACACATACCCTAAATATATCATTGTCTAAAGTTAAAGCAGCTAATCATATTATCATAAAAGCTTTGTGGCCCAAAAAGGAAAAAAAACCTATTCATTTATTTATTTAATACAGTTACATTATTGCAGGTTTAACAACATGATGGCAAACAATTACCTGTTTAGATGACAGATGCAGAGCAAGATTAGCAATTATTTGGAGCCGTGTCCTTTTAGCCCTAGTTTGAGCTCCAACCTGAATCAGGTTACTTAGCTGCCAGACTTCCCACTTTTATCACCAACTAACCATCAGCTGTTTGGTACAGGTGAATAAGAATGATGAGACTGACATACACAGTAAATATGCTATAAAACCAACACAATACGCTAGAACAGGCTAAGAAATCTCTGTGGAGTCCGTGGATCAGCATTGTTTACGTCTATATGGTAAATTAAACATAAGATAGGATTAGTGGAGCTTTAAACGAGCATGGAACACATTTTTTCCACTTCTGGATATATGCATTCCGTTGTGTCAGTACTTGTGCAATGACAATAACATCAATTTTATTGTAATCTCATCTCATCTAATCTAAATTCTTGAATGAGAGGGGCCCGAGGAACTAAGAGGAAGATAAATTTACTGGGAAGCAGGTGGTACTGTACACTTACTGTAACTCTTAGCATTGATAGTAAACTCAGATTTTTGTAAAGGAATGAGAAAGGTGAAAACATCATGATGCATGCATGCCAGTTTCACACGAAAATGCTGTGTGTGTGTGTGTGTGTGTGTGTGTGTGTGTGTGTGTGTGTCAGTATAAAAGCCTGTTGGATTTTTTTACATCTGCTTTTAATGAGGGGATTCCACTGCTGTGCCAGGCAGAGCAGAACAGCGCAGTGGAAAATCATTCTCTCACACACACACACACACACACACACACAGAAGAGACACTTAACTCGTGATATGGAGCAGCGTTCATTCATCACTGATACTGAAGAGGTGCATAAGTGTGTGTATGTGTATGTGTGTTTAACTAACATATCAATGTATCTCTTTAAACTAACATGAATTAAACTATTGAGCTGCAAATCTGGAGTCCTTATTGACATTATTAAAAAAGCCTAAGTGTGTGAGTCGAGAAGAATGGGTTCCCTTTGAGTTATTTTTATTGGAAAATATGCAGTCAGGTTTT
Organism: Larimichthys crocea; assembly: GCF_000972845.2. Classification (NCBI taxonomy): domain Eukaryota; kingdom Metazoa; phylum Chordata; class Actinopteri; family Sciaenidae; genus Larimichthys; species Larimichthys crocea. Next base: position 21,365,727 of record NC_040020.1, on the reverse strand, counting down.
AAATATGGGAAATGAAAATGCTTTGATTGAGGAGGTGTAAGTATGATTGTGCTAAATCGTATCTGATGATAAGATTTGTAGGATCTGAGCATTATCCAATAAATACATCTTCAATCACGTCATTGAAAACAGTATAATACTGATAACAGTACTTGTACAGTATGTGTTTAAATCTAATTTAAATCCCCTTTTTATGCTCAAATCCTCCCCTGTGAAGATTTAATGCCTGAACTCCATGTCATAGTCCTTTGATTATAATCCTTCTCCTCCAAACTCAAATTCCCACAATGATTTTACTGTTTCCATAGCTACATATCATCATGCATGCATCATGTTTCCACTGAATCAGTCACTCAGTCAGTAGCCATTTCAGAGGAAACTTCTCATTCCTTTACACTCATACATCTATTTGACCTCATTTTCCCTCCACCCTTACTTGCTCCCATTAACCTTTTACATACACACATCCCTCCTTCCACCACTCATCATGCTCCCATAACTCCTTCCATGTAGTAAAAAATAAATAAATAAATGTCTCTTGTACTGTAGCTAGATAAGAATTCCTCCCCAGAGTTTTGGCAAGCACCAGGAACAAAGTTTAAGAGCCTGTAAATGTCCGAGGCAGGAATGTGAGGCTGCCTTGTATGGTCATAAGAATTGACTGCTGGTTCTTTTTTTATACCCACTCATGTCTTTTTTTCCCTGTGAGGATCTAGGCTGGTTTTGATACACAGGGGAACACAGAAGGAGGAGGCGAAGATAAAAGGAGGTTCCCTGACCATGCCCATCAAGGTTTAGAGGTTGAGGTGATGGAAACAGGATAAGGAGTCTTCATTTTCATCCTGTGAAAACTCAGATTTAGTAATAAACTTTTGCTGAGGGAGAACATTCTTTACATGCTGTTCAACTTTGGCTGATAAACTCAAAAATCAGTTTTGATGCTTTCTTTTGAGGGAGATGGACAGTCCAAAATATATGAAGCTAGTATTTTAGCAGTTTAATTTTACACAATCCAGCTCTGCCTGTTCCTCCACAACACAGTTACAATATGCAGTCAGACACACAATTCTACAAATAGTATTGCTACTTTTGAATTATGTTAAATTAGTATCAGGATAGCATATGTTGACCAGACACTCCATGACTGTCCTGGTTTAAAGCTGGGTGTCCCAAATCCTGAAACATATCTGTACATCACTAAGATATCCCAGTTCAATAGTTTTCACCACAGTGGAAATAATAGTGATACTTGTTTTTAGAGCTTTTATCATGGCCTATCCACTCAATAGGCAATCTACAATGAGTCTGAACTCATCACTGAATTGTTGGTGTATCAATGTGTCGTCAAGATTGTTGCCAGTCTGTGACAGGTAAACATCATTGGCTCTTTCTGTGAGACCCTATCACTATGCTAGTTAGTGAACTGTCATGTCAAAGAGAAAGTCTGACTTTTCTAAAGAGCTCCAGGAGGCTTGCTGCTTCCTTCGTAAAGTACCTAGTAATTAAAATGTTGCATTCATGACATCTATGGTATGTTGAAAGGTGCTGAAAGAATTGTTCCCCATCCTGATGAAAACCTATGGTACATGCATAAGCATTTACATGTGCATACATGCATGAATGTGCAGTTTGAAAATAAGGTTTGACTAGCTAGATTCCTAACTATTAGTTAGCTAACTTGTAGCAAGCCAGTTTACTCCGCAAGCTTTTTGGGCTAGCCAATGCCAGCACGTATCACAAACAAGGTGGTTAACCGACCAGCGTCACCAATCTATATATATATTTATTTTAGGAATTATGTTTTTCTCTGTGACATTACAGCCTTTTAAACAGCGATACATCACTTTTTGATTGTTTGAGTGCTGATGTCAGTCAATCTTAAAAGTATTTGCACTGAACTAAACAAAAAGATATTATTCACCAAAGCACGTCTAACATACACCTGAGCAAGGTGGTCATGTGAAACTGTGTGCAGTGGGAGTGTACTCCACATAGATCATCATGTGTTCATGACAACATCATTAGCAGCATTCCGGCATTATTAAAAAGAAAGATGAAGAGACATAAAATGCCTGACAGATGTATGAGCAGAAAATAAATAGATCTTGTTTTACAGTGAGGACAGTGGAAGAGGCTCCCTTCTTTGGAGGCTGTACAACAATCCTGATTCTTTTAGTCTGACTCACCTGCCTCTGCTCACCTGTATCGAACAGCCCAGTAGTGAACATGTGTAAAAGAAAACCAGAGGGATTACAGAGATGGGTGATAGTCAGTATCTGGTTCAGACTTAAACAAACCCAGTATGAATGAGATCATATATGCACTACATGTAGACAAATTCAGGAACACACTACACACATACTCTTGAATAAACGTCTTCACATGCCTCGTCAGCCCTCCCACAGATCAGTTTGTAGCTGCATCTGGTCAAGGCCAAGCCATTTAACCCAGGTTATGTGTAGTATGTGTGTGCAACAGGCTGGGTGGTAAGGAGGGTGTGATGTTTACAGAGCTGCCAAGTTCAGTGCTCTCAAACTCTTGTACTTCTACTTCTGCTTTCTCTCTTTCTCTGCTCTAAATTTCCTTCCTGCATCACATAGTCATTTTTTTAGGCCAAAGACAGACTGCAATCTTGCTATTCTGGCAAATGCCTGGTGAGCTGTGAATTCAGCAACAGAAATGGAGATTTTTATTGTTGTAAAAATTAAAACTTGCCAGCAGTTGGCCCACTTGATGGTGGAAATATTGGTTACAAGATCCTAGAATTTCAACTGGCCAGCTATACAGTAACCAGAGAGTGTAAGGCAGGTGACCCAATCCTCGTCCGTCTATGTAATATAATGTCAGTCAAATGTGAAATGATTGGAATAAAACAAGACAGAAAGTGCAGAATTTGATTTAAAAATAAAGATGAAATTAAATGAATTGATAAAGGACCAAACAAAAACAAGAGACAAAAAAAGTTATGGCTGATGCCGCAAGATGTTTGTCAGTATTAGTTGAGAGCAGACTGACCAATACACTGGAATTTGTAAGAAGTAAATAAGGAGAAAGCATTGCACCATAAGATTATTTTATGATTAATTTACGTTTAGAAATTGGAATCCTTCTCTGCTTCTACAGACTGGGGGCAGTGGATGCTGACCACCATCTACTATAAAGTATCTCATACAACCCTTCTTTAGAATAGCTGAACCTTGATCTCTTTAAAAAACTGCTTGCATGATTTTACATACAGTATAAGGGAGGCCTTTTGTGAGGAGGCATGTTATTATGTGCTGCTTTTTATGTCAAATAATCCTCTTCTTCTGTAATCTTCTTCTGAAGCATAAACATTTTACCTTTATTATGATCTATTTTTTGTTTTATCCAATAGATTGCAATCATATGAGCCTACTGAAGAATGTGTGGCTATTATGACAGCATAAGACCCAACATGTTTGGAAATAAATGTTTCATAAAAGGTCATTCAAATGCAGTTAGGAAACTATAAAGGAAGGAAATGTGTTATTAGGAATGTTATTATGTTTTTATATACAGGTAACTTGGCATTTGTGGTAAAGTGTTAACTGTGTGCTCATTATTTTAACACTTACTATGGAAACCCTCCTTCAGGCCTTAATAAATTAAACTATACTATATGGAAGAAGTGGTAACATCCTCCTTGCTTTCATTACTCTCTCTCTCACTCTTACACACACACACACACACACACACACACACATCTCTCTATTTGATGAAGTCATCTTTTGACAGCAGCAATGTAGTGAAAACAGAAGATAGAAAGATGAAAGGCAAACTGTCTTTCATCTTTCCACACGCACTCCCAAATTCCATGAGCGAACAGCAAGGTTTGGTGTCAGCCCTGGCCTGACTCTCACCTTGTGACCTTTGACCCTTAACCACACCCATCCTACTAGTCGCCAGTCAGTGCCAAAATCCACACTTCTCCAGTTTGAGTTAGGGAACATGATCGTGGACAGCCCTACGTTGCCGTTTTTGATGGATTAGCCTCAGGAAACTTAAATACACTGAGTCAAAGAAAACAAATGTGCAATACTTCATAAATTCATCAGTGGTCTGGCATGAGAAGAGGACTGCAGACACAGATAAGAAGACTTAGATTAAACACTTGTCTTACTCAATCCTTAAAGAAAAGTCTTTAATTACCTCATATATCCCTGTGGGCCAGCTCGTTCTCCTGGCATGAGGACAGAGTCTAAATTAACCTCTGTGTGATTAATTCTTCATAATTACATGACTGCACAGTGAATATCTGTGGATGTAACCCTGAAACATTATCCCATCAAAATGATTGACTTGTTTCAACAATGCTTATCTTCATGACTTCCAGCAAAGACTAGTGGGTCTGGGTCTGACTTGTTCTCTGTGTTTTTTGGTGTGCCGATCAAGACTTGTTGAAAGAATGTGTACATGGGAATGTTGTTATTGTACACTCTGGCCTTCCTTTCATAGAAAATATTCGCAAAACAGAGACCTGAAGAAAGAGGAACAAATAAGGTCCTTGAACTTTGACTACCTATAAAAACTGTAGAAGTGGATGTTGTAGCTCAACTTTTCTTGACAGGAGTAAAACTCTGAATTTCTTGTCTCGCTTGACCAGACAATTTGTGACAATTTGTATTTGTATCATTTCACTGAAGACATTCTTGGAAATCCTTCCCCCTGTTGGTTAACCCTCTAAACATGTAAAACTGATATAAACTCATGTTTTATTTTATAATACAATGGATAATAAAACAACAAGGTAGTATGAAATGTAACACAATGATTCCATTTGGACTCCGCTGGTAGCACTTTTTGCTGTCACTTTGTGAGACGGAGAACAATGTTTCAGAGTCCCTTCAGCTGCAATTATCACAGAGGTCAGACCCTGTGAGTTGCATTAATACAGCTGTCTCTTTGAGAGACATGTCTCAGAACACGATTGGAAAGGAACCACTCATTAATCTAAGCAAGAATTATATAAAATAAAATATATTATCATCTTGACATACAGATAGATTTTGGACACATAGTTGTCATGAACAGGGAAATTAGCTGTGGAGACCAAAACAGTTTTTTGTACTAAGCTGTTTATTTCTGTTGTGAAGTTGGACATTTTTATATAGGGGCTTATGGTGACTGACTCAACGTGTAGCCAGTAGAGGAACTGCATTGTCCTTGGCACTTTCACATTGGCTTCACTTCATCAAATGGCACAAATACCTTTATCAAAGTCAAATGTACCAAATCTTACATAAGATTGCTTTAATCTTTAATCCACCCCAAACCTTGAAATCTTTAAACCAATCAGGGTTCTTGTCAACTGCTTGACTACATGTTTTCTGGCAAAGGTGTCTGGCCTCTAATCAAAGATTACAGTAAAAGTTAATGTAGAGCAAACTTAACTGAAAATATCATTATCATAAATTAACAACAAGACACAGATAATACAAAATGAATCTATATGAGGTGAACTGAATGTGCAGTACTTTTTTTTCTTAGCCTATTCTTAGCACACCTGTCATGTTTACAGGTTGTCCTACATAACCATGTGATGAGCTCTGGCTGTCTGTAGATCTGGACCAACCTGCTTCACATCATCTGTCAGTGTGCCGTGATGCCAAGTGCTGGCTTCCTCTTGCATAACTGTCATACTCAAGAGGTGATGGAAGTGCATTAGAGTTCTCTGGAGTGAAAGCAGAGTTTTGTAGTGCATAGAGGATCTGATGATCAGATGAAGCTGCCCTCTCACCTTCCCGGCAAAGGGGCAAGACACATCAGGAAAGTATTGTGTAGTGTTGGTACATAAGAAACAAAAGAATGAGAAAATATAGAACAGAGGGTAAATCCTGGAGGCTCTGCTCAGACTTGCTTTCATCTTTCTGACAGTGTCCTGAGAGTTGTTGCCTTTTGGATAAAGGCGAGGCATATCAAACACTTTTGCTTGGAAGTGATTTTTACAGTACCTCCCGTCTTTTGTGAGTTAGGTAATTGTCAGGACAAATTCAGGCTTGATGGGCAGAACTGAGCTTGTCTGTCTTTTCAGCTTTCTCTGCTGCATAACTTCCTCAAGGTATCGAGAGTACTGCACAGACAACAGCTTTAACTGTTGTCTGTGCAGGTTACAAATTCTGACAAGGGAAACAGATGATACTATTTACATATATATTGTGTGTGTATATATATACACTGCTCCAAAAAATTAAAGGAACACTTTGAAAACACATCAGATCTCAACAGGAAAAGAAATCATGCTGGATATCTTTCCTGATATGGACTGGGTAACGTATTAAAAAACGAAAGGATGCTACATCATTAATGGAAATGAAAACTATCAACCTACAGAGGGAAGACATCCCCAAAATCAAAGCGAAAAAATGATGTGACAGGCTAGTCCATTTTGCCAGAATTTCTTTGTAGCAACTCATAATGGTACTCAGTAGTTTGTATGGCCTCCATGTGCATGTATGCATGAGACGACGGATGGTGTCCTGGGGGATCTCCTCCCAGATCTGGACCAGGGCATCACTGAGCTCCTGGACAGTCTGAGGTGCAACCTGGTGGCATCGGATGGACCAAAACATAATGACCAAGAGGTGTTCTATTGGATTTAGGTCAGTCCAGCATAGGGGCCAGTCAATGGTATCAATTCCCTCATCCTCTAGGAACTGTACAGCATTGTCGTGCACCAGGAGGAACCAAGCACCCACTGCACCAGCATAGGGTCTGACAATGGGTCCAAGGATTTCATTCTGATACCTAATAGCAGCCAGGGTTCCATTGTCTAACCTGCAGAGGTCTGTGTGTCCTTCCAGGGATATGCCTCCCTAGACCATCACTGACCCACCACCAAACCTGACATGCTGAATGATGTTGCAGGCAGCATAACGTTCTCCACGGCGTCTCCAGATCCGTTCACATCTATCACATGTGCTCAGGTTGAAACTGCTCTCATCTGTGAAATCACAGGGTGCCAGTGGCAGACCTGCCAATTGTGGTGTTCTGTGACAAATGCCAGTCGAGCTCCATGGTGCCGGGCAGTGAGCACAGGGTCCAGTACAGGACATTGGGTCCTCAGGCCACCCTCATGAAGTCTGTTTCTGATTGTTTGGTCAGAGACATTCACACCAGTGGCCTCCTGTGTTCATCCTGTTCCTCCTTACACAAAGGAGCAGATACTGGTCCTGCTGATTGGGTTAAGGACCTTCTACAGCCCTGTCCAGGTCTCCTAGATTAACTAACTATCTCCTGGAATCTCCTCCATGCTCTTGAGACTGTTCTGGAAGACACAGCAAACCTTCTGGCAATGGCCCATATTGATGTCCCACCCTGGAGGAGTTGGACTACCTATGCAACCTCTGTAGGGTCCAGGTACTGCACCATGCTACCAGTAGTTATACTGACTCTAGCCAAATGCAAAACTAATGATTACTTGGTCAGAAAAGATGAGGAGGGAAAAAATGTCAGCAGCCTCCACTTGTAAAACAATTCCAGTTGTCGTCTCATTGTTGCCCCTCGAGTGTACATGTTGTTAATTTCATTAACACCAATACAGATGAAAATGATTAACAACGCCCCAAGCTACTTGACCATAGCAATATGCCAGAAGTTGAACTGACTTGATGCTATGCTCTGATTAAAAAGTGTTCCTTTAATATTTTTGAGCAGTGTATATATATGTATATATGTATATGTATATGTATATGTATATATGTATGTATGTGTGTGTGTGTATATATATATATATATATATCTCGAGGGTTTTAAGGTTCGTATGTCACTGCTGAGATGAACAGCTTTTGCAGCATTTCATTCAACATTATTCTTCAAAAAAGGAATTAAAGGACATTTCTGTGGATTTTTTCTAACTTGCTTGTTTTTGTGGTTTTGCCCATTATTACAACCAGTTATGATAAAATATTACTTACAAGTTAATTCAAAAAGAGTGGTCAACACGAGGAAAGCAACAACTTTATGAATAACTGTTGTGGCTGTCCTCTCATGCAGTTTCCCTGAGCAGTGGACTGTTTGTGTATACCGCCTATGTTTTTTGATACTTGGGTTCAACTGGAAGCTTGTTTAAAAAGCTATGTGAAAATTGCATATGAAATGAAAATAAGGACCAGAACAACACAAAAAAGACCCAAGAGGTATAAAGAAAATAATTTCTTGTATTTGTACTCCTATGTATTTATGTCTTTGATTGCTAAAGCACTCACACTTGCCACTTGACAAATTGCTTCACATGCTGATCTTGAGCCCAGTTCAGCTTTAGGCGAGCGACCCTGGGAGACTCTTGCACTGACTGGGTCATGTGTTTCCTAACCAGCCGTCCAGACGGACAGACAGAGCTTTGGGGCTTGTTACAACCCCCCGGTGTCCCTGAAAACAGACGTCTATTGAGCCAACCAACACACTTTCCACAATGTCACGGACTAATTCATGTCAAAGTGGGGCTCTCTCTCCATGATTGGACCTAAATTAAAGCCACTGAGGCGTGAAAGTGCAGCTCCAGGAGCATGGAAATCACACATGTACACCTATAGTAGTATAATGTGTGCATAGAGTCATTACACACACAAGTACAAAGGGGCAAATGCAATCTTTGCAGAATTTCCATCTTTTTCTGTTCGCTTGGTGAATTACTGTTCTACTTGAGCTCCATCACCAAGAGAAATGTTTGGAAAAATAAGTTTTTCTCTTCCTGTGATTGTGCAATACTCACACTGATTTGGCATCTGGTGATTCAGAGATAACGTGCTGAAATAAGTTCAACACATGGGTCACTGGAAAATTCCTCTGTAATCTCTCTGGCCTTTTTTACAAGGTATTCCCTGGATCATGCATCCAAAACGTCATTCATACACACACAGAATATCATCAGTACCAAGGAATCTAACGCCTCCCCTGTGCTGTGGGTTGCCCTCTCCCTCCTCCCCCTGTCTCCAGGTGGTACTGTATGTTGCACATCCTGATTCAGGGAAGGCCTGGGCAGATTAGGAATGTACTAACATATCACTAGTAGGTGGACAGCTGTGGTGATGATGAGATACAGCTGTTGTTTGACAGACTAATGTGCAGATTAGTGATGTGTTGGTCATGAATTAGCTGGCTCTGGTATGTGAGCCCTTGAGTGATAGTAAAAAAAGAAGCAGCATTTGGACCCATTTTAAAAATTCTGAAAATACAAAGGCAGAATGCAGAATTTTGCAAAAGCAAAGCTGTCATATCGAGCATAATCCACAAACAACCTTCACAGACACGTAGAATTGTGCATCCAACAGTCAATAGCTGCCCCCCCTTTTTTTTATTTCTATGCTTTTTATAGTTTTTATAGGTATTTCTATCTGCTTTGTGTAGCAAGAGTGTAGTGGCGTGGTTCTACAAGCACGTTGGGGGGTTTCAGAGAGTTACAAGGGTCCGTAAACGCAATGAAAACAATTGGCTACTGCAATTTATTGATATTAGAAAATGTAATTTTTACTTTTGAATGCTTCAGTACAAAGGATGTATTGAATATATACATGATATATGCGTACACTTACAAATCAAAGTGCTATATTTGGCCGTTTGGGAGCTGAAAAAGCCTGCTCTTCTTGGTGAGCTGAGTCAAATGATCTGACTCCCTAAAAAGAACCGAACTCCCCATCACTACTGCAGATTATTCTGATACATTTGGTATAGGGGGATTCCACATACAGGATGGATTTTCAGTTAAAGTTACAACACATGAAATTTGACTTGTTGTAAGTAGAATAGTATCTTCTAGAGAACTTCCAAGATGCACAGGACACCTGTTTTATTTTAGGTGAACCTCCAAAAAAAAAAAAAAAAAAATCATTATCAAATACAACTGTACCTGCATCTTTTTGACAATGTTTGATTTCCACCACAGTAGTATGGATGTCGCTTAACAATACAGTAGTTAATGTGGCAACATTGGACTGCCAAAATATAAATATAAATATAAAACATATGTACAACATACATTTGCATATTGCTGTATTTACCACAACCACTTCAGCTCCAGCAGCTTTCTTGCTTCCATTTTCACAATGCCGGTGGCCCCTCCCCTTCTGCTACATAACAAAGATGAATGGGACGTCTTTTATATGCAACAGCAGCTTGTCGCTATGACAGGGAATATATGTAGTCAGATCTGAGTTTACGTGTGTCAGTAACGGTGCACACGGATGACAGACTCCTGCCTGGGTGTGGCTACCTGCCAGGTGTGCCGTGCTGCTGTTGATACCGTGACACGCCCCCACAGTCCTGGAGCTGAGAGTACTGCCCATTTTTACCAGATTTTGACACCTAATTTCATAAACTTATCATTATTTTTAATCATTCAAATCAACACTTTCTTCTTAGCAGCGCGTACGTTGTCACTGGCGGCGATCATATTTTGAAAACATGTAAACCATGTCCTTCCGGTTCAAAGGACGGACCAGTCCAATCAACGACAATTCATGTCGCCCGAGGGTACCTACCTTTTCTGGTTTGGTTAATGTCATTGTCGTTTCTCGTTTGTTCTTGCCATTTCTGATTTGCCATTGTCATTTCTGATTTGCCGTTGTGTTTTCTGATTTGCCGCTGTCGTTTCTGATTCGTTGTTTGTGATTTGCACGTCACTGTAAACATATCACCAACATAACATTCGTTAAAGCCCCTGAAAACAGCTAAATGACTACCAACATGCACATGGGTCATTGTTTCTGCTTAAGTTAAGGATTGGCTTGATAGCTATGCCGGGATATAAAAGACATCACAGAAACTTCATCAACTAAAAAAAATGATGACAACAGGAGAGAGAAGGACATGTTAAACTAGCACAAGCTGTATAAACCCACACAATCCTGAGAAGCAGTCTAATCATGCCAAAGAAATAACACCTGCGTATGACTATGTATATCATAATAGCTTCAATTAATCAAAGTGACGTCCAGAGTCAACCACCACGACTCTTCAGAAACCTGTGGGTGATGCCACAGAGACCACGTCTCTTTTTATACAGTTTATGTTTTCTTTCAAACGATCATCTTTAAAGTCTCCACAATTTACACTGTCTAATCTCCAACACTCACCCATGATGATTAGCACCATCTGCAGAAAGTCAAACAGTAGACCTATTAAAATGGTAGAAAATGCTCTTATTATGTTAACCCTCATAAATAAATACATTTTTCATTGCATTTCACAAGTGCAGATGACACCGTATAGCTGCTTATTATCCACACTGGAGACCCTTAATGGGAAAAATGGATGTGACTAGTTGCCTCTCTTTGTGTGTTAGACCTTTCACCCTGTGTTTTTCCCACGATGTATGCTTATGTGTGTGTGTGTGTGTGATGGAATTGTTATTAGCTCCACTGTAAAACCCCCTGCCATTTCTCTTCTAACAGGACACATGAACAGGAGCCTCACTGTTTCTGTGTGGCTTTTGGAGAATACACCAGCCCCTCATGCAGTAATAAATTGTGTCTGCTCACAATGTGCAGCACCATGGAGCCCTGGAAGGAATTAATGCTCGTAGCTCTTCCTGCAGTCGCTGAGGCCATGCATGCTTCTGACTGTGGTGCTCAGGCTGCTCTGACTGTGAACAATCTGTGTTGTCCTTGTTTATGTATCCTAAATGCATTCATGAATGACTGTGTGCATAAAGGCTTTACACCTTCATTGTGTGTGTGAATTTGTGCCACACCCGCCAGCATTTCCAGATGAACCCTGCAGACTGAAGCTGGAAAACGTCTTCCATGATATTATCTTCACTCTGTTGCTTCAGCTGTTTATACTTTGATCAGCATTTTCTGCATTCCATTGCATGAGGTTTGTGTCAGGTGCATTTGCTTGTCTAACATGGAAAGTCTGACTGCTTCACTGCCCCCCTATCAATTATCCTACAGGCCAATCTTTATATGTATATAATGGAGTCATAACATATCATAGATGCATGACAAGTCACAGGACTGATGATTGAATGCCACATTGGTGGATAGAAATTCAGAGTGAAATATCTAAACAACTAATTGCTGGACTGCCAGGAAACTGACAGACCATGTATCTAATTGATTTTGAAGATCTCATGACTTTTCTTGTAGCTCCATTACAGGGTTGACATTTGTAGATTTGAGAAAAAATTCCCCACATCTAGTGGACAGATGAAATTCAGGCCTCCTCAGGATGAATAATACAGCTTTGTTTATGTACGTGTAAGACACTGTGGTGCTGGCCTCTGCAGATGGTGCATGAGCTATGAGTGTGCACAGAGGTTTACAGTATTCTTAGAAATACCAGGGAGCGTACAAGACATGTTACGAGAGCCCCATCCCCTCCTTAACAAGTAAACCTACCTGCTCAACCACTGTCAATGTTGCTGATCAAGAACAATGTGTGTGCTATGTGTTTCATTTAGTCCAACTCAAAAGCCCTGACTAAATTAGTCACAGGGGCTGTTTTACCATAATTGTGAATAACATTATACATATACTGTATTTCTGGACCAGAAAACTCACATCTTAATGTATGGTTTAACTTAAAGTAGCAGAGAAACTGGAGGCTTTTCATTTCCTATACCCTGCACTTATACAAGAAAGAAAGCAGACATTACCCAGCAATGGAAACCTCCAAATTAACTCCAGAAGTTTGATCATTAGCTGTAGAGGAACATTTGGTGAATGAACGGGTCAACTGGGGACAGTAGGCCACACTTTGATCATAAGCAGAACAAGATTAACCCAGTAAGTGAATTAATTAGAAACCAAGACCGATCTGGGCCTGAGGCCAGCTATCCCACTAACAAGAGAGAGAGAGAGAAGACCTAGACCACATGTGGGCACACCCACATCTGATGCTGCCATATTACAGACTGGCTTGCAACTCTTGTTTCAAACCTTTGTTTATTAAGAAAAAAATCACTGAGTAACTAATGTTCTTATAGCTACATCCTTCTTAATTAGTATAACTGACAATATGACAAACATGCCTATATTTAAATGATTATTGCGTCTGGCCTCTCTCTATGACCACCAGCTTTTCACTCCTCCTTCGATTGTGGCCATTTGGAACTGCTACAAACGCTTTTGCCTTTTGAACGACACGCTGTACAAACCAGTCATTAACAAGCTTACTTATTTCTCTGCCCATTCATTTTAGTCTTCACACCAATTTTCTCATTAGGAATCTAAACTTAGAACCAAATGTGCTCACAGGACTTTTTCCTTTAATCTTTTTGACTCCTGACAGAAAAGCAAAAACAGTCTTACTCATAATGAATGAACCAAAAAGTTTATTGAAGCACTGCGTCCACAGAACCTTTCAGAGGAAACCCTGCAAGGCTACAGCTGTGTCAATAGGACGCAGATTGTTCTGTGATGACTGTTTTCAGGCTCAAGGAAAGCCTGTCCAATCACTATAACCTTCTCTTTGCAATCCATGACACAACTTCCCCTGTCAACTCAAAGGGAAAAGTACACAGTGTAGTTTATGCCCTCTGGGATAATTTCCCCAAACATGTTTTGATATTTCCCCTCCTGATTAAGTTGTTGAAGAGAATCCATTGCACTCCTTTCCAATCCTCTCTACTGTACACCCACCTCTTCCCCCCTGCGGTGACAATACACGGAAGCAGCCAGCTGAGGCCTATTTGGGTAACAAGAGAACACTCTCTGGGGTATCATTTTCACATCTAGAGCTCCAAAACATGCCGTCATATCCTCGCTGCTACCAGGCGGCATACAATACTCTGACATGGGACAGTGTGAGCCAGAGGATGAGGGTGTGTGCCTGCATGACCGGGCTCATGAACAGATTTACACACTTAAACTGCAGCCCCATTAGCAAAGCGACATTCCACTAACAGACTGAGGAAATCCCTGCTCCCGACCCATATGTGTCCTGCCACACAAAATACATTCCATCATGCAACTCACTCGCCCTTCTGGACTGCAACACGTGGCCATAGGGGTGTCCTCAGACATGTGGGGATTGCTGACGTTCTCATCTTTTTTCCATGGGGTTTCCCTCCTCGTCTAAGATGTGTTTTTTTGTTTAATTCTATTGTGTGTATGTGTAAGAGTGTGTGCGTATGTGTGAGAGGTCTCCTGAATGCATATCTTTGTACATTTCAGCATGTGTGTGTGAGTGTGTGTGTCAGAATGTGTACGCCTGTGTGTGTGTGTGTGTGTGTGTGTGTGTGTGTGTGTGTGTGTGTGTGTGTGTGTGTGTGTGTGTGTGTGTGTGGTGAGAGGCTTTGGAAGGAATTTCATGGGATGATAGGGTTTCCCTGTCAGGCTTTTGACAAACTCTCCTACATCCTACGGAATTCCCTCACATGTGGCAGACGACATTGCTAGTCTTCCCCGCCTCGTGCCTTTTTCCTGTTGAGTTCCAGGGGCTGTATTCATAAAACTTCCTCGTACAGAGTTACTCCTTGTTCTTATCATTTTCTTTTTCTATTAAAGTTAAGACTAGAGAGAAAAGTTTTCACGAAGCTTTTATACTTTAAAAGAGCCCCAAGTGAAAAACTGTTGCTAGACATTTTTAGCACAGATAGCACATAACTCCAGATTTCCTAAATAATGAATGGATTAAAATGAAGGTAGCTTTCATATTTTTGCTTCACCCCTTGTGTACTACTGTAACCCAACAAGTACTTTGAGGCAAATTAAATGAGCTGATTTTCACTTGTTAACCAAACGACTAATGAGAGGTGGTTTTGCATGATGTTTTTGTGTGAGTAGTAATGGTGGCTGTTCTAGATATATACTGTTTAGACAGAACATTTGGGTTAAGATATGTGCCAAGCTGTTGCTAATTTGTGTTTGATTCCAGGTCTATGATTTGCCTCGTTTGCTTTAAAGTCATTCCCAAAGTTTAGAAATTATAAGCCAAATCTAAAATTCATTACCATGATTACTGAGACATTGAGAAACCGTCCAGCTGCATATTCTCAGTGGGTGTTTTCTTGAATCCATCTCATTGACAAGTCAGACTTAGACTTTGTCTGCATGGCAAGCATAGTTCTATTAACTTCACTAAAAGACACTAAACAGTTTACTGAGTAGTGATAAATTGAGTTTTCGGATGCGTACTAGTCATCATTCTTTTGTGTCATCACTAACGGCTGCTGAGCCACAGAAAATAGTGTACATTCCATGGACACTACTATGTTCCATTATAGAGTCACAGTTTGCAAACCACTGCTGTGTCTCTTTGATTTACAACGGTCACACCATTTTTCCAACAAACATATTTCTCATTTTGGAATCAACGTCTGTTAAAAATACCATTCAGGCCGTTTGAATCAAGCCTGTAAACCATAAACCAACTCGTCATTTACTCCCTCTGTGAAACTTTCTTTTTTTTTTCCCCTCTGATGTCTCGTTTTGGATCAGAACTTATCCTGTCTGGCGTGATTTGGCCGTGTTGTCCCAGAGCCCAGTACAATATCCAAACCAACCTCCAAACCCTCAGAAAGATGGTGGGGGAGAGCTGGTCATCCCTCAGTTATGTAACTTTCTTACCACTGTTGTCACGGCAACCTAGTGTTGTCATAGCAACCGGCTGCCAACAAGTTACAACTAGAGGCAAAAGGGGAGACACCAGTGTTGACAGAGAAGGGAGCTTAGAGGGGTATTCGTGGCAGGGCAGGATGTACGTCATCTGAAGAGTATTCTGGCTTACTGCGTCGTGGTTTTACACCGATTGTGTCTGTATGTGTGTACGTGAGTGTGTGTGCGTCTGTAAGTCGCTCATTGAGTGATTTGGTTGTTTCAGAGTGGATTAGCAAACTTTCTGTTTCTGTGTGTGAATGTACATTTTTGTGTGTCTTGGGCTATAGTTTTGTGTGTGTATTCATACAGACTCTCTACACATTGGTTGTCTGCATTTGTGTGTGAGTATTTAGATGCCAAGTGTGGATCAAGGCCTTGTGGTTTTCGTGGTGTGAGGAGTGAGGAAACCCAGTTGGCATCAGCGAGGAGAGAACCAAAAGGCAAAGATGGCATTTGCCGGAATGCCTGGTGGAAGGATCCTTCCAGTAATCTGCATCACTAGATTCTTCCCTGTTCATAAAATAATAATAGTAATTTTGTGTGTTAGCCACTTGTAGCCTAGAGTTTTGTTCCTGAACAGACATCGACATTACAAAGAGGAGATCCTGTGTAATGTAACTAAATGAAATCCGATTATTATCTCTTTATTTTTGCCCCTTTTATTCATGATTCATTTAATATACTAACATACACATTTAGTTATTTCTTTATCTTGCAACTTTAATCAACTCTTATTCATTCAACCCTCCGTGACGTCACCATTATCATTATTATGGTTGCTGACATTTTGTTTATCTGAAACCAGAAGACCATATTTGGATCGAAACGTGGAGCTGGGTTGGTGACGTGCAGGTGATTGGTAGCTTTGACTCCATTTTCAAGCAGGAAGAAATGGCGGCTTGTCAGGTCAGAAATTGTATCCTATTAAAGCTAAACAGTGACTACAATATATTTCTGAAACAAAAGAGAGAGAAATAGACAGTACAGTATAGTATCATATTTAGATGAACAATGCTTAGTTGGTCATAAGGAAAAAATGCAGGTTACGTTGGTTTCACTTCACAGACCCAGAAACTCTGTGCACTAATTACTTACTGTCATTGACTTCAACCCAAAGCATTTTCGCAAAGATCAAAATTCCATTCAGAATCTGCACAAAGACATGTAGAAATGAGTTTAAACAGGGCCTATGTGAACTTTGGTATCATGTTTATAATAGCCATTCTACCTTTCCTACTACTAAACGTATTATGTATTACTAAGCCTATTAAAGGAGCCGAGAAAAAGGAATTATTTCAGACGTCCAAGATTCCCAAAAGAAAAAATGGCATTCATTTAGGTGACCAGATTTCAGAGGTTTTACTGGTGTTGGAGCTTAGAAGGTCAAATCATTAGTATACAGATGAAAATTTACCAGAATTAAAGTTATTTGATAAAATGTCCAAGGTGCAAGCCAACGCAATGACTCTACCCCCGAGAAACATTGTAGTAAGAACAGTCCAATCATGATTCTTTATGGAACATTCTGTAATCTGCACAGCATAAATGAAACACTCGCATGCTGCTGTTTGTGTTCCTCTCTTTGTTGAAGGGATCAAAAGTTAGTGTGTGTATACACTAAAAAACACGTACTGCATTGGCCGCTTCTGCAGAAAGGAAGAAGGGAACTCTGTTATTCAAAGGCAAGACTGAGTCACCAGAACTGAGGAACACCAGAGAGGAAAAACGCAATTCTTCTTTCACCGCTGAGGACCACAGGATCACGAGAAAGAAAGGTTATGGACAGATGGATGGAGTGGAGAGACAGTGGGACTGTTATTAAAGAGAAACAGGACAGGAAGATGATGTGACAGGCAGGTGAGAGTAAAACAAATGTTAGCTAGATGAGAAGAGGAAGAAGGGTTAGAGGGA
Source organism: Larimichthys crocea (assembly GCF_000972845.2). Classification (NCBI taxonomy): domain Eukaryota; kingdom Metazoa; phylum Chordata; class Actinopteri; family Sciaenidae; genus Larimichthys; species Larimichthys crocea. The sequence continues at coordinate 21,348,259 of NC_040020.1, read as the reverse complement.
TGGACGTCATGTAAATGGCTGTTCAACGTGTTGGCCATCAAACATCTTGTCAGATTATAGGTTAATAGGTAAGAATGTAAAATGTCTAGATTTTCCCACACTATGTCCTGATATCAGACATCCAGACTGATTACAAAGGCAGGCAGTGTGTGCATTTCTCTTCACTCTCTGAATGTGTGCGTGAGTGAGTAAGTGTGTGTGTGTTTTATTATTGTATCCAAGGCAAAGCAGCCGTCTCTAAGTTTCCATCCTCCTCCTCCTCCTCCTCCTCCTCCTCCTCCTCCTCCTTTTCCTCCTCCTTCTTTGGAGCGGCAATTTCCTGAACAGAGGCCAGGAAACTCTGCGTCGGTCGGTTAGGCTGAGAGGCAGAGGGCATTGTGGGAAGAAGGGGAAAGGGGAGGGGGGCTTTATGCAGACACTTCAATGCAGCTACACCTCAGTGTGCTGATGTTAGCATTAACTGGGCATGAAAAGATGAAATTATAGATATTTTAAAAAAAAGCAAATGAAAGAAAAGGGGGGGGTGAAGAAACAATGTTACACCATGAGAGTGTGTGACAAGAAACAAGTGAGAGAGGAATGGTGTGAAAGGGTGATGAGAGACAGAAATGGAGAGGAGACAGGGTGTAAAGCAAGAGCAATGAGGCTTAAACAATGATAGAAGAACAAGACAAATGCAGGGACAGATTGACACTTAATGAAGCACGGACTTGACAGGCTGCACAAAGAAAAACATGAAGGGCTATTACTGTCCCTCAGCCACCCATGGGTGAATGAGAACACCTGAACCATCACCACCCACAACCACAGCACAGTGATGAGGGGTGCTTGATTTGACCACCCACATTATGACACAACCTTGTTTAAAGGGATTTTAAGGCATTCTACAAACAGAACTTTAGCAGACATTTACGCGATAAGAAGTTTAATTACACGATAAGTAATGAACATTTCTTATAAAATATGAATATGTAGGCTATACAATTTAAGTAATACTAATTATACATTCTGGCCACTAGAGGGCAGAGGGATGTCAAAACAATTCCACACAATCCAGGCATTTTGTTTGTCTTACAAAGCTGAAGCGTGCATGTTAGTTAGAACTGGTTTGTTCTGCTCTCCACCAACTACTGAGAGAAATATTTGTTTTTTAAGCTGCTTGATGTTTCACTTTCTTTACCAGCTAGTCATTAACTTTGTCTGAGTTTGTAAGAATTGGGTCTAATTCCATCGCGATGTAACCCTGTGGTTTCTGGACAAACATTTTGAGGCCTGAACTATGGCACATACGTTCTCGTAATACAGCTACATAATACATGAAATGATGTTTCTGAAAAACATTTGAGGAGAGAACAGTCTATGCTGCAACAGAATATTGTTTCATATTTGATCAGCGTTACCTAATATGACAGTTTGGTCTGAGTTTTGTGATTCCGGTGTTTTGTCATTCACAGGGTAGCCACACCCTGAAGCATACCCTGCTTTATCATCTATTTTACTCAAAATGGACTACAAAATGAAGTTTATGGTGTGTGGAAGAGGACTTGAAACTCACAACATTTACTGAAGTAATAAATCAAGTGAGAAGCAGACTCATTTTGCCATTAAAGTCAATACAAAGATGCTGTTTTTCTTTAACTAATTGTCTCTGCCCCTGCTGGCCATAAGAAAGAATGCAACCAGTCTATGACCCATTATGAAAAAAAAAAGTATTTCTGTAAGTTTTTTTCTTTTTCACAATTCTTCATGGACATGGCTTGTTATCTAGAAAGAGGACATCCCCATTCTCTCACCTACAAAGCTGTCATTGGTCAGACTTATTTGAATTACTGAACAAATCTGAGATGTGGTCAGGGACTCATCCAACAACACTTAAGTTAATTTTTCAAAATGTTATCCTCTACCTGCTCCACAGCTGTCGTTCCACTGCCTGACCTTTGACCTAAGTTTTCCAAAAAGGATCAATTAAAAAATGGCGACCGGGGGCCTGAGGGGCCGAGATAACGCTTCTAATTTCATGTTTAGCTGCACAAAGAAAACAAATGTCACTCTTCCTGATTGTTATTAATTAGCCTTAGCTAGGCCACTTGTGTTGCTTATCCAAGATTTTATGGCTGATGTGCACACAGATACAAATGCATGCACACTCAACTACACACCGCTCCCCCTTCCCATTTGCTCGTTATCTGCCTTACACCACTTCCTGAGTGGAATGTTGAGGAAGGCTTGTCTCGCTCTGGCACGATGTTGACATCCCTGGCACAGCAAGATGCTGTGTGTGTGTGTGTGTGTGTGTGTGTGTGTGTGTGTGTGTTGTGTTTGAGAGCGAGACAGACTGAAAGAGGTGAGATTCCTGAAGAGTGAGCTCATCCGAGGCTTAGAGTGTTTTAACTACTTAACTGTAGCAAATGAACTTTGGGCAATCCACTGTAGACAGTGGTGATACAGATTTGCAGCTGTTACTGAGACAGAAGCTGGCATTGGTTGAACATTATGACAGTCTAAAGACAACCTATAGGGTGGTAACCAAGAGATGTATTTTTCACACTTTCCAGATAAGGGTGAAAAATGGATATTCCCAAACCATTTGTTACTTGTGGACAGTGATGTTATTAATTAGGCCCTTTATGTTTTATGTTTTTATGGGACACTTTGCTCTGTTCCTTTTCCAAACAGTTTCTACCCATTTTTGAAAATGTATCAATAAAAACAATCTACTAAAAATACAGGAGATTTATCACTCCTTTTTGTTGTGGCGTTCATAACGTCATTGTCATCCATTATTTTCATACTTAAGGAGGACACCTTTAGCTAACTTTAGGGACTAGTATGTTTGATTTAATGGCATCTAGTGGTTTGGGTTCAAAAAACATGAAAGGCATGGCAGACTTGCAGAGGAGGACCTGCAGCGTCTGTATCTGTAAAAGGTTCATTCTTAGGGCAACAAAAACACAAGCTGTTTTTTTTATTTTTAGGTGATTATACACTAATGAAAATACAGTTGTGCATATTATATTACATCTCTGTCATATTGTTTAAATATAGACCTCTAAATCGTATATACTGGACCTTTAAACAATGACTTACATCAAATTTCTCTTTTGGTGCTTTTTCAGTACCTTCAGTCTCATATCAGAAAGTGTCAATCATGTAATCACAATTACTTTGTTTTGGCAAGAAACTCATCCATGTTACCAAATGATGTGTAGTATTGCTGAGTGATCATGCTCAAGGGAGTAGCAGGGCAACACTGTGTTTAAGGAGTTGTTGTAGAATGTCTAACCATCAGTCTGTACGATCACAAAAGGTTCTGCTTGTGATTGGGAGTGATTAAGCCAAATACAATAGGATTGATGCCAACAGGTCCTAAGTGCCATGAGAAACTCGAAAAGGTTTTCTATTTTCCAAAAGAGGTTGAAAATGCAGCAGAAGAACAAATCACATTCACAACTTAAAGAATGTTATTCTAATGTCTGGTGTTATTGGTAGCTAACAATAAATACAGAATATAGATTTATTCTCATTAATGTCACAGATGATCTCCAGTCTGTGTCAAGAAAACAATCAATGGAAAGCTCAAAATGTGAAAACTGTCCCGGAGGTGATCATGCTTTGGTCTGAACTGAGGAAGAAAATCATTGATTTACATGAACAATTCAGTTTGGAAGGTCTTCTAAATTTAATAGTCTTTGGATGTGAACCAGTGTGTTTTGGTCTTATCTGCCCAGAAAATGACAGATTGTGTTTCTTCTCCCAGCGTTGCTTGATCCCATGAGGGATCTCTCTCTCTCTCTCTCTCTCTCTCTCTCTCTCTCTCTCTCTATCTTTTGACCTGTTGGGTTAAAAGTGAAACTTAATTTAAGACAAGTGCAGTCATTTAGTCTAAAAATAGCTGACATTCAAAATAAACACTCTCTCACACTCAATTTGGAGTAAAATGTCAGAGTCCATGTGTAATGTGTCTGCTGGAGTTAATTTTCTTATGATGAAGGTTTAAAGTATGTCTTCTATAAAAGGAGCTGCTTACTTTAGTTTGCTTCCATTTAACATCTGCTTGTTAGAATGCAATAATCCATTTGAATAATCACCCACAAAATGTTTTACAAAACACAGAGTGGCGATAATTGGAAATGGATGATTTATTTGTTTGTTTGGGTACAGTGCCAGTCAAAAGTTTAGACACACCTTTTCTTTCAGTGGTTTTAAATATTTTTTTTCTTAATTTTTGCCATTTCTCTTGGTATTCTCTCAATCAGCTTCATGAGGTAGTCATCTGGAATGGTTTTCAATGAACAGGTGTGCTTTGTTAAGAGATAATGAGCGGAATTTTTTGCCTTCATAATGCATTTCAGATCATCAGTTGTGTTGTTCAGAGGTAGGGTTGCCAGCAACAGCCTTATCTAACTACTGTATTAATCCATATCGTGGCGTGAAATGACTATTCATCATTACTAAGACATGAAAGCCATTCAATCTGGACAATTTCAAGAATTATGAATGTATGATCATGTGCAGTTGCAAAAACCATCAAACACTATGATGAAACTGGTTCTCATGAGAACTGCCACAAAAAGGAAGGCCAAGAGTTACTCTACAGTATACTGCAGTGGAAGAGTTCATTTCTGTTACCAGCCAGCAACCACCATTTAACAGCAGCTTAGATCAGAGCTCACATAAATGCTTCACAGAGTTCTAGTAGCAGACACAAGGTATCTGCATATGTGGTTTCCGCCATCAAGCACAGAGAAGGTGGTGTGAAGGTGTGGGGATGCTTTGCTGGTGACACTGTTGGCAATTTGTTCAAAATCAAGACCTGACACAATTTAATACCAGCATGGCTACCATAGCATTATTCAGAAATGATAGTGGGACCATCATTTGTTTTTCAACAGGACTATAACCCAGAATACATCTTCAGGCTATGTACAGTAAGGGCTATTTAATGAAGAAAGAGGGTGATGGAGTGCTGCATCAGATGATCTGGCCTCCAAAATTCAACTTAAACCCAAATAAGGTGGTTTAGGATGAGTTGGAACACAGAGTAATGGAAAAGCAGTCAACAAGTGCTCAGTATATATGGAAACTTTTTCAAGACAGGTGGAAAACAGCTCCAGGTCACAACGTCATGCAGCTGACTGACAGAATGCCAAGAGTGTGTGAAGCTATCAAAGCCATTAAAGCGGAAGAGGTTGTTAGTTCATAGTTTGATGTCTTCACTGTTAACCTAGATTTTAGAATTGTCATCTGGTTTTGACGCACACAAACACACGGATCTAAACACACAAATGTGAACACGCACACACTCTCGTATGTACAAATTGCATCAAGGTGCTACTCGTGTCGGGACAAATTGCTGCATCTAATCAGCTTGACAGTTTCCAGGCGTCAGCAACATTATGCAGAGAGGCAAAGCTGCACCGCTCCAGTAAACACTGAAACACAGTCTAAATATAAACAACATGGACAACCAGTGTGACGAAAAGCTGTCAATCAAACGGAGAGCCTGGCTACTGTGGTGAGCCCGAGGTCAGTGGGTTTTCTTTACTTTTTCAGACAAGGACATGCATGGTGCTGTACAGAATACTGACCGAATACAAAACCTCTCTCTCTAATCTGTGTATTCATGGACTCCAGCTGCTGTGGTGTTTATCTTGTCTTATGTTATTGTATTGTTATCAGTGTGTTGTCAGACTCACCTACTATTTCCACCTTGCTCTCGTCCAACTAGTTCGCCATTAACCATCTGCCTGATCTCATGTGAATGCATCTTAACCCTAACCCTAATCTTTACCTTAACCTAAACCTACCCAAACTCACTCTCAACTTAAACCGAACCTCTTCAAGGTGCAGCCACATGCAAGGATAAACTCTGCTTAGAGGCAAATGTTTTCATTCCAAACAGGTTACAGTCTCATTCACTGCTCATCTCTCCAGCAAATGAATCTTTCTAGTTTTCCTCCACTTGAGGCACTGTTTACATCAAATCGCCATGTGCAGCGATTTTCCCCTTTGTTCAGTATATTTATCTGATAATCATGCACCAGATTATATATGTTTTATTCATTTTCTAAATACTTTACTTTTTCCAGCAGCTGTGTGTGGTATAAACATGGTTTTCTTCCATTTATGCAGAGTATGGACACAAAGTTTCTGTGGTAGACCACAATGATGTCAGTTCAAATCTATATTAAGCAAGTGTTTATTATGTAAAGGTAGTGACATTTATTTAAAGATTCTAATGAACTCAGCTTTATGAAGAGCTACTTGCTGATCACAGTGGTGCTGCTGACTCTACTTGCCAATATATATTTATATAACAAATGCCAATAGGTATTATTAATAATTATATAAAAAGTAATTTCTATTAATAAAATAAATAATAGTTGTCTGTCCTTATGTTCTAACATTTCAAATCCTAAAAGGATGTTTTTATCAATTTCCCTGAACTGCAATTATCTCCATATTCATTTCACAAGCATCTAAATATCAGCCTGTGGTGTAATTCTCTTTGCTCTTTGAAAATCCTCTAAGTAAATGATCCCACCCTGTCTGCCACTCCCAAACAGAGCTCAAGTTTACTCCCTTCCTTTAGATTTTCATTCTGTTCGTCAGCACTTCTCTGCCAACCTGTCAGCACAGCTCTGCCAAATTACCCGTGTCCTCAGGCAATGACTTTTCCACTCATAAGACTCAACCACTGTGTCATTTCTTCATTCAAAACCTATGAAACGTGCCGACACAACAAAGTGGTGCGCCACAGCTTCCATTGAGGCGTTTGTGGGGCAGGAAAACAACCTTTCGTCTCTCCTCCTCATCAAGGATTTCTTTCTCCTACCTCAATATACAGGAGTTATTGTTCAGCTACCATGACTCTGACCACTGACTTTTGACTGGTGGCAATGTTGCAATGCAGTGGAAAATTGGTGACTTACTTCAAATTTAGACCGCAAAGATTTCTAAAATTCTAAGATTTACTGTGTGATGAGGTCACATGTTGACATCATCATTTTTTAGTTTTTATTATTATTATTTGTGCTCAGAATAACTTCATTATGAAAGCCCATTTCTGACAGGAAAAGAAAAAATGATGGAAACTTAATGAAAAAATAACATTAATAAAATCATGGGGCAAGTCAAGTTCATTAGATATCTGTGAGTCAAACCGTTGACATGTATCTTATCATTCCTAACATATTAACATTTTTTCTTGTCCTGGCCTGAATGGAAGAGTGAGTTTTGCTTTTCTGAGATGTTTAATTTTGAAGCAACTACTCATCTTGCCCTTGTCTTTTTCTCTTCCTTATCTCCAGCTTCTGTCTCCAGACACCTTGCACACCCCTGACCGGCTGTTCCTCTACCGCAACAGCTACCTCTCCTCCTCCTATTTATTCTCCTCCTGTGTGGAGTCACCGGGTGTGTCCTTTGAACTCTGAGCTGAGCCTATCCTCCCACCACTGCTGCAGGTTGCATTCCTAAACAGAGGAAATGTGTGGTCTGATATCTGCTGCTCTCTCTTACACTCTTTTTCCAAGAATATTCCTTGGCCACATTCATGCAACATTAAGGACCAAAAAGGCCAGTGCCACGCCCTTTAAAACAATGGTTGGATGACCGCAGTGTGGAACACTGGCTGTGTGCAGAATAGTTTCACCCATGACCTTTGACTGGGGTAACCAGTACATACTGAACACGACTTTATGACATTTAGATAACAACTTCACTTTTACTTTTGATTTGTTGTGATGAGTGAATGATGTCTCTGTAATTTCCACTCTATGCCCTGTTCGCCTGTTCTCACACTTTGTGCTCCGGGTACAATCACCCATCAGTAGTACATAACGTTTTACAGCACTAAGTCAGTAGGCCAGAAAGCTAGTCAGCTAGCCTGTACTGGAAACTCAAAACACCAAGGGACTGTTTTTTTTTCACACTGCTATTGCTATTGGAAGGCAGAGGTTTTCAGGTCAGTGGGGAATGCTGATGGCAAAAGTAGCTAGTGTCACGCCAGAACTGGAGTTGGGCAAGTGGACAATGTAACCAGGCTCAGCAGCCTTTGTGGACCTAAGACATCCAAGTGTCATGGAGGGGAGTTTCAGGAGTGGACCCAAATGCAGACACTAGTACATACACAAAAGGTGACTTTAATACTTACAATCCGTGCTGAACACAAAGGAACACAGGAGCAGAGATTGAACACAAAGCAAACTGAAAGGCAGCTGGTGGTCCAGGCAAAAATACCAAACGAAAGTGTGACCCGAAACGAAATGAAAAGAGACCCAGGAGCAGCAAACAAAGGTGAAGGAGGCCAGCAGTGACAAAGGCAGTGACCACCAACAGGGCCAGAGGAGCAGGGACTGTTGGAGTCGGCCAGGCCACCGACCGAAGAGCAGGAGCTCCTGGAGTTGGCCAGGCTGGCGATGGGGAGCATGGCCTGTTGTCAACCTGGGCACAAATGGTATGGTAGTCCGCTGAATAAGTATAGCGGTTAGATGCTGTACCTGGGCGACCAATACACTCATTGTATGTCCCATGCCCAGCCTTGGTTAGTGTCAGTGAAGGTGGTGGTGATGCTCTCCTGTCGCTCCAGAAGCACTTTCCTTAATTCTCTAAGGACACTGGGTCCATGTCTGGCCACATATAAATGTCTGCTGGGTCCAGGTTTGTCTGTCCGTTCTGTCATGGAAGGGTGGTTCAGGAGTCGACCCAAATGCAGACACAAGTATGTACACAAAAGTTAATTTTAACACTTACACAAACTGGTGGTTCAAGCAAAATCTAGAACCAAGAGCAAAACTGGGAACAGAAGCAGGAACACCTCACAAATAACCTTCAGTCACTCTGGGACAGATCTACATTTATATGCAGATAACTGTTTTTAGAGAGTAGCAGAAATCTTTCTCATGTATCAATTGCTAATGAGACTGCAATGGAAGTCTTCACCTAGATATCTGTTGACCAGATACTGTATCTGTTGGCTACACCAGAAGCCCAGAAACAACAGCCGCTGCCCCAAAGGCTAAATCTCCATCAGACAATAGCTGATGGGTTCTGAGATGGATCCCAGGCTGACTCTTAATTTTTTGTTCTTTTAATTCATGGTTAATCATACTCTCCACAGTTAACACTCAAGTCACTCTCGGAAATAGCCCCATCCTAAAAGTAACATGCAAAGTCTGAATGGCAGCAGATTCTCTTTAAACAAGGCACCACACTGCTCTGATCTGGTCTTCATCTTGTCGTCAGTTGACGAAGAAGGCAAAACAAACAGCTGCCCTTGGTCAGCGAGGTTGAACTATGCATGCCAGATGAGGCCGTAATGAGTGCACGGATTGAGTTTTCCTACTCCAGAAGTGGAGTGGAGTGCTTGTTTGTGGAACAAGGTGGAAAGAAAATGGGAGGGGGCGATCCCCTAAAAATATCATCCAGGAGCTGTTTTGTCAAAACGGTGTATGAGTGGAGGGAACAGGAAAAGGCAGAGAGAAGGTTAACAGAGTGGGCAGTGTCTGGGCTTGGATGGTGTGGTTGAAGAGAGAGAGTGAGAAAAAGTGGAGAGAGAGGGGGATAAGAGAGGAACTGAAAGTGAGTGAGTGAGAGATCAGGCATAATTACAGACTAACGGCAAGTCAGGACGATTTTAGCAAGGGAACTCCGTGGACTAGTGAGAGGGAGGGAGGCTGCCTGTGACTCAGAGAAGGGATGTTTGTTTGAATGGCACTGTGGTTGCTTCCCAACATGGCAACTGCCTGTTCGCAGCATAGCAACCACTCCTTGCACTTGCCCGCCACAGGGAGATTCCTCAGCACAACGTATCATTTTGATTAAATGGGAACCAGATACTTGTCCTTATCATCAGCGTTACCAGGGCAACTGGCTGGGCTTCCTAGGCCATGCAAATATACAAAACATAAAAGGCTTACTGACAGATGATAGTAACCAAAGTATAACATGTACAGTCCTGTTGCACTGTATTGTTTGGTACCACTAAGCAAGTTATTTTTGGTTGGAGATAAGCGATAACATTGTTTTTTCTCATGAATTCTGTAACCTGAAAAATATGCAGAACACTCAGTTACAGTGCAAGAAGTATAACCTGCACAGACCTCTCACTGAGGTCGCTGAACATGAAGTTTCTTGTCTTGTTTGATGCAATTTAGCAGCTCAAATATGGCATGTTTCAGGTAAAGACACGACAACAACTGCTGCTGTATCAAGTCAAAAAATGCTTTCTCAATGTGTCATGTGAGATCCTGCTTCCCTTTGGATGAAGGGAAGTCATGAGTGAGGCGTGTTAAATAAGTTTTTGTGCTGAAGTTTAATGAAAAAAAGTAATAAGACAGATCCAAGGCTATCTGTTCATTTCCACAAACTTTTAAGGCCTCATTTTCCCCCTCACATCCACTAGCTGTCAAGAGTTTTCAAGGTCTGTAGGAACCATACTATGAATGTATTGAACTGTGAAATGTGTCTTTGGATCAATGCCACCAAAGCAAATTCCTGCACATGGATTGACTGGATGAGTATCAAGGCAAACTTCTCAGAAAATGTATCTACCAATAAAAAAGTGAAGTACTGTACAGAGGGTGAGTATCTGCAGTGCATGCAGCTACAGACAATGCAGCGCTATATTTAATAAAGTGGACTGGTCAGCATGCTCTGTCTTAAGGGGGAAACCCTGCCACAAAGTAGCATCATTTAAACCGGAGATTTCCCCCCACAGTGTTAAAAGAAAGCTTTGTGCTGTTTTGAAACCTATCCAGCTGTAGCCATTTTGTGTGAAAGCATCATTCACGTCCCGGCCTTAGATTTCTGTGGAAAACTACCGGGGAGGCACTGTGTGTGTGTCAGCAAGCCAGTGTGTCTATTGGCTTGTGTCTCCTCAGTTTGCCACACCCTCCATGTGTGTGTCAGGTGTGGAAGTACCTCAGGAATGAGAATACCTCAGCATAATGGGAAACCTTACACAGTCAATAAAGAATGTGTTTTTAAAGGTTTATCTGCAGCATTATCAACCCAGTAAGACACTCCTTGTTATCAGAAGCATTGTTTAAGTTTATATCTCCTTTGAGTTGCACAAGAGGGATGTTACTAACAAAGAAAAAGAGAAGACAGTAGAGTCAGCTTTTCTAAACTTCTCTGCAAATTTACTGACCTAGTGAGGCAATCCGATGCTTCTATTATCACCATAACAGCAATGTTCGTCACAGTGACAGCACATAAGCAAAAAACAACTCAATACACGTGTTATATTTAGGGAGGTGTTTACAGAAAAAACAGAAAACTTATTCAGTCAGTGCAGTCTATTTTTTAAAGGCTTATCTGCAGCTTTATCATCCAGGGCTCTTAAACTACTGGACCAGAGGCCAGTTCTCGCTCACAAGACAGTTTCATAACAACCAACTACTGACAACAGGGGAACTCGGGAGTACGGGATGAAGCAGATGACTTTATTTCTTTATTTCTAAATCACTTTTGCGAGGAATAGGAGAAAACAACAAAAAAACTAGACTACGAGATAAACTACAAAAAGGCAAAGGCCAACAAAAAAATAAATGAATAAAAAAAAATAAATAAATGTTAAATCGCTCTTACGAGGAACAAGAAGAAAATAACAACAACAAAAAAACTAGGCTACGAGAATATTTCTGACTTGACTGTGACGAGAGGGCTGGTGATCAGGACAAAGGACTTGACACACTGGCACAGGACAAAGGGAGACGCGGACTATAAACACATGGAGGGAAATGGGGAACAGGTGGACACAATCAGGAATCAGGGGAGACAATCAGACTGGTGACACATGAGGAAGGGCAAGTGACCTGAAATGAGTTAAGTTCCAAAATAAAACAGGAAATCACAAAACAAACATGGAGACAGGACAAAAACTCAACTTGACATACTGGTGTGACAACTTGTTTGCAAGTCGTTGTGGCCTGCAATCATTTTCAAATCAAACTGCCAATTTATATATAAGACAGACATAAGACATAAGACAGTCTCTCAGAATGATGTCCATGATAGACAATACTTCACCTCACAATTTAGATTCAGTGCCAGTGTTCATTCCCAATGGAGGTCATGGAAGTCTTGTTCATATGTAGTGGATGGTGTTCAATGGGTGTGTATCAGGTAGTATGTAGCATTTATAAATTGTAGTCTTTCAATAAGTTCATAACCAAGTGTTTTGTTGTCTAACTGTAACCATAACTGTAACCCCGCCATAATCACTAACTTCCCCTAATTAAAATGTTACAGTAGTTGACATGCACAGGCATTATAAAAAGTAAGGATTTTACAAAACATTGACATTGGAAATAAAGGAGAATATAATCAGAGGTTATGAATAATGACCTTAATCTCGCTGTTCTAATCTGGTGATGAGGTTAAGCAAACCTTAAAGAATTTAGCTCTGACTCATTGTTATACACTTATTCATGCACCTGTCTAACGTCCCCATTTATCTCCGCTGTGCAGCAGAAATCCGAAAATCAGCAAATAAAACTAAGACTATCTGCATGACTGGATTGCAATACAGAAAAGTGTGGTTTGTTTCTTTGTTTTGTTTTTTGTAATTTAGGTGGAGTGACCCTTTAACTTTCTTCTGCATATTTGAACATTTACGTTCTGCCTGTGTCTTTATGGGTTTCCTCCAGGTGCTTCTGTTTCCTCCCACAGTTAAAACACACGCAGGATAAGTGAAATGGAAACTCCAAATTGCTTCTAGGCGTGAATGTCTTTGTCTGTCTATGTATGTGATACACTTGTTCAGGAAGTTTTCCATCTCACAGCCTATTCACGCTCCAATGGCTCCAGCCTCCAGTGACCCTGAGCGGTGAATTTGTGATGGGATATTATGTCCAGCTGTACTGAAAGTGATTCTTTTCTTTTCTCTTCTTGTCTGCTCTTCGATTACGATTATTTCATCCGAAGTAAACAACCTCTCGTCATGCATAAATGTGCAGAGTGACAACACACCCGTCAGGAAAATGATTCTGATGTGTTTGCTATATTCAGCAGTTGCATAGTTTTACAAATCTTGTTTTTGCCAAATAAAAGCCAAGCCCTCACATTCCTCTGCCTGATGGTGGGTGATGGAGCATACAGGGCAAAAAAAAAAAAGTAAAAGGAAAGAAAGGAAAAAGCAGACATCTTTAAACAGTTATTCAGAGCTTCCAGTTAGAGCTGCCGTGGTTTGGGATGTGTGGGATGGTGCAGATGTGTGTGTGTATATCCTTAAGAGGATGTGCAGATTCTCATGGAGGAGTTGGGTGTGTCATACCCAGCCCATATTTGTGTCAGGGTTGAAAGCATGAGTAAGGCTTTATGGTTGGAATAAGTGGGAACGTCCTGAGTGATGGAGCTTATATAATACTTATTCCCGGAAAATCTTCACTATGACACCTTCTTATGTGTTTTAAATGATTTCATATCATGGGATTTTCCCCCATTTTACTCAAATTGGATATATCTGTGACCACATGGGACATAAACATGTTTCATGCATCGTTTCACTCCTGGTATTACATGAGATGGGCACTTCAGTGGTCCAGTACTCTCCAAATGCAGGTTTGCACCAATACTTTTTGCAGTTTTTTGCACACTCCGGTGTGCCCTAATCATGCGACAACCCTGATCCTGAGCTTGCATAGCCAAGAATGCATGAAAAAAGCTTCATTCATTTTCATATTTGTGAGGCCTTGCCTGTTGGGAGCAGATTGATCTGATGTGTTGTCTTATTACGAAGGATTTTCCAAGTGTGACTAAAGAAAACCTACTTTTGCCAAATTTGGAGGGCACAGCAAATACACAACCCCGGTAAAGACTCAACTGGCATTTTATCCACTATTTCACACTGAAAGAGCCCCTCAGGAAACATGTGTGTTTGTTTTGTACTAATTTTAGCTACCTAGTATCAAGGGAACACATAATACACTGATTACCTTGCAGACTTACTGACTTTGCTACCAATCCACTCATTTGCAGTTGGGAACCGATTGGCTAGACCAAGCCAAACAAACCACCTGACATTATTTTCCAGATAAGAAAGACAATCTAACACTAAATGAGTAATGAAATCTACAGCAATGTAAAGTAATAAAGGAGTTCAGAAAGTGAAAGTGGCACGTTTTAGTGTTGACTCTACTGGGAGTGTAGAGCAGGCAGAAAATACAAGTCTTAATGTTAGTTTTGGCTGAACCATAACCAATTCATATCCAGTCTTGAACCTGTGTGGTGTCTTAATTTTACATGTCCACCGAATGATTTAGTAATGTTATTAGGTGATAGCTACTAAGAAGTGTTTTTGTGCCACACCCACACAAAGACTGACTAGCGCCTGTAGGGCTTGGACAGCGTATCCCTTTGGCAACAGTGGAATAAATAGCAAGTGATAAGGAACAAGAGTGAAGAAACTTGGCACCATTTAGGTCGCTGGTATTGTGAAAATCTGCAGCTGCACCAATGACTGATTTCATAAACAGTTTCACCTATGACTCAGTTTGCACAAAGGTTTAACTGTGCCCTTGCTGTCAGGACATAAAGTCTGACATCCAGGTGTTTTTATCAGAAATCAAGGCGTGTCAGAGTTGTAAATTTGATGAGATTACCTGATAAAAGTTAATCTGATAAAATGTGTAGTACTCTCTGACAGAGCTGGAAAATACTGAACTTTAATTTTACACCATCATGAGTTTTGGATGAGCAGGAATGAATGTCACCACTTCATGACGTGATAGCAATAATAAACATGTATTTAACATTATGAAATGACTGCAGCTTGGTAAGGTTTAGGCACCAAAACTATTTGGTCAGTAAAGTGATGTATACTTCACTGTTATGATGGATTTAGATTTTTGCCTCCTTACTGTGTCTGTCCTGTCCACCTCCCTCTGTTGTGGCTGGATGTGGCCTTTGGCCCTCTCCTGATTGTCACTTCACCACCAGCTACTCATGATCCAATCAACCCTATTGTATGAAAGACCAGTTCATCTTTTCAAACGCTGCCAGATTGTTCAGTTCCTCACTATGTAATGGCCAACCTTGAGATTATATTATGCTACGTAATTTTTTCTTATGAAATTCCCACATAACAGGACACACCATCTCACCAATATAACACAGTAGAGAGTGGCGTTAAATGACACAAAATAATCAAAACTGTGTTGTGATACACGAAATGACCAGGCTTACCAGGCTAAATCTTGAGGCAAATGTAATATAATGTGTTTTTCTATTTTGTGCATCTCTGCTCTACAACATTTCCATTTTATTTCACTACAGATTGAGCTTTTGCAGACTAAACATGTGCCTCATTCATCATAGAATGTATTGATAATCATCTAGTTCCTAACATGTACTAGTACTTTGACGTAGCACCATGTGGACCAACCATATCGAAATGCTGCCTAATATTGAATGCATCAGAAACACTCCATCCTGCTTAATGAGTACTTTTACATGTCATTAAAGTGAGCCTATGTAACTGTTGGTAAACAGTGGCTTCTGTAACCATAAGGTGTAATTATGGGACAATGGTACAGTGAATGTAAGAGCATGTCTGGAGGAAATCAGAAAACTGAATCTGTTATAAGAAATCTATCTGATCTATCAGAAAATGTTGGGTATCTCAGGGTTACTGGAATAAAAGTGGACACTCTAAACTGAAGCTGCACTGTTTTTCTTGTCATGCCTAATTGCTTTTACAGCAGAAAAGGTTTGCCAGTTGTTCAGTGGGTCTGCCAGCAGTGGCTGACTCAACACTAGAAACATTGTACCAGTGGTACCATGCATGATCCAACAGCTGCTGTGCATACCTTCCAGTGCTGTCATCCTTTATGTTCACGTGATCTGCAGCCACAAGATCACTTTCAAGGAGCGAGAAAAACATCAGTGTCTTTCACCTGGCTGGAGCCAACCCTCATCACTTAAGAGAGTAATTCTTTGTCTGCCATGCGTGAGAAGAAATTACATCCCTTTGGCATGAGGCGTAAAATGTCTATTAGTCCTGGGATGACAGGGTGTTACCGAAAGATTAAAGGGAATGCAGTGCAAATGATGCAGTTTTCTCTTTGGGATACATGAGTGACTTTGTAGTTACTCTAAATACGAGCATAATAACCCAGACACTCAAGGACATGAGTGATCATTAACCTCCTCCAGTCTCTGTAATTCTGGGTGTTTATATTTCAGTAAAGGAGAAAAAGCAGTGACAGGTGCACGGCGCTCAGTATGAGGTAATATTTTCCATTTTTAGATAGTAACCCTACAGGGTGATGACACAAGAGGCAGTTTTATGGGTAACGCTCCCAGCGAAAGGCTGGCACACTGAAAGGTGATCAAAAAGCTATTCAAATATTTTCCTGGCAACAATAGTTTCCTCTGCGATCAAAGCTACAATGCTGACTTTCCTATAGCGAAGTTTGGTAGATGGTTTCATTCATTCACACAATCAACGCTTATGTTGTGATGCCTTGGAGGGAGAAGTTAACCCTTAATCATCATGTTGAACTACAGTTCTACAGCTGAATGGTTGCAATCCTTAGCATTTTGCTTCATATTGTTAAGGTCATTCAATAATATCCTTCAACTCAATGACAACTTCTATTAAATAAAAAACAAAACATTTTATACTTTCTTTTGTTTTTCTTCTTGTCTTTGTCTTTTTAATGTTTCACATTCTTTCATTTCTGTGTCTGCAGACAACACTGAAGGTCTGTGTTACGTGCTTCATAGAGCCCATTTTGGGTAGGGTAAATGTTTAATATTGCCAAATTGCTATGTCACTTTGATTGATTGACAAACTTTTTTAATTATAAATGTTTCAGACGGTAGAAAAAGTCAGAAAGAGTGGTGGACATAAAGTTCCTAGCTGAGGACAGTTTTATTCTATTGATTTCTCGTTTACAGGCCAAACACCAGTGTCACTACCCTTCTCTGCTTCTCTGAGACTTAATCCAATGTCATACAGTAGTCGCTCAAAATAGTCCAGATTGAACCCACATTAATTTGTTCAGTCTTTTGGGAGGTGGTGAGTGACCACTGCAGTATTCACATGCGAGAATCTTTCTGTAGCTGGGATCAAGAGTGTAACATACATCCAAGGCAATGCTTTATGTTCTCTACATCACATTCATTAAACACATAACTTTTCATATGTGATCATTGATCTTTCTGTGATCTTCATACCACAGAAAAAGAGATGAAAGGTACCGACATCTGGCAGCATGACATATCATAATGTAGCAGCATGTTTAAATGAGGCGCACTTGTTTGACAATGTTCATTTTTCACCAGATGCTTAGTCTGTAATCTTACATAATTACTTTAATTAATAAATCTCAATGGAAGTAAACCACCCACACACTGACGTTGTGAGTTTGAACAGAGACTAAGAGAGGTTGAGTCTCCGAACAGTTTCAACAAACATACCAAACTCTCAAGGATAAAGACCTTG
Organism: Larimichthys crocea; assembly: GCF_000972845.2. Lineage (NCBI taxonomy): Eukaryota > Metazoa > Chordata > Actinopteri > Sciaenidae > Larimichthys > Larimichthys crocea. The sequence continues at coordinate 21,330,810 of NC_040020.1, read as the reverse complement.
GGTCTGACAAACATCGCCTCATCTTCTCTGTCTGAGGACAAAGTGCCTCCTCCATAAATGATTTCAACAAAATGCATCGGAGGCAGTTACTGACTTGTCAAGGAGGCACACTAATGGTTATACATAAATTATCTTTGGTTTACTTGGACTACCTTTGTTACAGCCATTAACAAACCCCTCGGCAGCAGGATACAGATTTCAGCCAGCTCCATGCTCACTTCCTGTGCGACAGGCACACACATTCAGCTTTTATCAAAACATATAGCAGCAGAAAACTGGCCCCATTAGCTTTTATGATGTTTGTTTTGTACTTGTCATGGAAGCAGATTGGGCCTCCTCCCTTCAATCAAAACAACAGGAAGGGGTGTCTGATTAGCGCCATGGCAACCCGTGTCAGCTGATAGGATGGTGAGTGTCACATGATCACTTTTGGGATACAAGAATACCTTATTTCATAGAATCTGTTGTTGGAAGGAGGTAAAAATCTTGTCATGGTGCCTTGTTATAGGTCAGGAATGAAAGAAATTTGTGACTTGAGGCATCTGAATTTGATCCTCAAGAGGAAGTTAACAGAAACCAATACAGAGCAGTCAGGTCTGTTTGGTACATGATGATACATAGCAGGGTGTGACAATAAGATAACACATTATGGGAAAGTGATTGGGAGTGGAGTGAGTGAAAGGGTTTGGCATTTTACTTTGTGAAATTTGCTATCTTTGATATTTTGATCCCTGAACATGAAGTTCACATTGTGAAAGTCTTCAACTCACCTTTTGTCCATTTTTGTTTTAGGACACCGACACACTTTGCAGATGGCCTCCAACATATTGCGAGACAGATCCGGGCTATTTTGGAAAATGGTTTGAGGGGCTTTCAAACATGATGTGAAATTTTTCCACTGCCTGGAACAAATGTGACAGTCAGTGCCTCAGTATGCCGGGGCCTGTCAGGACATTCCTCCCTCCAAAACCGACATCCATCTTCTCCCCCTCACATCTCTCCATCCATCCACCACATCTGAAGGCTGAGCAGAGAGAGAGGTGCAGAGACAACGGTATAAATTCTGCATTCTATTTCTGATACTGATTCTGGGGAGATTATACTACTGAAGTAAGACTTAGTAAGCATCAGTGACACAGTACAATTTTTCTGTGTTATTTCTGTGTTGTTGTCAGTAGTAAAGCAATAAATACAAATCTAGTTAAAATGAACTAAACACCTGTTTCAACTGATTTGTTTTCTGCTGAATATCTGCCTGTTGCTGAAGAACACTTTGACTGCACCAGATGATGTTACACAGAACCATCTGAGAAGCTGTAGTTGGAAACTGTTTGGCAGGTGGTCGAACAAGCGATCAGACCATAGAATCGTGTCATAGTCAAACTCTTACTAAAGCCATGGAGAAAATGGTATTCAGTGTGTCTTTGCTCTACTTATAATGAAGAAATATTCTCCAGTTCTGACCTGTGCTATGTCTTTAGCAGCCACCATTTGTCAAGCAACATGTTGTCACACACACCAAATATTAAACCAGGCCTGCAGATCACACCGTAGTTGCCATTCGGTCGTCATGCAACGGATCGATCCGAAACACTTGGACACAATCATATAGCTTGAACTTTGGCAAAATGAATCCTATCACGATTTTGTGATTTCCTGTGAGTCTACCTGCCTCGCAAGGTTACAAACATATTACTTGAGTTAGTGACTGAATAATGTTAAACTTTAAAAATCCTTTAAAATAAGTTTCATTGCCGATTCTGAAGCCCGGTCAGGATCTGCCGTGAAAGTTCTTGCTCTGGTTCTTGCTGCACTGTATGAAAATTATCAGTGTCTGGATTTTATTAAGCAACTCAGTCACATTCCAACATGCATACACAGCAGTATTGCATTCTATCTGACGAAATATTGCAAATGTTATTTACAGTGCAACACATTCATAAGCTACATGAATTTGTGTTGGGGCCAAAAAATCTGTATTTTGGTCACAATAAGCAGCTTGAAAGCAGAATCTTTCCTGGAAAGTATGTTTTTAAAAGTAATCTGTAGTAGCATGAAGTCACTGTAGCTGATCTTCTTTGACAATAGTTATATTTGTGTATTAAAATGTAAAAAATATCAGCAAAATAAATATTTTGGAAGCATTGATCACAATTCTTTCAGCCCCTTGTAAATCTCTCACATCCTTGTTGTTTTTTCTTGCACTCTTAGTATTTATCATCCTAAAGAAAGATGAGCGTCCTCTTTTCTCAGGTTTCTTTGCCTCGGGTCATGAGGGGCGTAGTCCCAGTGCATTTCTGGCTGTTAGCAGTGATGGTGAGGACAGTAATCTCTGCCTTAATGAAGAGACTCAACTCGACAGGTTTATGATTAAGGCTCTTGCTTGTGAACTTGCCAGGAAAAACAGGAGACACAGGTAGACACAAGACGATACTAAATGTATCTGTTTCTTTCTGTCACTGGAGGCCTGTGCATGTTATTCTAGTATCTTCATCTACATGTTCATATCTTTTGTTTTCTTCACTTTCTTCTGTATATTTCCTATTAGTTTAAATTAGATTTAAATCAGGAGTCTTTGGTTCCTCTACTAAACTTAGACTGATGCATTCAAGGCCTTGCTTTCATTTACCCAGGGTCATTTTCTATATTTTAACAGACCCAATTCTTTACCAGCTTTTCTGTGACAGAGAGCAACATTCATTATTACTGGAAAAAATTTTGAATGAGTCACTCGCAGGGTCTGCGGCATCAGAGAGAAAATGGCCACTGGGTATGCCAGACACAAGGCTCAGCCCACCTTCTCCTGCCCAAAAACATTTTATCAGTGAACTGCATTTAACCAGAGCTTAAAGAGAAAAGAATCAAACTTATGACCTTTAGAGTACAGGACAGTCAGCAACCTCTGGACACTCCTGTACGAGCCCAGAATAACTGGGCACAAGCCTGAACCGACAGAAATAAATACACACAGAACACATGCATAGCGCTCTGCTGGCGTTCACAAACAGAATCATTTACATTAAACAGACAACCTCATGCAAACAGAACACATATACCACCTGTGTGAGTTCCTACACAAATATAGACATGCACACACACATGTATTTATACACAGACCATCATACAAGCCCTGCTTTTCATATGTTTTTATCTGTACCCTTCTTTGCTTCGCAAGACAAACCTTCTCCATCAAATAAAAGCTTCCTATATAAATATGAAGTGACATACTGTTTATTCGTCTTTCACAGTGGTGGAAATTTGGGGTTTATATGTATGCCGGTCTGGCTCTCATTTATCATACGCTTTCACACACAATGTTTCTGGTTTGGCTCAAATCTGATCCAAATCCATGATTCATTGCTGACAATGTTACCATGATGCAAATATGTTAGTGATTTAGGTTTAGTTTCAACAATAAATAAGAAGCTAAAAGTGATTTCCTTGATTATCTGGAGGATAAATGCTTTAGATAACAGTTCATAATAAAAATGCATCATAGGTTAGTTGTTGTAATTCGTAAGTGTTGTAGATTTGAACTGCTGTTTTCTATGATAGTTCTGTTTTGTACTTTTTGTACTCTACTTGTCTGTTCTATATTTTTGTTTTTATTCCTGGGAAACTATTGTATGATTAAAATTGAGATGAAGTCAGAAAACGTAATTAAAATAAATTTGAGTGCTGGAATGCAAAACGACATCCTGAGACAAAGAGTGAAGGAAAGTTTAGGGTGTTTACTCCCATACAGCACCCACGTGTACACATACATACATAGATATACACCGGGTACACCAATGCTTGAGTTCAAACACATACACATGTAGCGTTCACACAATTAAAGGCACAAACACGCCCTTTCCCTCACTATCCTCAAGGTGATCTGCATTTAAGACCGCAGAGATGAGGGTCCTTTGGGTGTAACAGGAAATCCCTGTGCACTGTGGGTGCGCTGATATCATTGTTCCCCCTGGAAACTCCTGGACGAATGTGCATTTGTTCCCTATGAAATCAGAGGAAGCATTGAACGTCGCTCTGCATCAGGACGCAGATCCTCAAGGGAACGCAAGCCGGGATGTCCTGGAATGTGGCTGTTTGGTGAATTCATTAAATAATACCTGCAGGATCGAAGAAGGCCAGAAGAAGGTCAGTCGAGGATTGTGTGGCTGCTTTATGAATTTTGACAAAAAGGAATTTGTGATTTTCCATAAAATGAATACATTTTTACAACTGACAGCTAGGTCTGTGTTTTGGGGGTCATAAGTTTTTAGGGTCAAGTTCAAGGAGACTTGAGTTTTCCTACTTTATTCCATGCTCAGTTCTCAATCTACCTCTAAAATACAAAATACACTTTCAAAAGAGAAAATTCATATCTGCAAAACTGTGAAAATTCATTAAGGTCCGGCCTAAAAACAGACAGTGAGCCTTTGAAGTCCAAGAAGTAGCAGAGGTCATTCTGCATTCTTGCTTGGTCTCGGGCACTCCCACACACACTTCTGACACTTTTGCAGCGCTGAAAGTACAATTCCAATTTAAAGCAACATTGCAAAGAGACGATTGATGTTCCTAGAGATTTGTTTACATTCAAGAATAGGATTAAACCGTGAGAATTCGAGTAAAGAAACCAGTGGTGGAAGAAGTACTCAAATCATTTACTAAAGTAAAAACACTAATACCACAGTGTAAAAATTCTCCCTTTCAAGTAAAACTCTTTCATTCTAAGTCCTAAAGTGAAAACACTGAAGTATTAGCAGCTAAAAGTATCAAAAGTAAAAGACATAATTCTGCAGAAAAAATGTCCTTGACATACCATTCTATATGACGTCATTATAATGATATATTATTAAGTATATATGAATATAGTTTGTTAATACCGATGCATAAATGTGTGAGGAGCATTTTATTATTGTACTGTAGCCATTCACCAATAGGTCAGTAATCTCCAAAGGGTCTCAGGAGAAATCTGAGGAGTTTTGAGATGATGGTTGCGAAATATTGGATAATTTCCAAAAATATACTATTTAAATAAGACCATATGATAATCTTAAAGGAGAAATGTCTCTTTGGTAGAACTGTAAACTTTGTTTGGGTTGACAGGTGAAAAAGGTCGTGATCCAAGAGCAATACACTGCATCTAATAAACTTTTTTTTAAATGTAAACTCTTAATTTCAAGTTTAACTAGTACCTATAGCTGTGAGATAAATGTGTGTAATGATCATTTAAACTGGGATCAATCAGGGTTTTTTCATGAATCTCAGCTTTATATAGCTTGCAATTGCACATAGGCAGGCCTAAAACACTATAAAACACTGCGACATGGCACATTTAGGTAGGTTGGAACACTGCAGCTAGGGCCCTGGGATGAGGTGAAGTGGTACGCTAAGCAACGAGATGTAAAAACCTACTAAAGTCCAGTGGATCATCCACTGATAGCGTGATAAGGTATATTGACTGTACTGAACAGGATTCATTGGAGTATGTGTGTGTGTGTGTGTGTGTGTGTGTGTGTGTGTGTGTGTGTGTGTGTGTGTGTGTGGATGAATTGCTCTTGATAGAGTGTACAAAGAGGGCTTTTTATCACAGTGCTATGGTTGTAACTTGAACATTCGGTCATTTGCAAGTCAGCTGGACATGGGAACTTAAATATTCAGGAAGTGGACATAAAAACATCAACAGTACCTGTAGAAATTAATTGTATCCAAGTATAATAGCCTTGCAACCAATACCACCTTTGTGATGCCTCTAAAAGAGGTGTACATTTTATATGGTCATTCCTGAGGCTGCAGTAATAAAAATGAAAGTGTTGGATAGAACAAACAGCATACTGTTTGCAAATTTTAACACCTTAGTTGTGAGATTAAAATGCAAAGACAAGACAAGAGGTTAAAAAAAATTTAATGGTTCATGATCTTATGGGTATAAAAGGTGTTCTGCAAAGGCACTTTAGGTTAACTTCCATTTCAATTATAGTGAATACTGAAAAGTTGAACTTTTAGTTTCTAGAGTGTGGAATGCATGAATGTACTTATTATTGTTATATTCTAATATTTCTTGATGAAAATTCAAAATTTTGATCTGATTATGAAAAATCAGAGGCCCACCAAAACATTTAAAAACATCCTCTGGGGAGTGAAGTGCTGGTCAAAGGGAAACTTTGACTGGACTAAAACGTCAGGGGGACACCAGAATCAGAATCAGTTCAATCCTCCTCAGGGGACTCTACATAAACTTTTATGGCAATCTTGCAAGTATTTGTTTAAACATCTTGTTCTGGTCCAAATCTTTAGACAGACCAACATCTGCATCCTTATTAGGCACTGCCACTGGCTGAGCAAAAGTCTTAGAGTAATCTCAACACATCATTGGTATCCAAACTGTAACATAAACTAAAGGCAACTTCTTCTGATGATCTCTCTTCCATACACATTCATGTCAACACCATCTTTTCTCCGAACCTCACCCTCAGGTCAGCCTGCCAGGTTTCCTCTTGATGAATGCTTGTCTGTCAGAATAGCTCGCTGTGTGTTAATCCAGAAGCATTGTGGTGCTGCATTGTGGCTGTCCTTTGAGCCAGGAATCGCCCTGCTTGCTCTGAATGCCCAGCATCCCTCTGTTTTGCCTGCTGTGTTTGCTGCTTTTCTGTTACTCACTTTCCTGGCCTACTTTTTTGTGTCCATTTGTTACATCCAGGCCCTGATGTCTAAACAAAAGCGGGTGTTGTTTACAGGATACCTTTCAATAGGCGGGATTCTGGACCTGCAAATGAGATGCAAAGTGCAAAATACTGCAAGCAGTTGCTACAATACAACAAATATTTTTTTATACATAGAGCTGCTCTGGTGGAGAAGAAAAACTCTGGTTGAGTTAAAGATAAACCAAAGAACCGCAGTCCTTCTGATATGATTATATAATATTTTGTGAGTGTAGACCAATGAGAAGGGCCCATAAGAGAAGAGGAAGCTGACATAGTCAAATAAATGTCATAACCAGTTTAGCTTGGTAGTGCCTTGGACAATCCAACATGGCTTTTCCATTGGCACTTTTGGCCATCTGGAGTCAAACCATGATCTGTTAATTTGTGTTTCAATTATCAGTTTAAACTCGCTGAGCTGTGCAAGTTGCACCTGAAATGGACCGTCTCCAGAGTGCACGTGACCCCCTCCAAATAGTTTGCGGTGTAGAAAGAACTACAGGTTTGTGTCCATTTGACTGAGGATGGGGCTGAACTGCACACAGGCCCAGAGCAGTGAGCCAACAGCGGACATGATGAAACATGCTCTTCAGCTGTATTCACACAATGTTTATTTGTTCTTTAGAACATAACCACCGTCAAACAATCAGAAAATGATGCTTAATTCCTCTGATTCATTGTGGTGTTCTCATTAATATTGCTCCTTCTTTTTATTCACTCTCGCTTATGGAAGCCTGGAAGGGACATGGAGGGGAAAAAATTGTGTAAATGTACTTTTGCGTTATCTCGCAAAGATTGCGTTACCTCACAAAGTTTTGCAAGATCTGCGGAATCTCGCGACATTTTACGACATTTCACAAGATCTTGTGAGACCTGGTCTGGTTGCCGGTGTTTTTAGCAACTGCTAGGTGTGCTGCTCAATGATCGCTGCAACAATGGCTGGCTCAATTTGTGGCAGAGGCAGTTGCTGGTTTCTGGGGCAGTTACTGCTGTGGTGACTGCTGCTGTTATGGGCATCTGTTTTTTGTTTTGTTTTATCAAACACTCATCAGTGTTGTATTAGACTCGCTGGAAGTAGCATTTCCATTACGTGATTTCTGCATTAATTTGCAAGGTTTTCTTAATTAATCTCTCAACAGCTGCCGCTGTGCGGTCTGCCCCTGCCCTGCCGGTGTGTGGGGCAGCTGCCACTGACCTGCCACCTATATATTGATAGATATGCCTTTCAATTCCCCAGTTCCAGAACAAAATGATGAGCCCCTTCCAACACATTGCGAGTTGTGAGCTGTGCTTTCCGATTTACTAGACCCAATAAAAAGTCAGTGGCAGTCGTCGAGTTTTCAGAGTGCGTTGGTGCCATTGTCGCGTTGTATAATAGTGGGGGTGTATTAGTAACTAGCTGTGTATTTCCTTTCCAGCAACACTTTGCTGCACAGCACAGTGGCACGTCAGAGGCAGCTGCCCCACACAGCGGCAGCGGTTGAGACAGATGTTGAGAGATTAATTAAATAAATGCAAATAAAATAAAAAAAAGAAACCGATGCCCATAACAGCAGCAGTTGCCGTGGCAGTAACTGCCCCAGACTCCAGCAACTGCCATGGCATTTCAGTGGCAATTGTCCCACACAGCAGCAGCGGTTGAGAGATTAATTAAAAAAACCTTGTCCTTTTTTATTGGAAAATCTTTTCGGAGGTGAAGTTAGTTCTTGTTGCAAAAGCGAGAAATATTTCATTTTCCACCCCTCCCTTTTCTTGTCATGCTGAACAACAATGCATCCCACTCTCACTAACCTACACTCCCTGATTAGTTATTCACTTATATTCAATAGAATATTAACAGTGTGGTCTTTTCCGTTACTCAAATACTTCCTTCAAAGACAGTTCTTAGGTAGATAGATATTGACTAATTCAGGAAATTTGATGTCACAATATTGACATTAATTGATGTGTAAGTATAATCACACAATGCATGCACACAGGCGAGCTCTCTCATACAAAACACGCACAGACAGATTCACAGACTTTAAGAAAACTGGACCTGTATATTACATGTAAGTAGTAGTGGTAGTAAGTAGAACAGTACATCCAAGCACACACATGAAAATATCAGTGCTGGTACTGGTACCAGTATACAAGTAACATTGGGGTGAGGTCAGACCTCTATCACCACAAATTAATTCACCTCTATGTCAAACACCGGCTGCTTGAGGAAAATGTCTTCCTGTTGTGCTTCATGTTTAAACATCTAAGGACCTGCAGACATTCTAACAATGTTGGCTGTTGTGTTAACAAAGAGTGATAAATCCACACAGAGCAAAAATAACACTTGTGGTGAATCAACTCAACAGGTTGAACAGTGTATTCAGCTAAAGCAACAATAATACACAGCCTTTTATAGATATAATATATGTCGTGGGTGTTTCTTTGCAAACTACAAAGTCTGGAGGAAAATTTTAACTGGTGTTTTTTTGCACATTAATCCATTACATTTTCCAAAACATCACTATTTATGCTAGGGAAAAAATGCCTACACTTCAATAACTACTTTAAGAAAGAAAAAAAAGTTGTAAAAACAAACAAAAAAGCCTGCAGGTTCATCATGCTTAATCACATGGCTGAAGAGGGTTGGTGTGTTCAGCTGGCATTAAACGCTGAGGATTTCTGGGTCTTCATGGTTCATGACCGGAGGCCAGTACACTACACAGTAGCGTCAGTCATCACTGAGCTCGTGAAATGGTGTTGGGAAGTGACTTTGAGCTTGTTGTGTCTCCGCTGCCCCACGCTGCGCTGCTTTCCATACGGGGCGGGGTGCCGCTCAGTCCGGCGCACAGCGCAGAGCGCACCGTCACCAGCTGCTCTCCCTGCACCGTCTGCCTGTTTCACTGTAGAACATGGGTCTGGAAAAGGAGAAATTGGACACGAGCATAATTATGGATGAAGATGAGTTCAACAGATCGATAGAACCCATTCTGTCGAAGAAAGGGAAGGTGTATACACCGGAGCCGGACCGAGATCCAAACGACATCAACGCGCACTTGAAGGTAATGTCTGTACACTGTGTGGAAAGTGAAACTGCACATGGTTGCGATTGTCAAGCTGATTTATCTACAGTTAACAAGTATTGTAACCATCTTGTTCACATGAAACAAGCTGTGGGATTGGTCATCTGCAGTGTGAATAGCTGGAAGTCGCTGCCTGCGCTTCAATCCATCATTTACAAACACCTTCCTGCTGCCAGTGCTGGTCATTATTATTATTATTATTATTATTATTATTCAAAGGTTATTGTGTGTCCGTTACTTGTGTGCTCTGACAGGTTGGCTTTGAAGATGTCATCGCTGAGCCCACCTCCACTCACAGCTTCGACAAAGTGTGGATAGGAAGTCACGCCGCGTTCGAGGTGATCAAATTCATCTTTTACCGCCTCCTGACCACACTGCTGGCCGTGCCTATGGCGTTCATCCTCGGAGTGGTGTTCGGGGTGCTGAGCTGCATCCACATCTGGTAGGAAGAAGTTCATCTCAACCTGCAGGTTTCAGCTGGATGCTCTTTTTTTTTAGCCTGGGTTGCTTGACACAGTGTCAAATGTTGCCAGACAACTTCTTTTTTTTTTTAAGAAAACAGTACAAAAGCATAATTTTATGGGGAAGTCATTAGACATTAAATACTTCTAATTATAATAATTTGGGAAAGGTAACCAGTAAACTTGATGATAACTACTTCAAAGAGATTAAAAAACACATTATAGTGATTTCTTTTTATATATAGTGAGTTTTTAAAAGGATCATATTAAGCTTAAACTGAGTGCTGTAAACATATTATATCTTCCCATATGAAGATTATATAATCAGTATAGTAATGCAATCATTCTATTAATATTATAAAAGTATGATTGTATCTCTTCAAACCCTGTTTTGAGAACCAAAAACAGTCTAAATTGCTGTGGGAACATTATGGGACTTTTCCTCAGGGGCCACTGCCTCTTACCAGCATGCTTGTTCTGGCTCTTTAGGAAAATATTGACAGAAGGTATTTTTACAGTTAACGTCACATGTAGTTTAAAATTGAAACATTAAGTCATGCGTTTTGTTTTTATACCTTTATTTGGATAATTATGTCATGTTATGTTCATGACAGCTATAAGCATCCACATCAAGTTAAACCAGGTGCCTGCAGGTTTCCGAGCGACTCGTGCAATACATGCATAGAGTCCTTTTATTAACACTTGATGAAACAACATTTTATGCAATGAAGTAAGCACTGTATGGAAAGTTGGGAAGAATGTTGAGTTCCACTGGTAGTGGAAAAAAAAAGAACGCCCCAAGCCCTTTGCTGGCATTCTAGCAGTAATGTACAGTCCTATTTGCAAACCAGAGTGGGACATTCTTCAGACACAGATACTTTCGCATGACCTTTCACCCAGGTGAGTTCACAAGTTCTGGTTGATTTCTTCAGCTCCAGTGTGTAAAGGAGGAAGTCACCACAAGGTATTCGTCAATAGAGGACTGTGTGGTGACGCCGAGCTGGTCAATACATGTGGAATGTCAGGAAGGGCAATCACACAGAGGGGTGCTGCTTCAAAGGAGAACACAGCTTTCACAGCACTTTTTGTTTTATGTAATATGATGAAGTGATGGTCAGAAGGTGCAGAAACAGCATGATGCGGTTCTTTGCAGAGTTTTTTTAAGACAGAAAATTAGACGAGATGCAGGAAACAAAGCTCATACACATTTATATTGCTTGTTTGGACATTATGACCTAGCTGAGGATTAAAAGAGCAAACTATGTCAATCAGCGGCATCCTTGAGTAAACCTGCTGTGCAACATTGTTGAGAATATGGACCAATAAATCTTTTTGAAAGCTAGGTTGCAGGGACAGCAAGTTTGATACATAAAGTTTAAAACAATTCCCTTTGAACATTAGTAAGACTCTGAGCCTTAATCTACTCTGAGAAGGACATTTGTACCAACTACCAATAAAATTGATGGTTTGATGGGTACAAGGAGTTGAGAGAATGAAACAGAGCAAAATAAGTCTGAACTGATGCTCCTAATCAGGTAGTTCTCCTTATGCACTGAAGTTATATAAAATCAATACCAGCAAAATCAATAAAAATGCAATGTACCTTTTTTAGGGTCTTTCAGGGACTTTCTCACATTTGTCCAACTTAAAGCAGGTTTCACTGATTGTACTTTCTGAAGGATTCTCCTCTGTGACTTCTTGATCTTGTCATTCCAGGTTGGTGATGCCAGTGATCCAGTGCTTCTTGATGCTCTTACCATCAGTCCAGGTGGTGTGGAAGAGTTTGACAGACATGTTCATAACTCCACTCTTCCACAGTATGGGAAAAATCCTGTCCTCTGTTCAAGTGAAGACCACAGAGAACTGATGCAGACACCCCCCTGTGCCTATGGAGAAAGAAAAATAAAGAGTGAATGATGCACGTATTGGAATACAGGAGTAAAATATGAAATCCTGAAGAGAAAACAATGAAAACTAATGATACATACACCAATAAATAGAAAGATTAGGCTCAGCAATTTGATAATTTGCAAAAACAAGATATCTTAAAAACATGTGTTACATATAATCAGGTATATTTCAGTGTTCATATTGAAACTTACATCTACTGTACTTTTATCCAAGATTAAGATGCCATTTATTAACCTGCAGATCAACAGATCCATGATCGTGGTCACACGGTTTGTTAGTCACATCACCATAGTGAAGTAAATAGTTGTGATACCAAACATGGAGTTGTTTTGCTGATTGTGACCAAAAAAAGATTATTGTCATTCCATTTGACTTTGTGGCTGAAAGAATCAATTGGAGGAGTGTAATATTAAGGCAAACTTACTGCTGACTTGCTGAGAGATGTAAGATTTCTGCTTTTATATATATATTGTATATATTGCAAATAATTCAACTAGAAGTTGAATGTACTGAACTTAATCAGAGTAGCTAGTCTGAGAGAACGGCATATTAATAATAAATGCTAAAATGCAGCTTGTTGCACATTTTCAAGCTTATTTTACTGTAACTGCTGTGTTGATTTCACAGTGTGTTGGCAATAATATTGGGCATTTGCTTTATATGGACCTAAACTTTTTGCAATATAGTTGTTTTAACATGTTACTGAACTATGTCAAAAAACAGGATTGGATATCATCGGAGGGGTGACTTTCTAATTTATTATTTATGCAACGACCAATTCTTGCTTGGCAAACTCTGACTTTTGGCATGTCTGACATAAGAGGGTGAACCATATTTCTTATTGTATTTGATCAAGCTGAGACTCTGGTACATGTACGTATATTTTTTGCAGTATATTTGATAGAGTTGAGTTTTAGGTACAAGCCTGCACAGTTCCCACTTGCTATGAGCTGTACAATCTAAACTTTAGAAGGCGACGTCAAGAGAATTGGTGTAGCAGTTATGGAGATGAGTGTCTGGTACATATTTACACTGATTGGTGCATTCTGAACAGATTTCAACTTTTCTATTGTATACTTTAAATTTGTAATTTAAAGTGCAAATCCTCCTCTAATAAACAGACACATACATGTCAGCTGCCTGTTTCCACATCCAGCATTAGCTTTCATGTGTTTCTGTCATCCTTTTGCTGCTGAGAAAAAACATCTGCTTGTGTAGCTACTAGATGTGTCACGTTCATTAGAAGATAGTTGCTAACTTTGTTTGCAGTTTGCTGCTGGGCAGGTCATGCTGCTTCTTCAAACAGGACACAGAGACTGAACCGTTGCCGTTATACCAAAACACTGAAGTAAAAGTGGCTAAAAAGCTCAGTAAAGCTGTAGACTCAGATGATAATTGTCTTTTAGTTCATTACTGTATATCGTTTGTAGTGGATGTTTATCCAGATTTGTAGGGTTATAGCTCTAAATAATAGTTAATACAGCGTGTTACTCAAGATTTTACTGCAAGTAACCAGAACACAGAGAGTCAGACTCAGAAGAAGATACTGTATGTGTGATGTGATGTCTTATTTCCAGCTGACAACTGAAAGTCAGCAGTCCTTTTTGAACCATTTCACTGATGTTAGACAGCTGACAGCATGCCAGTCGGTATGCCTGTGTTTAGTTTTTCAACTCTCAGAGGAAAGTTAGGGTAGGGTTGTGCAATAGTGGTAGACACAGGTGTGTGGCTAAAGCTTTTTCTCTGCTCAGCAAAACCATGTAGCACTAATTAACCTCACCTCAGCCCAGCTAATGTTCAAAAGCTATATATCCATTTTAGTCCAATGAATTATAATGTGACATGCATCTGTCAGGAGAAAATACCGCCTTCATATGTTTGTCAAATCGAATCAAATTTGTTCCTTGTGACCAAAATAAAGATATGTTTTCCTCCAGGTAATGTTTCTCTGTGTGGTTTCTTCTTCTTCTTCTGTGAAATGCAGCTCAGTGCCAGAAAGGTCTCATAAATCTCTTTGCTGAGATTGCATAAGATATTTTCCTATACAAAGATGAGCTGTGGGTTGATGGAACATCACCTGAGGCTTTGCTGTTAGACCTGCAGGCCTGCACAGCATTTCTCCCTGATGCCTGTCAGCACTCTGTAAGTTTGTGATGTTTCATGCTCTGTGACAGTTTTGTGAGACCACTACCACTGATACTGCTATTTACTATAAAAATAGTAGTATCAGTGGTAGAGGTCTCACAAAACTGTCACTTAGGTTAAAATTGCATTACCCTGCATTTTTACCCAACCCTAACCCTGCGATGTACTTCAGCACTAAAAGCCTGCTGCTTCAGTGGTGTTCAGCCATAAAGGCACAGAAGTCTTTTGTTTTCTTGAGCATCTCAAGCACACATACTTTTTGTTGTATTTTAAATGAACAGACTGGACCATGGTTCTCACCTTAACTTTAACAATTTACAGTCATACACAGCACACAGGCTGGGAGGATCTATGACGACTATGCTATCTATGCTGACATCACTGTTGAAGAATTTTTTGCATGCAGCTTTCTCCTGTGAAGCTCAGTTGCTTTGACTTGCGTTGCCGCTTGTGACTGGAATAAAGTGCAAAACAACAAGCCAATTGCAGCCCACAGTGAAACAAAGCTGTGTGATGTTTTTAAATGCAAGTAAACTCAAGGGACATCTGAATGCTGTTTTCTGCCGTGTTTCAGCCATGATAGTAGTAGTAGTAATTACGTAACTGTAACAACTATGCCTCCCAAATATGCTGCGATAAATATAAAAAAAATTACACTTACTGCAACTGATGATAGCATGACTGGCTGTCCTCATGTCTAACAATAGCCTCCAAAGTGTTCAGCAGCTGCGGTTAACCTCTGACCTTTCTGACTGGTGAGCAAACACAACTTCCACAAGGACTTTTAGTAATGATTCTAATGGACTTGTATTTATACAGCATTTTTCTGGTCTACTGACCCCCCAAAGCACTTTTTTGCTGATGCTCCCACTAATACTGTTGCTGTTGGGAAAACTACTATAACCACTGCTGCTCCGTATAATACCACTGTCACTCCTATACTAACACAGACCTAAAGGAGGCCACAGCCTATGCCTCTTCCAAAGTCAAACTCTGCGACTAGACTGACGTGGCTGCCTCGATAAGGCTGAGCTCTGTGCTCCAACTCCAAAGTCAAGGTTAGGTTTATTTAGTTTCAGGCAGACAGACTGATTGGCTCGCTGTACAATGTGCTGTGTGTGACCTGAAGTCATTTAGGCTAGCTCAGGCAAGCATTGTGTCTTGTTTTGATCCAACAGAATCATCACACATATAGATGGATGAAGACCTTATTATTATATTATATTATTCTATTACTGCTGTGGTAATGTTATTTTACTGTTATAATGCATTTTTTTACAGCTACCAATACTGTGGATATATTCTTAATGGTTCCTGTCACTAGTTCTCTAACACTTCCTCTGTGATAGTCAGAGATTTCTACCAGTCTCATGTCTATGGAGCTACATTTAGCATCTGTGATAGTTGCATCACATGTGTGTTGGTAAATATGCCAATGTGACAAGATGTCACACGCCTTTTACTGTGTGCAAATGAGTTGCATAAGCTCTTATTTTGTCATGCCTTTAAAGATGTCATTTTTGAGCTACCAGTTGTTGTTGTTGTTGTTGTTGTTGTTTCAAGGTCAGAAAGGTTATCCTGACATTGAGCATTCACTGTAATCATGCAGATTCTCAACAAACACCCTCCAGACTTGGAACCCCTCTGGCTCTGGTACAGAATCAGCATTTTATATACAGCCTTCTGTCACATTTACATGTTTTTGAGAGTCTGATCATGAACCTACCCACTATAATGTGATATCGTCGTGGAGGTCATGGAGCAGCCACATATTAACGTCACTGTCTACATCCCATAGCCTGAAAGTTGACTTGGTATCAAGTGAAGCTTGATTTGAAACAGGTTTAACTTGGTTATTTGATCGGTGCTCAGTGCCACACCCAATAAGAGACACAAACTGATTCACAAAGAAAATAATTTCAATCTTTCAGTTTCAGTGTATTTACTTTATATAAAAGAGAAAAATAACAAGCACTAATGCTTTGACTAATGTATTTCCCAGTGATCATCATAGTTCAACTTCTCTTTGAATATGAATAGTTAAAATGCTGAATCATGATGATTTAAAAAACTAGTGTGTAGAATGTGGCATCTAATGGTGTAGTTTCTGAATGCAACTCCCTCGTCTCAACATCTCCCTCCTAACATTAAGGAGAAAACATGGTGGCATTTGAAAAACACATATTACCCTATACCTTAGAGCCAGTGTCTTTTTGGTGTTATTAAAAATCCCTTTAGCAACACACTTTTTTAAGTTAAATAACATTAACAGTTGCAGGCAGATTAGAGATACCTCACATTTTTGTTTGGTCAAAATCTGACAAAAGGTTAAAAGCAGTAGTGAAGTGAAGCCAATGCAGAAGTGCCAAACATGTCAGTTCCTCAAAACAGCCAGTTGAATTTGGCTACAAAACAAGTGAATCTCTATAAGCCCCCTATGTTAAAATGCTCATTTGCCCATTCATTACAGCTGTACTGGGGTTGATTTTTTATATAACTTGCTTGTTTAAATTATATTAAAGCTTGAAGTTATGCATAATTGAGAGTGTTACAGGCAGCTTGCTTGAGCAACTGGGCTTCATTCAGCCTGCCTCCGCTCCACCCATGATTTTGCCAATTTTTAGAAGCAGGACTGCCAAGATGGCCACAGCCAGAGCAACTACAATTTGGGCTTCACAACAGCTCTTGTGAAACCTATTAGTGATCTCACAGAGACTACGTCCATGTTTTATACAGTCTATGGATGTAACATGTTAACATGCTGTGAGACTGTGATAGTTGTGGTTACTGCTACCAACAGGTTTTGGATTTATTTCCAACATTTATAACTGCATTATTGCCAGATAAACAGGAAAAACAATGGGCAAATGGATTTAAAACCCAGCAAACCATAAAAGTTTCTTAGTAATTGTCCATAGTTGATATAAGTATGATACATTATATTAGAAAGTTACTACTATAATTATGAAGTGGTAATGGGCTACCAAAGGACAATCAAGATTTGTTCATTTTTTAAAGAATATTCAGATGTTTTACAGAATACACCGCCTCTCCATGTCACTCTGAAATATGCATGTTGCTCTAAAATAAAAAGCACATTCAAAGTCTAAAAGATGTGAAAACAACCTGCTACTGAGTGCCCACCATAGACTATATATAAATCTTTATGTACAGTCAATGGTGCCAAGTCGTTTATTTGAGAACCACTCCCATCAGACGCACCCAAACATTACTCCTATCACATGTTAAAAACAGCTGAGTGTGCCAGCTGGTGTCACTCCAAGGTGAGTTGTTAGAAGAATGTAAACAATAATGACCAGCATGTCTTCCCAAACTCTGTAAAGCTTAGAATAACAGCTGGAGTGTCAGTCCAGGCTGTAAATATTAGATAAACGTATTTTCTGTAGATGACAGACATAGCTCTATGTCTGTGCTTTAAAACTCCTCTAAGTCTCTGTTCTACTCGTTGCTTTTTGATTTCGAGTATACTTTTCCTGCTCTCTCTTTCTCCTATAACCACTTGAGTTGGTCTCCCTGAGGCTAAGGTATGGCAAATACACACACCTTGTCATTCCCAATTAACGCCCACATTTCACTGAACAAAAAGCTTTTTATACTCTGCCTTGATCCCCAAATAAAGTAATTCCACGCCAGCCACAACCCCCCTTTAGTTTAAAATCACGTCAGTCTCTCCTCCAGCCGAGCAGGTTACGCGGTGGCTCTCCTGTCTCTGCTCACAGGTGACTCCCGGGCTGCGAAGACGCGCGCTGCGGGATCCGAGGAAACACCGGAGGTCTCCCCTCACAGCTCTGGTATTAAATTCTAGTCACGTTCGCGAAAAGGGCAGGAATTAGATCACCATACAGGTCCCTGAGAAGAGCCCCGGTCCTCTCATTTTTGCCTCCACGCCTCCCACTCAACTTCCTATATTGTCTTCTTGTCTGTTTCAACGCGCTAATCTATTCAAACTTGAGGACAGCATGACAGGAGGACTGAAGGACGGCGAAACAGACGAGGTACAGTATGGCTCTCCTACAGCTGGCGCTGTTTATAGTTTAATGTTTTTAGCTGACATGGAGGGGTTTGTTTTACCGGGAAGTTGATTATTCTCGCTCATAATTTGCACCCATGAAGGAAATTTGGATGTTTTTCCAACTCCAGAGTGCTGTCCTCTCTTTTTTTCTGGCACCTAGTCATGAACGCTTCTCCCACACACGCTGAGGGAATGTGAAGGTTCGTTGAGTATACATTAGCATATTGGTGTGAACTTTTACCTGATAAAACCTTTATTAACAGAACAACCTATTAACGTTTTACGCATCACATTTTGACATTTTCATGCGTAAAAGCGCAATGGAGAGTCACCCATATCTTTTTTTCCTGACATGAGATTTGAATCATAAATCATGCACATGTTTGAAAACTAACTAATGATCGATGTCATGTCTGTGTGAGTATACTTGAAAATGTGCTTGAAAGATTCACGGACAGAGAAGGACAGTGTGGCATCAGAGGGATCTTTACGCACTCCAAACGAACGTCCTTCACCTACTTTACTTACATATGTCCATATATGCACAAGTCAGATTACAAATGTAGTTGATAACTCTTGCTTGTTCAAAAATATCCGAAGAAATATGGGGGAAAAAAGAGAGAATGGTTGGAATATTGTTGGAATATGCGCTTTTACGCATTCCTTTAAAACGTTGCCATGCTCACAGGTTCACGTTGAATTAACTGTATGTCAGGTCAGAGTATTAGATTTCTGTCCGGGTGGTGAGGACCCCTTGCGGCTGGATCGAGGGGTGTGGTGCTTCACGTTCTATTCATTTAAACCCATCCCTGTTTGTGGGGCAGGCTGGTAACTCGTAGCTCGCAGTCTCTCTCCCTCTCAAGATCCAGCGCACTGCACACTATCCCTCCTCCTCTTCACTCTCTTCTCTCTTTGCCTCCTCCGGATCCTGACAGGAGTTTCTGCATTCGCCGTTCATCCGAAAACAAGGGAACATATACAAACCTAACAACAAAGACATGGACAACGACAGTCTGAACGAGAAGACGATGGAGGATGTCCACACCAAAGAGATCGACCTGGTCAACCGGGACCCAAAGCGCATAAACGACGATGTTGTCAAGGTGAGTGAAACCTGGAAGGATTTATATTTGGAGTTAAGCGCGCAGATGGTGCGAGTTCACTCTTTATATTTGTGCCTACTGAAAGTTGTGCCTACACAACTTCAGAATACCTGTTGCACTGTCTGCACTTAACTTGTGCTCAGTTGAGCCGCCTGGCAATAACTGTAAACTAAAATAAACTGTGCCAAAGTGTAGGAGCTGTCAGATTGATGTTACGTGCGGGTGCGCGCGTCAGTGGTGCCTGGCAGTACTTTTGCGCACTCTATTGCGCGCTGTGGTTCACGGCACTGACTTTCCCCTATTAGGAAGCAGCTTTGCAGAGCTATTAGGGCTCATTGATGCAATACAATGAAAAGCTATCCACATGTGTAAATATCTGCGCGTCCGCACAAGAAGCGGACCCGAAAACTCGCTCCAACAGAGGAAACATTACGAATTTCCTGTTGTTGGAACACACATTTCCCACAGTCCTTGTTGCACACGCCTTGCTTTTGGGAAAGTAGAATTCTTTCCATAAGAGAGTAGCCTCCTCAACCGCACGCATAGCAAGAGTTTATTTTGTTTAAAGGAGTTAGCAGAGGGGGAGAGGTTGCAGCAGCAGAGGAGTGGCGCGCTGGAAGCCACCTGACGCGTCTGCATGGTAGCGGGGAGCAGCACGGCCGCGCTCCTCTACCACATGAGGCCAGTTTTTTTTCAAAAGAGTGGGGTCAAACGACTCACTGCGAGAGACAGCAGGGGTCAGCTCTTTGAAATGCCTGAACTCTGCCTTGTTAAAACAGGGAAACACCCAAGTAGCTGGATATACTGAAGGGATATCCCTCACCACTCCCCACCTCTCCTCCCTTCTTTCCTCCCATTCTAGTCCACTCTTCCCTCCCTCCCTCCTCCCTGCCTGCAGTTGCTGTTCGCGTCAGAGGAGCAAATATCCATGTGTCGCGTTTTATTGGCTGCTGTCAGATTCTAGATGATGACAGTCTGATATCTTTGATTTCCATGATTAGAATAATCATCTTTATAGATAACCTTTTACTGTTGGGTGATTCTGTGAATAAAGTAAATACAGAAAGAGAGTAGATACACACATTAAAGTAGTAACACATGAAATAACTACCAGCTACTGATGCCACCTCAGAGTGAGAAGGAAAGCACATGTGAGATTGTTTAAGTTTATTTATGTGAAATGTGATGGCACAATGTGACATCATCACATGTGAAGTAGCATTTTGAAATGTTGAATCTACAAATCACATGTTCTCATCTCAGGACATGTGAATTTATCACTTGTGAAATGTCTGAAAGCCACATTTCCCACGTGACATGCTGCTTCACATGTGATGAATTTTCTTTTTAATAAGAGAAAGAATGTAGTAAAGCTTGAATCATCTCTTCTCTTTGAAGAGAGCAATTTTCATTTCAACTTATCTTTAATCTTTTTGAGAAAGTGAACTTCAACCTTCACTACTCCCGTTTTCTTCTTCTCTCTCCTCTCCTTACCACCGCTCATTGCTTTCTCTCCCTCCCAGTTCTCCTCCATTGTGACAATGAGTCAGAGTCTCCTTCCAGTCTCAGAATAGAATGCAGCTTTATGATTGCCCCGCCCCTCTCTAATCAACTCAAGGGACGCTGGTGAAATGATGTGAAAGCACATGCGAGAATGAAAACTGTTAAGAGTCTGAGACTTAGCACCTGCGACCAGTGGTGAAAAGTAAATATGTAGGTTTATTCAAGTATTTTATACAAGTGTATAAGTATTTTTGAATGCAGGTCTTTTACTTTTAATGTGCTATTTTCACATTGTGATATTGTTACTTCAGTAAAGTTACTTCATCCACCACTGTGCTAAACTGTTTGGAAAAACAGTCTAAATCCTTCCGCACCTCTGACACATGTAGAGAAATACTTTTGGTTTATTTTCAATCATGAGGAGCCCAAAGGTGCTCACTGCCTCCCACTGGATTTCAGGATAAACCCTGGTGAGCTTGTAGTTTTTACAGTTTGCTGCAGCTCTGAGGTTCTTTGAGGTCAATGAAACAGCTCTGCCAAGTGGAAGCGTGTGTTTGGTGCGCCCCAGTGAAAAATACAAGCAGGGAATCCCTTCCAGCAAACCCCATCCTGCAGTCCACAGTGATCACACACACACACCCCCACATACAGCACTCACATATAAATGTGTGTACTGTGCATGTAGGCATGCTGTACACATGCACACACCCACAGCATTTTTGTAATCAAAGGAATACAAGCTGTGCTCCTGTAGCGGCTGCAGCTGGCCTCAATCACCTGGCCACATCAAACAAGTTCCATTACTGACATGCATGTGGAGTTTACCCTGCGAAGAGAGTTTTTGCCTCTGGAGAATTTGTGGGGCTTTATATAGCAGAGAGGATGGGTCAGGAGAGTGAAAATGCCCCCACTGGAGACAATTTCTGAGAAGGAGTTGTGAGAAGTTTGAACTCCAGTTGCAGATCCAGGTCACCAAGGTCAAACTGAAAGGAATGAAAGACTCCCTCTGGCGCTGCAAAGCTTACGATTGGTTGACGCTTGATCATACTCGAACACCTCATTCTGGGATGATCTCATTATAAATTTGTGTGAAACTCTATACTTCAGCTGTGTTTTTACCACAGCTAAAATGAAACTCTTTCAAACTCAGTGTAGTGAGATTTGTTCCAATCCAAATGTTATGCAAATGTAACAAAACTATGTCACAAAAATAATATGCAAAAGAGCGACTGAAGCACAAAGAAGCAACGCTTCTTCTTAGATTCATTCAAACAGATTTAGTTAGTAGTTATTACTTGAACTAAACAATTTTAGCGAATAGAGTGAAATGAGCCTGACGTCTATGTCTGTTGGTCACATACAGTATGTCTCTGACGCCAGTCATCTTAATCACTGTCCTGAAACAAACCTGACACGTCCCCTGACTACCAAAGCCCCTCAAACCAACAAAAGAGTCCATTAATGTGCTCTGCTCTGACCTTCTCCTCCAGAGGCCCACTTTGTCTGTTCAGGCATAGTTGACAGCCTGAAGATAGAGCTCTGGAAATAGCACATCGCTTTATTTACTCAATATTACAGTTGCCCTGGCGACTGGTCACATGCTGACCCTGAGACTCCATTGTTTCATATCAAACTTGATTGGACTGCAGAGATCCACACTTTGACCGGCATAACTGTGGCTGCTGTTTGTGTTTGAAATGTCTTTTTATGCTGTTTATGCCCATATTTGGTTATCATTATTAAATTTCTTCATTCAACAACTGTTGAATCAACCTAAAATGTTTTTTTTTCTGTGACCTTTTGATAAAAAATCCTCCCTGCTGACCACATACCTGTCTTCATATACTATTGAAATAAATGTAAATTATATCACTTTCTTGCTAAAATTCAAATCAACAAAAATCAACAATAGTATAACAAAAATAAAAATAAAACATCTTACGTCTGTAGCAGCAAACAATCTACTGTTGAGACTGCAGGTGATGTTTTTTTACACTCAACATTAAAGTTGCCAAACCTTAGGTAACGGCGATGATTTTCCTCATAATGTTGCATACAGAACAGTATTTAGAAGTCGTGGAAAGAAAACAGCTGCAAACAGCTTCACTATATAAAGTCAAACCTCTCCGCCGTCCTGCTGTGGTTGTGTTCCTGCCTCTCTGCAGAAGGCCCTCATTTAGTCTCAATCAAAGTTCTGGAAACTGGAGCAGAGTGGGTCCACTTTAAAATTTGTAGCTGTGGAAAAATTAAATGGACGCTGCGCTGGTTTTGTGGCTGCAGTCAGATTTATATTATAAGGCTGCAGTGAGCTCCGCCAGTTGATGCCGTGTGAGAGTCTTTATGCTGCTGCTCGGACTGAAAGAATTGGACCTACAGGCTGCTGTTTCAAGGCAAAGAAAATAAAAGTAATGCATATTTAAAGAGCTGTGTTCCAAAACATGCAGGATTGGAAAACACTTATTCTCACATAATGAATAACAGCACGGAAATTAAGTTTTATAGTCACTGTAACTGTTTGCACTCACTATGTGTTTAAGAATTATGAACTTCAGAAATGAAAGGCTGGAGCTAGGAGATGGTTAGCATATAGACTGGAAACCACCAAAGCTCACTTTTAATTTGTTTGCTTAATAAAAGAGTTAAGCTGTGTGTTTTTTTTTTACATTACATATTTGAACTGATCAAACAAAAGGCATACAGCGTGTTAATTAGTGAGCTACCAGAGGTGCTGGTTACCTTCTGATGGAACCAAGCTAATTAAAAAGCTTTTTTCATGACCTCATGCTGCCGAGTTCAGCTAACTGACTTTCTCTTCTCATCTGACTTTGAAAAAAAAGCAAATAATCAGATTTCCCAAAACTATTCCTGCAGTCTTACTCCATTAAAATCCTAAAATATCTCCATTCAAACATTGATAGCTGCCATTACAAAACAGAATCTGATTTCCTCTTTGAAGTGAGTATCTTAAAAATAGAGATAAGTATATCAAGTTAAAAGTTATTTTTTTCAGAGATCTAAAGCGGTAAAAGGGTAATGTTCCAACAGTCTTTTCATGTAAGTGGGCATCACGCTGCCTAAACACTGAATAGTATCTCACTTAGGAATGAAACACTTCACTTTTCCATTTCACTGTCAGCGTGACACTGGATAATATCTGTGTGACTTATTGATATTACAGCCATTAGTCCTCAGTAGCAGTAACTGTTCTGTTAGACAAGACACAGTTTCCAAGTAACTGTAAAATAAATATTGACTCTGTGCTCAGAAGCCTGTGGAGAGGATGGGAGGGAGAGTCTGCATTGTGTTTACAGTGTGCGAGTTGCCACTTTTCCCTCCGTACCGTAGGTCAGGTCACAGACACTTGCAGAGTTGGCTTGTCTACTTTAGAGGCCGGAGAAATGTGTTTACAGTGAAAGAAGCACAATGTTCTTGTTCATAATGAGAGGTGGAGGAAGGGAACCACATCTGTCAATCAAACACAGTGGGCGGTACAGAGATGTCTTCCTCTTTGGACTCTCTGTTAATAGCATAGTCTTTTGTCCAATCGTGGTGACCACCACTTTAACTGTGTTCCTTCTGTTTACTCCACAAAAACCAAAACTGTAAAACACGTCACTTCCTGCGCACCACAGATTGTTTTCCTAATGGAGACGTACCACACACAGAATGTTTACAACAAAGCTTCTAGGGACCAGCCTGATATTTAGATATCAAACAGTGACATGGTGTCTTTAAACCACCAAGGAGACAAAGTCAAAGCAATGTTGAATTGGTTACATCTGGTCCAACTTGAAAATAGCTGAAGAGGACTGTTTAGTTTGTCCATTGTGGTCCAAATTTAGCCTCAGAGGGACACCTGTTCTATCTATCTATCTATCTATCTATCTATCTATCTATCTATCTATAAAACCAGAAACAGTGTGTGTAGCAATCAGTAGTTTGGGCGTGGCACTTTGTTGGTGGTTACATTGCATGCCAGTCGGTGGTGGAGAGTGGAGATGTAAATCTTGTCAGGATTCCCACCCTCCAACTGACACATGTACAACAGGGAGTGAAGCAGCTGATTTATGTGGAAATAATGAGTTCAGATTTGAAGGCCTATAAAGTTTGTGTGCTGGTTTCATTAGCACTGAATCAGGACTCTTACAAAATACTGTTAGTGGTGGATGAAGGTATTTGACAAGTCATAATGATGAGGCTAATGTGAATGTGTCTTTGTATGCTGGACAGTACGTGTAACTTTCAGTGTGTAATGGTTGCTGGTGCTTTGTTTTCACGTCCAACTCTCACCTTTACTCTAGTTACTAATCGGTTTCATTTTAATATGACCAAAGTTTCAAGATATCCATGAGATTCCTGCTGCCACCCAAATGTGATAGGAGTGAATACAATTTTTGTTTTTCTTACCAGCTGACAGAAACATCCAATGATATTCATGCAAACCAAACAAAAACTTAATCGAATGAATAGCTTATAACTGATCTTTAAGCATTAATAAATACTGTTTTTACCATTAATAAAGCCATTAGTCACGACTGTCCTGCTAAAAGTATCATTACAGATTATTCACAAATACAGTTAAATGTTTTATATTTTTAGTGATGTCAATTATTGTGTATAGTTTCATATTGTATTGCACATATTGTATGTAGGAGGAGACATTTTTACATAATTTTAACATGTATCACAGGATCTGTGGAGAAGTAGCACCTGAAAAGGATCCAAATGAACAATAAACACAAATACTTTGCCAACATTTTCTTACTCTACCATGTCCTCCCTGTTCAGGTAGACTTTGAGGACGTGATTGCTGAGCCTGCAGGGACCTACAGCTTTGATGGCGTGTGGAAAGCCAGCTACACCACCTTCACTGTCACCAAGTACTGGTGCTACCGGCTGCTGACAGCGCTTGTCGGCATCCCTCTGGCACTGATCTGGGGTATCTTCTTTGCCATCCTGTCCTTCATACACATCTGGGCCGTGGTGCCATGCGTCAAGAGCTACTTGATCGAGATCCACTGCGTCAGTCGTGTCTACTCCATCTGCGTGCACACCTTCTGCGACCCGCTGTTCGAGGCCATGGGCAAGTGCTTCAGCAGCATCCGAATCCGCTTGAGCAAGGAGGTGTAGCATCTGCGTGGAGGAGGAGGAGGAGGATTACCGGAAAGAGGGGAGGGAGAACGGGAGGGCTAGAGCCACACAGATGGAGGGAAAAGTCAGAACAAAAAAAAAAGAAAAAAATGGAAAATGAGATGTGAGACTTTTCCAGAGCTGGGCGGAGATTGTTTGGAAGTGAAGGGGCGTGGTCATATGGCACCTGACATCGCCTTTTTTCACCAGCTGTTTGTTTCTCTCCAATGTTGGTGTATCCAAAGGGGTGGGCACAGGAAATCAAAGGGTCATTTTCCGGGGTTTTTGTTGTTTTGTTCAAGTTCTCTCAGTTTTTTTTTTTTTTTTTTTTTTTTTTTTTTATTTCCTCACTGTTAACTTTGTCAAGCAAGCAATCCAGCTCCATATCTGTTTCCTGTTAGTCTTGCCACATGATGTAAATTCCTTCCATTCTTATCATGTCTGTGGAGAGCTTATCACTTTGATTGATTCATGTGAAGAGGGGATGTCAGAGTGTATCACTGTCTTCTCTCGCGCTTTGTGTGTGTGTGTTTGTGTTTTTTGGAGCCGTTGGGGCAGGGCAGGATGGGGGGTTGTTAAGGTCAAAGCAGAGAGAAAGAGTGAGCTCTGCCAAATTCTATCTGACTCAGCGAAAACAAAACAACCACACAAGCCGAACAGTGCAGCAACACCTCTCTCTGCCCCCCCTCCCACCCACACCCCATGACCTCCAACCCACCAAAAACCAACCACCCCATCCCCTCCCCCTTCACCCGGCTTTCCAGCAGTCTGACACACTGAACCTGCCCTTGTTCCTGCATGCACCTACGTCGCCTTGCCAGCAACTCGCCGTCCGCCACCGCCACGCTCTGTGCATCAGCTTCTTACTCCACCTACATCACCATTATCCTCATAATGACATGAGTGTGTGACAGAGAATGTTAGCGTTTCAATTTTACAAGAACTTCTTTTTTTGTTGTTGTTTTTTTAACTCCAATGTGGGTTTTGTGACCAATTTCATTTTTCAGTGAAGCTCTTTTCAAAGCACGTCACCATGTTCCACCATGTTCCACAGTGAATGCTTTTTTCCTACACTACGAATATGAAGAACTTTGAGGGGTTAACTTTCTTTTAATATCATATATGTCTTGTATGGATGCTTATGCAGAAAATGAGACTTTGCAGGCCATGGCCTCAATCCAGTGCACTAATCTATGGGTAAGTATCGTTAGTGAACAGCACATGAAGATCTCCTTTCTATATTTGCAAAGGTAGTAGAATATTAGCCATTACTTTTGCACACTCTGCACTACAGGATGTGTAGTTACAAGCTTGTGTGGAGATTTTTCTTATGCACTGTGCTACTTACACAGGTTAATGCATTGGAATTGGACAATGTGAGGTGAAATGTGTGATTTTAGTTGCATTTTTATTTGTTATCTGGTCATATTTTTGCACCCTGCCCCTCTTTTGTCTTCATATTTCCCCTTATTAGTTTGTTCAGCCGCCCTGCTTCTTTACTGTGGACACGATGCTAAAACAGCATCAAACTGATGCCTCCCACCCCAGAGATGGTTGAAAGGAGAGATGGTTGGGTGGGGTTTCTAGGATGGGGTGGTTGGGTTATGTTTTTTGAGACATCGCTTTGACTCCGTCACCTTCAGTCTACCTGCTGTCTTCTCACAGGGATGGTTATATCACAGCACCTGATCTTTGAATTGAGTGTTTTTAAGCTCTAAAGGTGATATTTTTATAAGATTTTTTTTTCCTTCCTTGCTTTTACTGTACAATATCACGCTGTGCACATTAAAATTTAATATAATCCAGTGTGCATTTGTTTGTTTTTTCTATCCACACTTTCTTTGCCAGGATGGATAAAGTGACCACTAGCATGTGCCTCTGCATGAAAGTCAGATCTTAACAGTAGATTTTTTGTTCTTTTTTTCACTTGTGATATTGAGTCATAGCAAATCTAATTGTATAACCATTCACAGTAGATACTCAGTGACTGGTTTCATTCATCTGTACTGCAGGAACAAGCCAGTTGAAGCGGCTTGCGGAAAATATACATAAGAATGGTGCTGAAAAATAATTTCCAGCAGCAGCACTGTCCAACCCTTCCATAGTATTTGTATCTGAGTGTGTGTCAGTAAGGTCTAATGCCTGTAGTGTTGCTCACAGACTTTTTTTTCCAAGCCTGGCACAACATTTCCATGGTTACGAGAAAAACAAATAAAAGCGCTAGGCAATGCTCATCAGACTGGAGTCAAGTCTCTTGACTTTATTCAAGTTAATTTACACCAAAAGCAGGCACATAATTATGCAGCCAGAGGCAAGCCTGGAGTCTCATTGTAAACTCTATTGTTCAGCAGTAACATGTTGAGAATGAAGCCGACTTAGTAACAGTGCTTCATTGTTTTAAAATTACAAGGGTGATTTTCACGAGTACAATGGATACAATAGAAAGCTGCCTCCAGGTTTTTATTTCAATTTATGAAGCAAAAACTGGCCCCAGCCTAGTCCTGTTTGTGCCTCTGATGTATAAAAATAACATTAGAGCTACATGAAGTGGCTAAAAGTATGTGGACAGCCAAACATTAGAACCATGAACATTTTTAAAAAACCATGGGCATCAATGTGCTGTTATAACAGCACTTCTGGTGGATGGCAAAGAAGTGCTCACTAACACAGATTATAATAAATGTGTGAACAAACTTGGTGAGAAATCAACCTTTTGTGAAGGCCAGCACAGTGGGGCAGTGGTTAGCACACTTCACAACAAGAAGGTTGCTTGTCAGGTGCATCCTTTCTGTGTGGAGTCTACATGTTCTCCCTGTGTCTGTGTGGGTTCTCTCCGGGTACTCCAGCTTCTTCCCACAGTCCAAAGACATGAACTTAACAGGTTAATGGGTGACTCTAAATTGTCTGTAGGTGTGAATGTGAGTGTGAATGTTTGTTTGTCTCAATGTGCCCTGTCATGAAGTGGCGATTTGTCCAGAGTGTACCCTGCCTTTTACCCAAATGTCAGCTGGGATAGGCTCCAGCCTCACGGTGACTGTGATGAAGATAAACAGTTGCAGATAATGGATGGATTCATGAAATCTTCTTTATTTTGCAGCTGAATTAATACTTTCTTATCTAGATGGGCAGGAATTATCTAAATAATGTTCTGCCAAGGTGAATTTAAATCAGAAATAAGTGAGAAAGTAAAGAATATAGCGGAAAAAACTGCATCTGAAACTTCTCAACAGCAAAACATGTAAACTAAAATCTGCACAGTCATAAACAACTTCAACAGCCTGCACTCAGACACTCATAACAGTAACACACTGAATCTCAAACACAACAGAAGACTTCTGTGCAGCATGCAAAAGGTCCTGACAGAGTAAAACCTGCTCACTCAGGGGGGAAATTTCACGTTAATGCCAGTGCAGGAGCGAAGCAGACATAACAGGAGGTTGACAGAACACACAGACGGCTCTGTTACCTTCATGCAGACGAAAGGATTGACCAGTGGCACTTGTGAACTAATAGCAGTGACCTGATGCAACCAGGGTGAGAAGTTACCACCAGCTGCTGACTCAATGCTGCTCTGTGTGATGGTGCTAAATTTGCTTGTTCATCAAATATCATTTGAAATATAATCTGGTTCTGCATTTTTATCATTCTTTAGTAAAAGAAGGTAGATCATATTTTATGGAGAAAACGTTTTCTGGTTTCCCTTCTAATGTTCTCCGCAGTAACTCTGTGTTTTACAGTTTCCTGATGGAAGGTATAGGTAAACTACTGAGAATTATAGCTGCTGTTAGTTAATGTTAGCTCAGTTTGCTTGCCGGGCTGCCCGAACTGTGAGCTCAGAGCACAGTGAGAGCATTAGTGTTTGTACCAAGGTGTTTTGGACCAACAAGTAAAGAGGATTTTTTAGGCCAGGGCCACAAAAGAAGGCTGATGAGGAGCAGAGCCAGTGTCATGCCAGAACTGGAGCTTGGCAAGAGAGCAAAGGCTCAGCAGCCTCTATGAACACAATGGCAAAGGCAAAAGGATTATTAGAGAGGACATTGACAGAGGAAGCTAAGGAGAGGAAAAGTGAAAGTGAGCAAGCAAGAAACCCCCAGACAAGAATAAAACTGGGACTGGCAAAATCTTTGTGTAATAAAAGGCTGAAAAACAGACACTGAGCCGGGCTGCATTCAGTTAAGATAAGATAAGATAAGATAAGATAAGATAAGATAAGATAAGATAAGATAAGATAAGATAAGATAATACTTTATTGATCCCACAACGGGGAAATTCACTTATTACAGCAGCGAAAAATAGAAACCAAGGAGGGAAACACAAGTGTACATATTTACAAAAAGTACTAGAGTATAATGTGCAGGTTTAAGAATGTGCAGATTTGCTAGACAAGTACTAGGGTAGATTGGATTGGATCAGTAAGTAATATTAGCTGGCTGCTATGCCTTGCTTAATGTTGTTAAAGTTGTCAGACTCCTTTTTGATCATAAAAAATGTGATCATAACAAATTCATGTGTAAACCTGTCCATATTTACAACAGTGGTGGTATTGCATTCTGAAACTGTGGGGCTTTTAGAAGCTCACATCGTTGCAAGATGCAGATATTTGGTGGTTCAGCTGTCTGCCTTATAAAGAGAAATTCCTGAGTTTCTGTTTTTCTATTTTTCAGCCTGCTCTCTCCATATCTGCATGTTTTCCTGACAGCCCAAAGGCTTCCAACAGGTCAGGTGGATAAAAGACTGATAAATGTGAATATCAGGATCAAGTCTGAATATCTGCTGAGCCTGAGGCCGGGGTATTTTGTCATATGCATGCCTGAAACGGTTCCAGTCTTCTGTGACTAAATGAAGAACAAGAAGAATAATAAAGCATACAAAATATCTATTTTGTTTTGATCTGTGTTATGCTGTCTCTTGACTCTCTTTTTAAAGATACTTACCTCAGTTTTTACAATACAACACCACCATCTAGTGGCACAAATTAAGAAATGCATATAAGTGAACACCCAAACATAACATTCATGTCATAGTGTGGTGCTTACTGCTTCACTTTTCTGGTTTCAGGTTTTCCACCATATTTTAGGAACCTTGCTGCAGGGATTAGAGAGGTCCATCACTGACATTGGGTAATAAGGACTGGTGCTCCAGTTCATCTGAAAGGTGTTAGATGGGGTCAGTGCAGGCCAGTTCTTCTGCACCAAACTGGGTAAACTCTTTCTTTATGAACCATGCTGAATTGCATCTAAATTGTAGATCTAAAGCTTATTTTTTATAGACAAATCCACCTTGTTTAATGTAGAATCATCTATAATTTTCTCTTATCTTCTATATTTGGCGCCACAAGTTCTTTCCACTTTACCTCTTCCACTCTAAATTTGGTTACAAATTGAAAATTCATAAATATGTTCATGCCAACAAGATAGCATGACATGGTTGGTGCCAATGGATGCCTTAGGTCTTCTAGCTTTGTGTGATACCAGCATCTTCACTCACAGCTTGCTACAGCCCCTCAAAGATAGCAATGCCGGCCGACGTCCACGTGGAGTGGAAGAGGTTAATGAGTCATGGAAAGAACTCCTAATATTCTGTGTCAACAGAACATAGACTACTAAAATTGCAAAGTAACTTGAACTCCTTGGGTAAAAGAGGAAGATAGTAATACCAGATGTAACAAACATAAGGTAGACATGATGCTGACTCAGTCAGTGTCAGTGGTGTTCGTCAGCGGAAAGTCAGAGACCAGGTGACATAAACACTGTGGCTTTTAACCACCTGGAAGGCTACAGCTGTTTCTCCTCGCAGCAGACACATCAGCGATTACAGAGAGAGAGTTGTCAATGACTGTCTGTGTGATTTGTTGCTGTCAAGATACATCAAGTACAGACACTCACCATTCTTGAAGATGGTGCTTAAGAAGATACTTTCACAGCTACGTCACTTCAGCTCTGTAAGCTTTGCTAAGCTAAAACCCTTTAATGCCTGAAACCTGACTGAACTGTTCTATGACAGGACAATTGCTGCTGAATTTTAGCTTTGAGTTTTTCAGGTTTACTTGGCATTCTGTGTATTTTTTTTATTTTTTATTTGCACTTGTGGCTGTTTAATTGGTCTGTTGTTCCATGTACTCTGCCAAAAGGGCAATTCAAAAATATGAGAATAATTAAATATATTTTTCTTTACCAAAAAAAAAAATAATAATAATCCTATAAAGACTGTTATAGCAGAGCAGAAGCAGAGCTGATCAAACTTGTTTTAGTGTGTTGTGATTCTTCTAAGCAAAGCTGACAAGAACACAAGTCTGAAAAGTTGATTGCATGATTGTAAAACCAATTTTCAAGTATGAGACATTTTTAAAACTTGAAAACAGATGATGTTCAGAGACAAAGTCAGCTGTATGCTTCATCTACTAGAGGATATGGATAAAATGTTCTGTCACAATATATAATTTTACAGCCTATTAAAATTTTGTGTATCTTTTCTGGAAAAATCAAAACAATCTATGAATAAAACTGCCAATTTTGGGGGGTAATCAAGTAAATACCTAACAAATGAAGGCACTTGATTGAGTGAAAAATTTGATAAAAATCCATTACTACTCTGTAGTAGTCCAGCTCATTAATTTGCATCATCATACATTATGTATGCAACCAGAAATATGAAAATGAGAGCCACCATGGTACAAATAGGATGCAAGATGTTTGATGGCCAGTTTGATCCTCACTGCATCTGCACAGTGTTAAGAAGCAGAATAATGATGTCTTAAAATGTCATGTTTTATTAACACTTAATATAAACTCAACCCCACATTACTGATTTGATATCTAAATGTGTTCATAGATTACATGGTGTTTTCTATTAGTTTACAGTATATAGTCTGTTGCTGGCGGCTAGCAACCATCAGTGGGCGCTGACTGACCGACCATTTATCTGCAGTCCAGATGATGATGACTCGCTCTGGCCTTCATAATCAGACATCTGCAGCTGAAACACATTTCTGTTTTTACAAAGCTGCTTTCTTGGGTCAGATCACACACACTGCCCTCTGTGTTCTCCAGTGTGTCCTTTTTATTTGGTTTCAACAAATAAACCCTCAGGGAAGCTGCTGTCCGGGTTCACCCCAACCTCACACACAACAAGCTCTTAGACTGTTTGCCTGCAGGGCATCATGTGTGAATTCACACAACACAATAGAACAATAGAATTCATAATCTTGTTTTATGTTACGTATCAGAGATGTAAACTTGTGTAATTGTGGCTTGTATTTGATTAGACACGTCTCTGTTTTCATGACTTTAAGCTTGACTGGACAGAAAATTAATAATTTGAGACTCGACTTAGACCTATAACTTGACTTGAGATATGATGACGGTGTTGGTGTTCTCTGTGATCATTAAATGTTTTCATTTTGAATATTAAATGTTAAACATGTTCAATGTTGTCTGTGTATGTGTATGCAAGTGCACGCTGAGAATGACATTGTCATGACTGGATGACTACCCTGTCAGTCAAGCTCCTCATGACCTGATGGTCTATGGACCAGATCAGATCATGGACATCATGGTAGAATATTTCTGACTTGACTTTAAGTGCCTCAACAAGGACTTGACATGCTTATCTAAGGACTCAATCAAACTCGACTTGACTTAATTTGACTTGAACTCAGCTTCTTTATAACTACTTAGAACTTAATATTGCAGTCACACTACATACACATTAAATCAAAAGACACAGAAGATTTATACTGAAAAATATGAACCTTACTTTGTTGAAATGGCAGACCTTCTATTGAGCAGAAAAGAACAACACCTGCTTTTTTGCACACTTTTTTTGCACCACATTTGTTCAATCTTGAGTCTGTTTTTCACTTTTCTGTCCAGTCTCTTAAATTTGTTTTGGCTAATGATAAACTTACACACACACACACACACACACACACACACACACACACACACACACACACACACACACACACACACACACACAGAGAGAGAAAATCCAACATGAAAAATTATCCGAGGAATGTTTTTTTGGCCTAACGCTCTGTCGTTACAGAATTGAATTGTGAATTTGATGCAGTGTGCTATGACATCAAGCAAGAAGAAGGCAGAAGCAGATTCATCACCTCAGGCTCAGTGCCCACCACACTGGCCCTTTACAGATGTTCCTCCCGCAGGCACACCTGGTTCTCTGTAAGTCAGTCAGTGCTCTCTTGAAAGCATACGTCACTTTTACCACATCTGTTTGTGACAACATAATACAACAAACCTCACAGGGGAAACCTATGACATCTTGCTTTGTTGACTCTGTCTACTGCCATGATGGTATCCCAGCGATCACCCATAAATCAGCCTTTGTGACGACGTCTTTTTCTCCAATACTGTCTCAATGAATTTTGCTTCTCTCTGGGTGATGCTGTTTTCTTCATCACTGCCCATGTTCATCTTCTGTTACAGAACTGGATATGATTAAAGCACTGCAGTGTTACTGGTGAGCTAAACATACATCTATGAAAATAGCACATTAATTACCACTTCAGTCGCAATGTATTATATTGAAAAGTGTGTCTTCACATCGTGAAGAAATCAGGACAGTAGTAGACTGTTTAGGGGCAGAGTTGAAAAGGATAAAAAGGGCCTCAGCAGCAGAAAGATATGATGCATTCATGGAGAAACAGCTTAGTCATGGTTATCCATTAAATGTTCTCACCTGTGCTCTTTGAACACTGAAAGCTGTATTGCTTTACAGAACAAAAAGCTTTAGCTCTGAAAACTGGCTGATTGTTGTCTTGACAACTGACTACATTATGTGCTGCCCTCCTCCATTGATGTGTTTAAAGTTGACTTATGTATCTTTTGTTAATTCATAAACTCCAAACAAAGACAAGCCGGAAGTATGATGACGTAAGGCTGGCTACTAAATTAAAAGGACAACTCTATCCTCTGCAAGTTATGAAGATGAAGATATACAGAAATAAGGCTTTCTAAAATATTACTTTATAATCATGTGTCAAAATTCAGTCTATCTTAAACTGAAGGTATAGAACACACCACAAAAACACTGTCAAATAAATATTAAAACTTACAGCAGATTACCGTTTGCATTGAAGGAGGAAGAAGGGCATAGATGTATACAGTGGGGAAATAGGCAAATGTGCGCACAGGATAAAGTCCAGATGTCATTGGCACTTGAGTCTGGTTTATTTTAGGGAAAGCTTCCACAGATAAACAACAACGATGGGAGAGTTTAGGTTGGAGGAGCTCTTGAAGACTTCTCATAAACAGTTTGAGATGAGAATGAAGGAGAGACTTTCATTTTGCCCAGAAAGAAATGAAAAAGTGCATTTTTATCATATTTAATTTGATTACATTACAGAAATGAATAAAGAGAAGGAGGATTTTTCAGTAACAAGGGTCACAGAGTAAAAACATTTCTCCTGTAAATCTGTCTAAAGTTATTTTAGGTACTTGAGCAGAGCAAGAGTGTATTTTTTATCACATCAAAATGGTCTGTTTTATAGACAATTTTAAAATATGTTTTAAGTAGTTTTTATTATTATTATTATTTAAGGTAAACAAACAAATGTAAATTTAAACATACAGATGTTGATCAACTATCGATTACAGCATTATTTATCCTTAGAGATTTATAGATATATAGATATATAGCTTTTCAGCATTTTAAGATAACATTTTCATAAGCCACCTTTCCAACATGTATGTACCTCTCCCAATGAGAGGGAGCTTCTGTCTTAAAAGGTTGAAGTTGATTCTCTGACATTTGAAACAAACATCTACCAGTTTTAGAAATCTTTGGTGACAGTGATTCTCAGTCACACTGACACTCATCTGTCTAATAAACTGAAATTTCTAAGCTATATCTCTTGCAACATCTCATCACAGGGACATGGTGGGTCTAAAAGCCATGTGGTGACACAGCTTTCTCTCCTTTATTATACGTATTCCTCCAGTGATGGTGTGGATAGGAGTGTGTTATTGTTGTTGTGACCCCATCAGTGGCAGATTTTCAGATACGGACGCAGCAGCATCTTATTGACTGACAGGTTTTTGTCTGTCTTTTGCAGTAACCATTTCCTCTCATGAGATTGTAATCTTTTGATTTCCTTTTTCATTAGAAGTGTCTTTATCTAACACACAGGTAGTGTAATATGTGAGCACTGATCTGTCTCTCCAGACATGAAAATATGAAGTCTAGTCTTCCAGCATGGTGTTCTGATGACTGGCAAGGTGTGAAGGCAAAGGGGGGCAACAGGTTCTGTCTAGGCAGGAAACAAGATGAGCAAAAAAACAGAACATGGCACAAAAAATTCTGCTTGACCAAAAATACTTCTATCTAAACTTCTATCAAAAAAGGTGTGATTTCTATAACATGGGGCTTATTCTTTATTGTGTCTTGACTACATCCATTTCCAAAAAGTGAAACTTTGGGTGAAATGGGGTTATTAATTTCATCACATGGGAATACTATATAAAACGTCTCTAAGGCCTGCACTACTACATTTGTCAATACTGGACCAAGAAAAAGCTTTTTGAATCCATATGGCAACATATATGTGTGTATCACTGAAGACTAAAAACAAGATAGACTCAGAAAGAAATTTGACCAATTTGCAAATTTTCAATAGACTTTCAATGCTTAGCTCAGATGTTACTTAAAGTGCTGTAAAGAAAATTCTAAAATTCTACTGTGGGATCACTTCTGGGTGTCAGTCATCAATTAAATTCAATAAAACAGACAGAGATAACTGTCTCTACTTTCACACTAGCAGAAAAAATCATAATGCAATATAACTGCAGGACATGAAGATCTGATAAACAGGTGCAATAAGACAAATCTAATTATAGTATTTTAGCAATCTATTTTTAGAAAAGACACACTGCAGATCTTTACTGAAATGGCCATCTCCACCCAATACCTGTCAGCTGGCAAACAGTAAATACTATAAACACTGAACTGCTCTCGTCAGCTAAAAATGCTCCCCTGACCTACTGTTTTCATGTAACCTTTTATGAGCCACTCTGTCGTTATCTGTCATGAACCGTAAAGATCCTGCTGAAGAAGCCTGTCTATGGAGATACACAGCTGAGTGATGCAGGCAGCACGCACTTAATCACCACTCCATCCATGAGCTAAAGGATCTGCGAGAGGTAAATAAGTCCATCCGGAGAATGAAGCAGCCGCAGGCCTCTGATGGGTCAGGAGCATCAATCAGAGTTTACTGTCCCGGTCAGCAGTTAACCAGGGTTTGTATTGACCCTGCAGGTGATAAATAACCTCTGTGGGACTAGGTTTAGGTGCCCAGGAAGGGTTGACAGAAACTGTAAAATCAAGAGTGAGTGCAGCCCTGCTCCTCCCTGATAATTACTCGCTTTTGTCTGCGAGATTACTCTCTTCAATTTCCATTTGGTAGCTTGGGAATTAGCCTGACCCGAGGGTCCCATTAAGGTCTCTGAAGTGCTTGTTCATCTCAATCCCCAGCAGATGGCGCTATCTGTAGATACCTGCAACTATATTAGGATTTGTAGTGGGGTCAGTTCACCCAAATGACAAAACAACTCACTTAACTTCAGTGGTATTTAGTCATACAGATATATGCAGGTTTACACTACATGGCCAAAAACGTGTGAACATATGTGATTGTTCCAAAAGCATTAATTCGTTTATGTTTTTCTATATTATATATTATATTTCTATATTAGATTTATTATTTTAAATAGTGACAGGAAAGACAGGGCACGGTGTGGCAATGGTGTGCAGTAAAACCTTGTCGATCTGGGGTTGCTGCAGTAAGGACTTCATCTTGATATGCAGTACATGGTCTACCAGGTGAGTAGAGTTCTAACTTATCATCTAATCACTAACTTATCACTAACATATCTCAGAAATACTATTTTGGAAACTAATGCAGCTATTTCCATGGGTGCTTTTGACGGTTTGGGGGCAAGTCCAAGTTAAGTTTCAACATCTTAAGGTAACAAAGTCAAGTCTTTCATATCTCAAGTCCTGAAGTAAGTCTCCATTCTTGTAACTTAAAGGTCCAGTGTGTAAGATTGTGTATTATAACCTAAAAATAAGTATTGTTATGTTTTTGCACTGCCATATTAGGTCAAAATGGACCTCTTGGAATGAGAGAGCAAGTGGAGCAGGTAGCAAATCACAGCTACATTACAACTAGATCCAACACACCGGCCCTTTGAAATTTTAACAGCAACATTTCCAGTAACAGTGTCTCTGTTTTGTCTTTTTTGATTTGGGTGCGCTAATCCTTTCACATTGTCACAAACTACACAGTCAAACATTCCTCCTCATGTTATTCTCTCAGCTACTGTGCAGCCTCGACCAAAATATACACAGAAAATAGGAAGTGCATAGTTGTTGTGCTGCAGGTGTTGTGGTTACAGGATGCAGATCATTCCTGCAGCACGTGTCATACTTTAGGGTTTCCACATTCTGCATGCCAGCAGTGTGAGGTTCACCACTGAGCCAACCTTCTCCGTTTTCTCCTTCTTCTTCTTCTTCTTTTCCCTCTTCGTCTTTCGTTCCTCGCCAAGACAAGGGCCTGAGCCAAAAAAGTTAACTACCACAGGAGCCACACAGACACACCCCTCTGGTATACAGTCAGACATACACACACCCTGTGTCAGACACACCCCTTGACAACTGCGTCAGAAATGCCCTGAGGTATGGCAAAACATAGTCCCTCTAACAAACACAGAGTACACAGGCTGAAGGAGTGTGTGTTGTGAAACGTTTGGCTCATCAAGTAAAAGGAGATTGAGCTGCAGACAATGAGCTTTTAGAGGAGTTCTTTTTTGTGCAAGAACACACTTGAACTGAATCACATTTTAGTGCATTTAGTTGCTGCTCTAAGCCAGACTTCATTCAAATAAGTGAGCAGAATAGAGAGGTATAACATGCTTCATTTCTGAGTTTAAATCTGATTCTCATATGAAGTATGCTTAAAGCCTGTGAACGTAAAGGAGTAACTCAACATTTGGGGAAAGTTGCTTATTGCTGGAGTCTCTGGTGGTTGCCTGGCAACTCAAAGAAATCACTGCAGCGTGGAAAAAAATAGTACCGCATGTAACCCTTCATGTAAACCATGAGTTGTTGTTTTTAAACTTCTGTTTTTGTACAAATTAAACAATATACAGTGTGTTAAATAATGAGCTCACTGTTACATTGCTTTTCATTTTTAAACGTAGAAATATGTTTGTTTACTCATTTTGCTATTGGATTAAACTGTTTATATTATGCTTGTTTTGTCACTTTGTCGCTCTCTTGTGAATGAAGATTCCAATGAATGATGAGATAAAGATTGATGAGGTAAAGTAACAGTTTAAAGGCTCTCTGGTGTGATGTCAGAGGTAACTGTGTTGTCCTCTGGGAAATCAGGGAGTTTAGAGTAGACAGGTTGATAAATTTGGGGGTTTGTCCAGAAAATGCCTCTGTGTGGCGTCAAAGATGATCAGTTTGGATGAGACATTTGAAACCAGCTGAGCCTCGCTGTTATTAAAAAAACTGGGGGGAAAGGAAACAAGAGGAAGCTATTACTCTGTAATGACGCTTAAAGTCATTAAAACACTTAGAACATCCACATACAGTGATATGTCTAGTTTCACGCGAAAGATGTCACAGATTCCATCACATCACTCGTCTAGCCACTTGAACACACTTGTTTCCTCACACTCGTCTATCTCATTAAACCTTCACATGTCATTGTGTCTGTCAGAAAGGGAGGACAAGCAGCCACTGTGCTGCTCCACAGCAGCTCCGTACCTATTAATTCTCCATCCACACTCTGTTATCACGGTTTCCAGTCTTCAGGAAGTGGGACAAAGGAATTTTTTGTGCTGGCTGGTGATTCATAGCTGTGACACACACACACAGTTGGTTTAGCCTTTATAACTTAGCTCATTATTTATGGCTGAGTGAGCCGTTTTAACATGACAACCAGAAGTCTGACTCACAGGGGTGCTGGAGGAGAGTCAGGTGGAAGTTGAAGATGAAAGAAATGCAGCCTGAGTGACCTTGTGGGTTTTTTAGATGTGATTAATGGTCAGTAAAGGGGACATAATAGACTATACTGTGCTGTAAGATATGTTTTATTATTAATTGTTTAAAACTCCAGAGCCTGTTTTAAGAAAAAACATGGTAAAGTGTCCCCTTCCAGTGGAGAAAACATGTTCAAGGGCCTTTTAGGGTGCCTTTCAGTGGAGAGAATATAGTAAAGTGCCCTCTAGAGTACAAACTGTAACCCTGACTAAGCTCTTTCACCATGAATGCATCATGACTTTCTGCACACTGGTGCCCCACAGCATACAGCTGGTGTTCTTTTTATTTATTTTTTCACCCTGACCCAGCAAACAGCCTGGGTGCCCCACTCAATGTACTATGTATAACTAGAAAATGAGATAAATCAAAGTCATTTAAGTTCTTTGATGCCATTATACATAAAACCTCTATTAAATTATATATTAAAAAACTTAAGACAGCGCCTCTTTGAAAATGGAGCTAATTTTGTTGTAATTGGCGGTTCTGTGCCACATGATAATCACTAACTAGAGCTCATAATTTACTGTTTGCTCCTTTTTTTCCATCTCTGCTTTCCTACCTGTGGATCCGTCTCACCTGAGCTCCCCAGGCCGAGGAGCAGCAGCACCGGCACCTGGACGCGTCACACAGTCCGGAGAGATGGAGGCGGAGCTTTCACGGTGCCACGAGAGGAGCTGGAGCGAGAGCAGCGGCAGCGGCAGCGTGTCTGCTGGATGCAGCCACTCATTCAGTGTTTAGACTCACAGGTTTCAGCTGGAGCGCAACGAACTTGAGTTCAACTACTGGAAAACAAAGCAAAGTCAGACTGAGACAGAAGATTGGACTTTGTTTTCCTAAGATTTTTATTTTTATTTTTTTTTTCTTCTCAGAGAAGCGAAGAGAAAATTCAAAGCGATCAGTTTGGACTTGATGAGAAAGTCAAGAAGTCCGGCTCTTGGACAGACCAGTGGAATATGATTTGAATAAAAGGAACGTACAACACTGTTGCTTGCTGACAGGTGAGGTTATTTTCTATACATCTTCTCCCGGGGTCTTGACTTTTCTCTCTTTTGCTTTTAATCAATCTGTATTTTCATGCGTAAAAACGCAGAGACCCTGACCCTGAAACTCCTGACCCTCTTCTCCTTCACCTCCCCCTCTGGATATCACAGCCTCTTTTGAAATGTTTTTTCTGGCTCCTAACACCATTTCACCAACTTCCCATTTGTGTTTTCTGAGACTTTAAGCCATGAGTCACTTTCCTCACTAAATGAAAACATTTTCTCTGTTTCCCGCTGCCTTTTGTCCTCTGAAAAAAGAAACGACCCTGCATATTTATTGTGTTTGGTGCAGGTGCGCGGTAATGTGCCCACTATTACTCAGTATTTTAGGGCAAAACAGGACGATAATCATCTTAACATACTCTTAATAATAGAAAACTGGCTATAATACTGTGCTTTGGGTTCTAAATCTACAGGTTTTTTTTCTGTTTATTTTCTACAATAACGCTGTTATCCTCCCACATTGCTGTTCCAGACTCTTATATTATGTCTTTCCCGCTTATTAGTAATGTTTTCTGCTCCAAACTTTCAGAGGAGTTTGCTTCCAAGCACCTGTTTTGGTCTGCCTGTCTCTCTCAAACACTGATCACATGAAAAACGGAGCTTTCTCTCTCAGACCTGCTCTAAAAATCAAACAAATAAGGTGCTAACAGTGAGACATCAGTCATAAA
The DNA here is from genome assembly GCF_000972845.2 of Larimichthys crocea. NCBI lineage: Eukaryota > Metazoa > Chordata > Actinopteri > Sciaenidae > Larimichthys > Larimichthys crocea. The sequence continues at coordinate 21,288,998 of NC_040020.1, read as the reverse complement.
TCAGTCAAAATGTGCACACAGGGAATCTCAGTGAGTTTATGCATCACTGTGGGTATAAATGTTAAACCAGCTGTGTTGGATGTTATTGCCTCGCTTTGGTTTACATCTGGAGATCGTGTTAAAACCACATCCAGATAGGGAGCATGCAAATGCACATTTCTGGTGTTGCTCTCCCTCCCTACCTCCCTCCTTTCACTAAAAGCATCTCCCAGTGGACTACCATTTAGTTGCTGGGGTTATTTATCATTTTGCAGGATGGTCCCCCTTGCCTTCTCCCTCCAGCCTCTTTTGTTTTAATTGAGTTTATCTCTGCTCCCCCGGGCCCTCGCTGTCTAAACTTAGGCTTGTGGTTGTGTCGCCCTGCAGAGCGGGCTGCTCTCTGGGTGATTCACTGCTTTGCCTCTCGCTGTGGTCACTTGGGAACAGAGCCGAGCACCACAGAATGCTCACCCAGGTCTCACTGGTGCCTGGTCTATGGTCAGTGGAGTCAGATTAGAAGCCCTGATGATTAGGAGGCTGATATTAAAGCTTTGTGTCATCATAAAGAACCCAGTCTCATCAGTATGAATGGTTTCACTGCCTGTGGTGAAGTGAGTAAACCCTGGTTTTATACCCTGACACAGTTCCAGTTATGTCTGTGGGTGCTATTCAACAATGATTGGGCATGTTTTTCACACTCACTCCAGACAAATGAGGCCACCTATTCAAAGATACTTGTGAAGAATGTTTTGTATTCTTTGTGTTCCAGCGGCAATGTTTTACTAACTCATTTGTCATGTCTCTTATTTTTGGAACAGAATGAATCCACGCTCACTACATGCTGTCATGCTGCTGTGGGCTCTGTGCCCCAGTGCGCAGGGCCAGTGTGATAAATCACCCGAGACCAACAAACTCAACCTCTCAGTCACCTACGAGCTTCCAACGTTTACTGCAGACTTCCCCATCCAGAACATGGTGACACTGGATGGGATCATCTACGTTGGAGCTGTAAACAGAATCTATGCCCTGGCCCCGAACCTCACAAAGCTGTCAGAGTACCATACAGGGCCACTGCTTCCCAACCAGACTTGTGGCCAGACACTGACCAGCAGTGGCAGGGTGGACAACAACAACATTGCCTTGGTGGTGGAGAACATTTACGACAAGGGGTTATACAGCTGCGGCTCGGCAGACAATGGTGTTTGCCGCCGTCACGTGCTTGATGATGACGTTAGCCCGAAAACCGTAGACGAAGAGGTCTACTGTTTCGCTGACAAGGTGAGGCAAGGCAAGGGTCATCCCATCGACTCAGATGTTGTGGTCAGCCCTTCAGGCTCTCAGGTGCTCAATGTGGAGAGCAACGTCATCACGTTTTTTGTTGGGAACTCTGAGATCCCAGGCATAGGAAACATAGCAGGCAGTGCAACACACCCCCATACCATTTCTCTGCGGAAGATGAAGACAAGCCAAAATGGTTTCACTTTCTTCTCCAACCACTCACACATGGACTTGATTCCATCTCTACGTGGAAACTACTACCTGAAATATGTTTACTCCTTCCACAGTGGACCATTCACCTACTTCCTCACAGTGCAACGGGTGAGCAAGGACTCCCAGGCCTACCACACTCGCATAGTCCGTATGTGCTCCTCGGACCTTGTGATCCGCCGTTACGTGGAAATGCCCCTTGAATGCATCAGTACCGATAAAAGACGACGGCGTTCCACAGAAGATGTGAAGGTATTCAACATACTCCAAGCAGCCCATGTCACCAAGGTGGGCAGTGACGTTGAGCTGCAGAGACAGCTGAAAGTGGAGGAAGGTGATGATGTGCTGTTTGCTGCCTTTGCCCGGGGAAAGCCGAACTCTCCGGAGCCGACCCCTAACTCAGCCGTCTGCATCATGTCCCTGAAACACATCAACAACATGTTCAAGATGTACATGCAGAGGTGCAACACAGTAGACCCATATCACTTCACTGGATCAGACAAGAAGTCCTGCTACAATGTGGTAAGAGCTGGGAGGCAAGCTAGCCATTGTAGAGATTGGAGGCAAATTTAAATGTTGCTCTTTCTTCAACTGTCAAAGAAGCAAATAATTTCAAAACCCACAACTTTATTTAAGAGAGATAAAAAGACATTTCCCCTGCCATTTAAAAAAAAAAAACCAAATTCTTAAATCTTAAATAAAAGAACGATATTGGTTTGTCTGTCTCACAACACACTAAGGGCTGAAATTATATCCATTCAGTTCTAAGTTCTGTTGCATTTGAGACTGAATAAATTGGGGTGGCTGCAGTTAAGTGTGATGGCAATCTCTACAATGGCTCCTCCTTTTATTACTCAACAGAGAATGTTTGTATTCATTTACATTCACTATATATCCATGTCAAATGTGTTTTTTTCTGCACACTGAAGCTGATGCCAAACACAAATGCCAGCAAGTAATTGCAAAAATATTTGCTCAACAACAGTCTTTTAGACATTTAAGTTGCAACATTTGTTGATTGAAAAGATAAAATAACAGTGTCTACAGATCAGCAACCAAGATTGAGCTTCATGACAATGTTTTACGATCTCGTTTGTCAGAACCATTAAGCCTCTATCAGTCATCTGTTGTACTTGCATGGCTTGTTTTTTTATCTGTTGGTTATACTGTAGATCTGTTTATTCACTACAGACAGGTTGGTTTGTTGGCTGCACAGACTGCTTTGGTGACTGGGTGGTCTCAGGTTCGGGCAGCCAGTGTGTCTACTGGATCTCTGTCCTTGTGTCATTGTGTAGAAGTGTCCTTGAGCAAGACACTGAAGCATGACCTGCTTCTGACCTCTCTGGTTAAGAGCATACATGCAAGTCTGCATCTTAGGGTCATGTAAAGAAACAAATACCTGATTAGAGTGTGTTGATGCAATGACTATGAGGTTAAATAGTAGACTCTCAGCTTCCTTTTAAGCTGTTTACATCCCTATTTGGTGAAAAGTGTGTCTTAGCCACATATCAGGACAATGATCCTAAATATACAGGGAATAAAAGGACAGTGAAACCTGACCTCAATCCAGCTGATCATGATGTGTTTCACTTGCTTAGCAAAAAGACAGTAAAGCATGCAAAAAATTAAGGTGATTGAGCTACAAGCTTGGCATGATTGCTGATGTATTTGAGTTGGACGTCAGATTCAATTTATTTAATACATTCTGGCCTCTAAAAGTGGGTGACTATGTATAAATAGGCCTACAGTTCCTTCACTGGTGATCTGATGTGGATGAAATCACCCTTAAATTAAACTTGAAAGGCTGCACTACCTCATAGTCATTCCTCCAATGCATTGTACTGAAGTAACCAACCCTCCCCTCCGCATGCTGCAAGCCAGTTGTTACCTTGCCTGTACTAACTCACCTCCTATCCATCACCGTTGACTCAATCAATCGGTTGAATCACCTGATCAATAATGACATGAAGTTAACTGCCGACCACCCTGCCAAAGGGTCGGTCAATATGTGTGCTAACCTGCCCCCTCTGTGACTTCATCTTTACTTAACCTCAACATCACTCAGTACTGTATATCTTCAGTCAGTCAGTGGATTGCCTAGTTGCCTTACTCTGAATATGCTGTCAAAGGGCAAGCACATACAGGTGTAACTTCAGAGTCGTGTGCAAACAACCAGCACACTTCTGAGGAAGACTTCTGTCAAAACACTGGGTACGTGTGTGTAGGCTATTTTTTTGTATCATGAACTAGTTCAAACACCACTGCACCTTCACAGATGCAACATTTATTGCTGCTGTTGCTTGGCAGCAAACCACAAGTATGCACTTTAACACTGTGGGTAGAAAGCATCACAGATTGGTTGTCACGTATAATCATTTTGAACACCTGGCGCTGTTTTGTTTTAGTCCATCCATTGGTTTCCATACATTTTGTACGGTATGAAAAAATCAGGAGACCCATGAAACTTCAAGTTGCATAATGAACATGAAGTCTGCATTAACATACCCTGTTGAGTTCTCTTGTTTACCTCTTGGAAACACACATATTTACATTCAGTCATAATTACCACTGTGTGTACCCGCCCACGTTGCCCTCGCTCCTGCTCACATGCATTTTTATACTACCAGAGCACCAAATACAAAATAAACAGTGATTTGTGCAATACAATATTGGTCCATAGCACCACAAGTGGTCAAAAACTCAAGTGGGTACCTCTTTAACTTTTGTCAAAGTGGTAACAGGACATTTAAAGAGGTAACTCAATCAATTTGCATCTAAACGGCATTAACATGTAACAATAATGTGGCATTGACACAGTTAATGCAGACTTCATGTTCACAATGATGGATCAAGTCCACAAAGTGATCTTTATACTAGAAAATTATAGAAGCCAATTATTGCATAAAATAGAGAAAAAAGAAAATCTGTGTAGCATGCATTGTAAAACGGTTGGCAAAAGAGAAAAGTTTGCTGTCTGCTCCTTTAAGTTCAGCACTGTTTGGAGCCTTCATTGAAGAGATCAGAGAGACAGACAGACATGTGGTTATGTTCTCAAACCAGATTCAAACCAGCTTTGCAAATAAATGCAAATACATGGTGGCTAGGGTGTTTGGGCACATCAGCAAGGTCCTGACAGCTATCAGTGGTGAGATCCACTGGGGAAAGTGAGGAATGCTGGGAGCTGGGGGGTTCAGGGGCAGCGCATATCTGACTCTCAGCGAGCCGTGATGAATGGCTCAGGGATAACAGGGCATCAGCAGCTGGGCGGAAGACGATCCCCTGACCCACCGTGGCAGCCGGCCACGCTGGCGAAGGCCTCTTCCCCACTCCCCTCGACCCCCACCTGTTGCCAGCACCTGTGGGAAAGTGGAAGATGCATCCTAGAGTCGCCTTTTTGTCACAGTGGATGTAGAAAAAAAGTAGTTCAACACTTGAAACCTTCAGATGGATCTCCTGGCTCTCTAAAGTCTTTAGTAAACAGATGTGAACTGTTTTGCATTATGTAATCTTGAACAGTAAAGCAGTTCATCTGTAAACCAATAACTCATAGAGCCTGTTGAGCTACTGTGCACAGGATCAAACAACACTTCATGCTGCACTGGTTTCAAACTATTTAACAAGAGTTGTATCGAATGCTGAGAAAACTTCAGCTTTCTGAAACCCCAAACAGTAATTGTCTCTTTCTACCTCTTGACGATGACTGTTGGTATGAAAACTGTTGTTTTGATCGCTAATAATTCCGTTATTAGACATTCTTTCCTCTTGACTCACTTTATTACTGGGCCAACATGAGGCATGACATCAGGTTTGCAAACGGTGCAGGAGCATCTCCGCCGTATAATTATCGCAGAATCGTCTTGTTTCTGACTCTGCACAGTGCTCTGCATAGTTTTGATAAGTCTGCAAACAATCTGATTCAAAAGTTGAAATTACGCTGACTTCATTCCTTTGTAGCTGCAATACTATCCTCACTCACAGATCCCTTTTGAGTACCCCCAACTCAAACACATGTGAGTTCAAAACTAGAACATTGACTTTTTTTTTCTCTCTGCAGGACTCAGCAGAGACGAATGGCACAAAAATCTGCTGTTTTAAAATGTGTTTGAGTTTGTACCTCCAAACATGCAGACGCAGCAGGTCAAGTGCTGAGTCTCTGCAGCCAAAAGAGCTTTTATCTCGGTGCAACAGGGACGCCGTTTTCCAATTTCTCTTTTATTGCTGACAGCTCACTTGAATCCTCTTGTCCTCAACTGCCAGGTTAAGAAACAAGCTGTAACGACAAAATACCGTTGAACAACTGCCCATCTCATGCTCATGCACTGAGCCTGGGGTTGAATGATCTAATCATAACACTGCTTAATAGATTTATGACTCATATTCAGTGGCATATGGCAGGTGGACTCCTCAGTTATGAGGTTTGGGAGAGATAAGCACGGTCATAAATTCATAAATGGTGTAAACACTCAGAGGAGGAATATTTGAGAGCACGGGAGGTTGTTTTTGTCGTTTGTGTCAGCAAACTGGATCTGGATGAGGATGAAAGCCCGATGTAAGAGCATGTTTGAAGTTTTTAAGTTGCGGTTGTCAACTTGTACATACCTTTTAACTCTAGTATATGCAGCAAGATATGATAAATGTAATCATGAGTGGCTCACTTTTGAGCTGTCGAGGTGATGGAGCCAATCTGCTGTTTTTATTGTTTCTGCGCCGCCATGTCTGTCTTCACGTTGCTCTGTTACATGAAGAGTATGATAGTCAGGGAATAATAACTCTTATTCACCCTGAGATTGAATATAACTACTGATTACTCTATATATTTTTTTTATTATTATGCCACCTTTTTACGTGCAGCTTAGAATATAACAGTAGCTCCTATCAAAATGGCCTCAGTTGACTCATTGTTGATTTGTGCAAAAGGAGAACTGATATTAATGAATAATTGAAATGATAGCGAGTTCATTCTTTTATTTACAAAGGCCACACAGAAATTAGTCACTAATCTTGGGACACCCACTATATTCAAACAAGTTTTGGAGCCAGCACGATCCTTTAAACTAATTATTTCTTCAACATGTCTGCCAGAGTCTAACCTGAGTTGAATAAAGTGCCCTTTAAGTTTGAGCCGACCTTCTGAGTGTGCTGTTGCCAAGACATGGAAGGCCATTTTGCTGGGTAATGTGGTGTGCAGAGCCATGGCAGGGATTTGGAGCATCCCCAACATGCCTGGCACCCATTCCCATAAGACTATTGAGGGAGGAGGAACATTTGAGACTAAAAATAAAGAACAGCCACGGGTCAAAATTATCATCAGATTACTATTGATTCGAGAAAACCCACCAAATGCTGATTGCTTTTAAATTGAATCTTTGGCCTGATTGATTATAGTGTGTGTAATATAATTCCAGCTCGGAGAAGCTTTTGACCGACAGTCATTTTAATTAGCCCGCCTGTCTTAATGAACAAGCTTTAAATGCTGCCTTGAAAATAAAATGAAAAGCAAGCAGCCACAAAGGCTCTATTGAGTTTGAGCTATTCTTTTCAGGAATTCCTAATAATTTCTGATAATGAAATAGAATAAAGATCCAGTTATGTTACTTCCAAGATATGTTTGCCTTTGCCAGTCAGTCGTTACAGGATTAGATATGATTTTATTATATTTGCACATGAGACACTTGCAGACAACACTGAGTCAAAGAATGAGATGAGCATGCAGCAGAGGTTTTGGTAATTGTAGGTCATTGCTAGGACAATAAAGATTTTTACAACGTTAATGACAAGATGCACAGCACGCACATGCTACTCTTAAACAACAAGGATCTTATTGAGTCTGCAGTACAGTTACAAATCTGTAAAAGCCACAGCTAGTGGCTTGATGGAGGTCTAGTGGTGAATTCATGTTCAAATACTGTCTGCTGTTTTTACTTTGGCTTGTTATTATGTCTCTTCATCATGTAATTCTACCACTGCTACTTATGTCCACTTGGTATATGTCTTACATACTCTGCGCCTGTCAGTCCCTGTTGCTTTTCCTAAAATGGCTCTCTTAGGTTGCTGTTTAATTCAAATTGGAGGTCATAATGATACTGTGTTTTGTGTATATGCAGTAAGGACTTAAAGTATGATGCTGGAAAAATAGAATGATCAGATTGAGATCACTTGAAATTCAAACAGGATTTAAAGGATCGGTGTGCACGATTTAGTGGCATCTAGTGGTATAGCTGCTGATTGCAACTCTCTCGTCTCACCCTCCCTTTCAAAGCATGAAGAAGAAACTACAGTGGCTGCATAACGAATGTAAAATGTGAAATTCCAGTGTGTAATTTGTCCATTCTGGTCGAGACATGACGTGTCAATATGACCAACTATGTAAGAGGAACCACAGTATGTAGATATAAAAGATTTATCCTAAAGCAACAAAAACATCTTATTTTCATGTGATTATACGCTAATATTCTATTCCATTTCTGAAATTTCTGGAAAAATCTGACACACAAGACCTTTAAGTGAAAAAATTTGACTTGACTTTTTAACCTTGAATACCTTAAAACTTAGCCTCAAAGCCTCAAAAACTGGAAATAGCTGCATTAGTCTCCAAATCTGGATTTTTTGTGACATAATAACTGAGTAAACTTTATTCACATTGCACTTTTCAAAACAATAATTACGAAGAACTTTATAGAAAGAGAAGAAAACATGATCCACATGATAAACACGTAGGAACATTTAGCAAACTCAGTCTATCTGCTTATAATCTATATTTAACTACATGGTTTGACATGAAACTGTCATGTGAAATTTATTATTCATGCTCACAGACATGTATGAGTTTGTACCAGTTGCCTTACAGCCAAAACAAAGTGCGTGTCAAAGCTCTAAAGTCTAGATCTCCTGCTCTAATAACAGCAATTACTGATCACTCAATCATCTGTTTAAGTGTCCCTGATATTTTGTTCACTCTTTGTGTACTGACAGACGATGAGGGTAGCAGCAGTCTGACAATAGATGTACTTAATACTGCAAATTTCTCAGTAATGCAGCTGATTCAATGGGTTCTGCTGTGAATGTCACAATTTTTTACCCCCACATGCCCGAGCCTGCTCATGCCATCACTAAGCTGGTATTTGTTCGCTTGAACTCTCTCTCTCTCTCTCTCTCTCTCTCTCTCTCTGCATGAACCAGATGTACAGAACAGAATGCTTTTATGGACCTGGTATAACATTAGCATTACCATCATCGAGAAGTAAATGTGTTTTATAAGATGCTGCAAAGCACATTACACCATAGAAAAGATGAAGCAGCAGATTTTTATTTTTGATCTTTGACCTTCTAACCTTATTTTGAAAATCTCTAATGGACACCTTGTCCCTCAATACTTTGTTTATTTGGCACCAATGAATTGGAACTCACATGATAAAATACATTATATAAACATTCACCACAATTGACAGCCAGACAAAACATGATCATTCACTGGAAAGCTACTGGAGCTTCTTTTTGTTTTGTTTTGTTTTGTTTTGACTTACTGCGGTAGATTAGGCTCTCAAACCATTTTCCATTTCACCTCCACACAGTCATGCAATCGGTGCTGCATGTACAGACAGAAGTAGATTTCCAGTGTGTTGTACACTGGAAATCCCAATCCAAACTTTGTCTCATAAGAACTCTGAAATTTTAAAACCAGTTTGAGTATCTGATCTTCTGATTTGAAATCTGCCAGGCACATATGTTGATAGATAGATAGATAGATTCGTTTCGTATAATAAGAACTTACCTGTCATGTCAGACAAGCAGTCATGTCAATTTTACACCACAAATCACAAATTTGCCTCAAGGGTCCCTAACGCTAAACTAATCCCCTAAAGTAGGATAACCAGAAACATTAAAATCATAAAAAAACACATCAGACACCCAGAACCCAGTGGTGCTCTCCGCAGGTGGGCAGGTCTCCAACAGCACACAGGAATCAACAAAAGAACGAAAATACTATGTTCTTGTCCTGGCCTGTCTTCTCATTTTACTCTTCGTAAAGCTCCATTTTGATAAAGAACACTTTGTTTGTGTGTGTGTGTGTGTGTGTGTGTGTGTGTGTGTGTGTGAAATAAGAATGCGATTAGAATTAGATTAGATCTGCTGTTGTTTTGGTAAGCTACATTTATGATAACACATTTTTACACACATCTTCACACATGTACAGTACACAAGATTCTTGTTCAAGCATTGACCTGGCAGTTTGATGCTCTATTATATAAAAATGTACACATTTCACTGGTTTCAGCTTCTCCAACATGAATATTTGATGATTTTCTTAATCTTCCATTATATTAAAGAAAATATCTTTTAGGTTTCTATATCAGTGATTAATGAACGTCAACTTAATAATGAAAGTAAATGTTACTTGCATCACTGAAATATTTATTTCCGTGTTCCTTTTAGGGTTACGTTGGAGAGTAAAACATAAAAAATCTCCAGCAGCCTTCAGCCAAAATCAGGGAGTGTAAAATGAGGTGCAGTCTGGTGCGAGCTGTTGTTTATATGTTCTAACATCATAGGTCCCAGCACAGAAAGACTGGACGTATAGTGATGTGTTTTTGGTGAGAGCTGGCAGCTATTCTCCCCTCCACTTTCAGGTGGGCTGTTGCGTCACCTGGCAGCCGTGTCCAGGCAGGTCCCTCTGCGTGAGCAGAGGCTTTCGGTCAGCGCCCACATCAAGCTGCACATCAGGGGAAAAATACAAAAAAACATGTACTTTATGCAACGTAAAAGAGGCTCAACCTTGACTGACCTTGTCTTGAAGCTGTGCCAACTGATGAGCCACAGGATGATTTGTGCTCCAACAGATCATTAAACGCCATTGATTTTGTAAAGAGCAGTCACCCAATAGACAAATAGATTTCATGATTCTTAGATAGTAGAAGATAAAAATGCCATGCATGGATTGCAGCAACTTTATTTCAACACTTCCCATCCAAGTCAGTAGTATCTGTTCACATCTGTAGGCATTTCCTGGGCGATTTTCTCCATGACTTCACATTCACTCAATGTCAGTGTTTAGTTTGAAATCCACAGAGTTAATCATTAGCCCTTGAGTTTGGGTTCTTGTTTTGCTGGAAAGCTGGAAGTGTGTGTGTGTGTGCGAGTGTGCGTGTGTGTAAATCCTTTTGCATGGGTTTTTGTGTGCACATCTTATCTTTGTTCCCTTGATAAAGAGTCGAGTAGTAAATATGCAAACCGCCATCGCCTGCAAGTTGTCTTCCATTAAGCAGGGTGGGAAACTACCACCAGCCACCATCAGCCCAAATACAGTTAAATTTAGGCCACTGCTGATAAGATTTTTTTTTTTTTGCGCTAACTACAAATATGTCAGATAAAAGTAGAAATCATTTGTTATTTTTTTCTTCTTTTCTCTCATCTTTTCTCTTTCATAATGATTAAAATTGAATATCTTTGGGATTTGGAGTGTTAGTGAGACAAAACAATTGATTTAACAAGGTCAAGTAGATGTCTGAGACGTGATTCTCTCTATTTCTTTACTAATTTATAGATTAATTAATTAATTCTTTGCCAAAACAAAAATCATTGGTTGCAACTCTGCAGGAAGGTTTCAAACATAGCTGCTGAAATTTGAGATCTATCTGTCACTGTGGTTGGCTGATGGATAAAATACGTTGTTTCCATCCAATTACACAAAGTGCCCTGGTGATCATTGTGGCCCACTCATGTCATCTTTCTGTTTTGATGCCGTCTTGCAAATGAGATACTTTCCTCAAATATCATCCTGCTGACAGATTAATCTCTGATTGGATTTCTTAAATGCTTTCTTTACCAGCAGGAGGCCGTTTGCCAGCACTGCCAGAAGCCATTTGCGGTACCCTTGCGTAGTGTCAAATATGGAGGAGCTTTGCTCCACTGAGCTTATGAGTCAAGGCCCCGGAGCTATTTCCTAATCAGTGGCATGCCTCCTACTCTTCTATTTCGCCACATGGTGATATCCTGCTTTCTACTGAAATGAGGTGTGTGGATGCTTATCTGTCAATGCTCTCAATGAAGGACCTAAAGCAATCTCCTTTCTCGTGTCCTGAGCAGCGGCCTCACCTCGACCCCGGATCACTCTCATTTCCTTGGCTCTAGATCCTTCAAGCTCTGTCATGAGGTCTGAGTCTGGCCCTTTGAAACACTCGTAATCACAAAGGTCATTCGAAAAGCAAATGATCCCTTCAGGCCCGCAGTCACAGAGGCTTGGGAGGCAGAAATGAAATCTTACCTCATCTCGATATTTCTCAAGTTTTAGTACTTGCAAGTAAGGAGTGCATGGCAAAGGCAATGTGTATATTGTTTTACTGTATCTAAAGTACTCTCAGGAGGTACTGGCCTGGCTGTCGGTAGTAGTGACTTGCTGACGGACATTTTCACATGTGGACAGGAGGAGCTGGGGATTGAACCACCAACACTGTGATTTATGGATCTTTCTGAGCCACAACCGCCCCACAGATACTGCAGAACAGATCAGTGTTGTAGTACTTGTGATCAGTCTTGGTTTCATCTTGAAATGGAAATAATGCATTTTTACTCAGTCTTGTCTTGACCTTGGACAAAGGTGACCTCAGGATTTTAGTTTAAAAACGATCAAGACCAAAACTATGGTGATCACCAGTGTTTCTCATTAATCACATAATGAAACCTATTAATGATAATCAAAATTTGTCTTGCCACACTTTCATGTTAACGACTCAAAACCTTACTTTTACACTAGTAGTAGTAGTAGAATTAAAAAGGTGAAATAAGAAAACCCTACTAGAAATGGAAATACACCCTCCTTCCCAGTTACATTGCCTTATTTGTTAGTTTCATTTACTTGCCTTCTGCAATGAGACTGTGCAATAAAACAGTCATCTCCCCAATCAGCCACATGTGCAGTCAAAGAGTCCATTCACATTTACAGCATATTTTCTCTAATTATGGAGATGGTTTTTATCTGTCTCTGGGATTTCTGCCAATAGACACCAATGGAATTTATTTTGTGGTGCTCACAGAAAGGAAAAAGTAACATTTTAAAAAATGCAGCATGTCTCTCTAGAAGCACTGTCCTTGTTACTAAATTATCGACAGAACTTGCTCAAGCACAGGAAAAGTAGTGCCAAAGATGCGTTGCTTTTGAGGTTGTTGTTATAGTTTTGCAACCTAATTGGAATTCACCTCAGAGTTTAAGTAGAAATTCAAAATTTGTACAAAAAAAAAACCCCAAACCATCTGCATGGTTAGATACCTCAGAGGTTTCAGAAGTGAGAAGGTGTTTGTTATTTGGGTGAACTGACCCCTTAAGCCTGTTTTGATGTGGGGAGTCTAAGTCTCTAGTCTAAATTAGCAGTGACCTGTAGCCCTCTGTCTATCATCCATTTCAACATACTTCCTGAATACACAGATAACCAATGAGCTTTTTTTTAACCAAATGGAAGTGGACAACAAGTCATTCAAGGGGAAGGTCTCACCTCAGATGAGGACCAATCCCTCCCATTCCATTCAACCAGTAATCCCCACACAATACAAGCAAAGGATTGTGCCTGAATGTGTACTCAAGTAATGGAGGCAAATAAGAGGATAAACCCTCCTCTCCTTCTCCCTGTCCACACACTTATCACCCTGCTGCGCTCCTAAACAATGCACCACAAACAGAGAATCTATCAAGTCAATCCCCAGGACGCCGTAGATATTGTCTCCTGCAGTCTTTGATCTTATCCTCCTCATCCGTGATCCTGGCCTGAATCATATTGCAGGAGGGAGGAAGGCAAGCTCACACCTGAGAGGGCTGAGTAGCTTTTCTCGGAACTGAATGGTGTGTTTTACGGTCAAAAGACTGATTTTTGTAAGCAGCTGGACTCTTACTAATTTTGTTGTGGTTAGTGAGTGAGAAGAAGGTTAGAAGTTCAACCAAAACAGCTATTGACTATTTTTAGTTTTATGAGAATATAGAATTAGTTTTTAAACTTGACTAAACAGTTGTTTTTATTGTTTGGGGGGGAAAGAATGATTACCAGTTTGCTTTTAGGTCTTGAAACCACTGTTATTGTTAGGTTACATCACGCACCTTCAAGTCTGCACATTTTTCAAAGTAAAACGTGGAACCGAGCCCTCATCATGAAGTCAGTACATTGAGATCCTCCAGTCCCGGGCATTAAAAATTCTGGCTTCAGGCCTGGTGGCTCAGAGAGTGAGTGCAATCAGATGAAGCAAAATTATTCAGAGCCTGATCCCCTAAGATCTCTTGATATATGTGTACATGTGTGTGAAAAGGGGGGCTTGAGCAACACTGCAGAGCCAGATGCCAACTTCCAGGAGTTTTACAAGTGTGAAAAAGTAGCACAATGATGCATTGTTGCTCTCATGGTCAGCTCTCTGAGGACAGAGGCAATGCTGATTTATCTTTTGTCATGCAGTGTAGAGAGTCTGAAGCACAGGAATGGCTGCCACCTGCAAGCTGTCACGACATGCAGTGAAATATTTTATGGCGTCTTCATAAAGATCAGCTTCTATAAAAAACCCTGTCTGTTTTCTGAAGGGTTTTTGATGAGGTTTTGGCTGTTTGTGTTTCCATGTGATTTCACAATTATATTTAGCTCTGTCGGTTTCCATGCAAAGCTGCTGGAATATTACATTTGCCTTTCTGTGTCACTTAGTGAAAAGAGACGAATGTAAAAGACCATGCAGCTGAGCAATAAAAAGTACACTCCCTGTGAAGAACACTTTCTTCTACAGCGCTATATTTCGGGGCGCGCGCTGTCACCAGCAATCTGCGGTCATATTTGTTTGTTTTCTTCATCTGGCTCTGGTCTGATCTACTACGAGTACGAGCACAGTGTTTCTGCCAGCAGCCTGCCAGTGATCTCATCCCGTCCAGGACCATGCTGAGATGAGGAGGTCCGTGTGTTCAGACCGTATGTTGACCTTTGGTTGATAAGCTGCGTTGCTGCTGAGGCGCAGGCCAGTGCTGTTTACAACCTGAGGTTATCTGGCTGCTCCTCCTGTTGGGCTGCAGGCTCACCAGCTGCTGTTTCCCTTCTTTACCTCATGTATGAGCCCCCGCAGTTCTGTCTGTCTCCAAGATAGAAAATCGTCTCTCACATCTGAAAGAGAAAAAAAAAGAGAAACAGAAACACCCACTTATAGTCATGAAGGCAGTATACTTTAAATGGTAGCAAGAAGGCCTGAGGAGCTGTTTTTGGCAATTTCTGCTCACAGTGAAGTCTTCACTGTGAAGATTCTGCCAAGTGTCTGCACCGGTGGATGGATTTGATTATTCCAGACTGCTAGAAAGCAGGAATTCTGGAAAAAAAAAGAAGAGGCTGAAAATATGTCAGTTTGTATCTTTATAGAACTTGTGTGCATATTCTCGCATCAAAGAGAATATAGCTCTCCTCGGTATAAAGGGACAGTCATTTCAACATTTTCAGTGAAGCCATTACGGCTGTGCACGGTGGAACAGCTGCACTCTCAAACCCCCCTCTGACTGTAATAATCAAAAGGAGAGGGTAATGCTAATGCTAATAAAGTCATGTGAGTGGATGATTGGTGCTAACTCTCTGAAGCAGACTCGACACTAAATCACCCCCCACCCTCCTTTACGTTCGTGTGCTTCTATAATTAAGAGCATATGTAGGAATGGCAGCTGCTTTAGTAAATACGACTGATCGCTCTGCTTAGCTGTCACATCGGAGATTGATCTGACCTCAGAAAGACATTAATGCTCTAAATTAATGGTCTGAGTGAATAATATGCAGGCTGAAAAAGCAAAGCATGCTGTGACGCTCATTTGCACCCTGAAAATTACCCCAGTGTCATTACTCATTCAGTTACAGTGCAGTCAGAAAGTATTAAGACAGGGTGTTTTGGGGTGTTCACTTTCATATTCACATTTATATTCATCCATTTTATACTTTATATACCATTTTTACCCATGGGGGCTATAAAAAGCCTACACCATTCATCTAAAGTGAATATACTGTAAACTCCCTCAAATTAAAGGTTTGGGTTCACCCAAATAACCCCAAACATACTTTTTCATGTACACATGATGATATCTATTTGTCCAGGTTAGACGCCCAGGCCTGTCTTTGGGACTACTTTCTATGAGGAAATTCTCTCACAGCGAGGACACTTGATTATTCAGAGTAACAAGGGCATGTTTTTACAATTTATTGTGGAGAAGGCAGATACATATGTATCTAAAAACCTGAAAAGATTAAACCTAAACTCCCTTTATGGATAAATACCACTGTCATAGGCAAGAAAGTTTGAGTTTTTCCTGTGTGTTAAACCTCAAAGTCATTGTTATATTTCATATTCAATCTGCAGAAGTTGTTGGTTCCCAACCCATGAGCCATGCAATTTCAGTCTATTTGTACATTAATCAGCCTGAACTTGGAGCAATATTTGTGTCCCATCTTTTCTCATCTCTGTTTGTCACACCCACAACAACAGGAGACTGAATTTAAACTACGAGAGGTTACGAAAGCACAAGGTTAATATGTTTTGACATCACCATTGTGCTCTTTATTTAGGCTACATATAGAAAATAGCTTCTATATAAAAACAGCAACTAGCTTGGTATTTGAATATAATAACTAGCTTGTTATTTGAAGGACAAAAACATTGAAAGTTTGAGTGAGAGCTTCAGAGTTTCTTTGCAGGAGGTGGCAGAGGTAAAATGAACCCCCCCTCAACCACACCCCCCACTCAGCATCCACTGCACTGTCAATATAAATGCAGCCGACAGTACAAAAATAAATACATTTGGGAAGTTGTGTGCCAAAAAGTAAAGCCAAAACTAAACTTATATCAGAATAGACTTACTATCCTGTCTCAGTTACATTACAAGCAGGCAGTAATACCCGTCATGAGGTTCCCTGTCACTGTACCCTCACAGCAGATGTCACAAATATTGATGTGACCTCAGTATTTAAACAAATAAAAGTCAGGAAGGAAAGTCTGAGTCCAGTGGGGATGTTTTACTGTATGTTTCATGCGGAAAGTGCAAACCAAGCATGATCAGCCTGGCTTTATATGGTGTAATGTATCTCATGTGTCAGGAGGTTTTATGAAACACCTATCATAAGAGCTGCATGGAAGTAACCTAGTATTAATCATCAATAGAAAAAACAACCAGTCTGTTATGTAAATAAAACAGACATTGGCCTTATTTAATAAATGTAGAAATATTCCCTTGTGAAAAATATTCTCTCTTCATATCTCATCTCTATTTGTGCACATAAGAATGTATTAAGGAGTTGACCTATCTGATTCTCTTTGATCTGCAGACTGTAACTTTAGCTACTGTGTCAGTCTGACCGAAATGTGGATTTGCAGGGCAACTCTGGAAAGCTCATCTGAGGGATGAATGTGCTGTTACTGTTTAGCAGAAGTGGAATCAAAGAGGTTCTCAGGCAGAGCAGAAATAGTGTCTTTTGGCCCCTGATCACCAAAACTCAGCAGTCCATCACTCTCCCCCTTTTTTGAATTGCATAAATCCCAGATCTCCCAGAAGAAGAGGAGAAAAATAAGTTGATGCATGCAAGAAAATAAGTTGCTGTGTCAAGCTGCGGTGAAAAATCCTAACTGTGTTCTCAGAGATGATATTTTAGTCTCTGTTTGAGGCTGAGGAGACAGAGGATGCAGGATCATCATTCACCCGGCCAGGTTTCATATGGTTAGGGTGATTTAGTGATGCTGAGAGGCTGGAAGCTGTATTGTTCCTCTGTGGAAGTCTGAAGAACACACACGCACACACACACAATAACAGGTTACTTAACTGTTAGAATGGACTGTGTGTGTGTGTGTGCAGGGAGGTAAAGGAAACAGAAAAAAGAGAGGAAGGTGGTCAATCAAGAGAAGAATTGAAGGGGGACAGGAGGGGTTGGGGGAGACAAAGGGACAAATTTCAACTCAGGACTGGCAGGAGGAAAAGGAGGAGAGACATAGAGGCTTTAAGACACTATTTAACAATTATTTATTTTCAGTATCTGGACTGAACAAGAGAATATCCGTCTTCCAGCGGTGCGTGAGAATTCTTGGTTTGGTCAGGAAGTGTTTTTGCACAGGAAGTGATTTGTTTTACGTATTAGAAAGAAAAAAAATCTGTGGACTATTTTGGTTGTAGTTTGTGGATAGTGCATCATTGTGGGCAGCAAATAAAACAAAATCAGCCAATTAAAGGGTGTTGTTTCCCACTTCATCCCTGGGAAAGACTTCACAGGCTCAGAATTGTCTTGAAGTTAGCCTGAACTCTGAAATGCAAATTACAGGTTGTGTGCATGAATAATGTAAAGACCGCATTGCTTCATGGGTAAGGATACAATATCTCATCATGGACACCATAATTTCCCTCAGGTGGTTATGGATGGGCCACTAGAATATCTTATGAGGGTACTCCAAAAATGCACTTTTACTTATGTGCTGGAGATTTTATTTTAGAAAAAAGTCTCAATCGATGTAGCAGAGGCTGACCTATCCTTACTCTCAGTTTCCTGCTAGTGTGGTTAATCCAAAAACATCTGTACACGTCCATGCACAGAGCGAAGACCTTTCAGTAGCTGCTACGTTCAGCCTCAGATGCTGGCAAATGACAGTTGTGGAATTTTACTTGAAGGATGTCTTTTGCAAACCAGTGATTTTAGAAACCTCCAGTTTGCTGGGTTTGCTGCACCGAGACAGCCTCACTAAGTGACACCATGAGGACTGTCATTTCCAGGACACTTTCTATTTTGGATTATATTCATGCATGCTAAATGAACCCAAGATCCATTTCTTTTGGCCTGACAGAGTGTCCATTATCTTTGGACATGAGAGGCTGTAAATATCGCTGTATGTGTGGCCCGATCAAATTTTGTTATTTAGCTGGATGCTGGATGTCCAATTTTGGAATTAAATGTGTCAAAGAGATTTGAAATGGTGTTTTCAAGACTACAGTGTGTCTGTGACAAGTTCCCACTGTCTTGTTTTCATGTGTAAAATAAATAAACACTAAATCGGGGGTTCTGAGGCAGGCCTTATTGATGGTCATACAGCCACTGCATTTGGGGCATTTGGGATGATGAAAAATATGGAGTGATACTAAGTTAAAGGAATATGACTTAAATAAATAAACAAATAAGAGTTTTGTTGATGCAGTGTTGCTGATAAATGAATCAGCAAATCAAATGTCAGTCATTTTCTCATAGACATTTCACATTTCTGGAACACACGTTGTCTAATTTTGCTCTAATCTCCACACATCGTTCTCCGTATCTTCGGTTGGACCTGTTTATGTGTGAGGCAATTTTTCGGCCCACCTCAGGGCCCCATTATAAACAAAGCTGTAGTCCTGCCTGGCGTCTTGGGGGGTGCCACTCGAGGGCGAGGCCAGCTGCACTGTGTGTACCAGGGTCTGTCTTTGGCTTATTGTCAGCTTCTCTCACTCCCTTAACTGTCTCTAACACTCTCTTGACAGTCCCCTGCAGCAACACACACGCAAACGCGCATTAACACATGGCTGCATATGCTCGGTGTGACCAGCCACCTGTGTACTGTGTAGACACAGACACACACGGTCATTACAACTACTGAGGGTCAGGTTGCAGAGTAACGTGCACCCAAAATCCAGGTGGAGTACTTTAATGTGCAACCATACACACTTGCATACACACACGCGCTCAGAGACATATCTGTGCAGTCTGCATTCCTTTGCATTTCACTTTCTCTAAAAAATGCATTTCAACACACCCTGACGACAAGCAAACCTCTCTGCTGTCTGGAGCACACAATTGCACGCGCAATCCAAAGGTCAAAGGTCTGTTATTCCAGTGCGAGAGCCAGCTGAGCGACCAGCAACGAGACAGTCTCCACAGAGTTGTGCATGTGTGCAAGTCTGCTAACTTAGCCTAAGCCTTTGCAACACAATGTGTATTTTTGTACATTGTACAAGAGCGCCTTTACCCTATTTATGTACAGCAGTGACAGTGTTTGTATCCAAATCCTCTGCTGCCAGTAACCCAGTCCATGGTTTATAATTCAGGCATTTGTGTGTCTATTCACACAAGACCCAGGGGCCACAGTGAGAGTATGAAAACGACATTAGACCGCACGGATCACCTTTCACCCGCGTCTTCACTCTCCTCAGTAGTGCCAGAGGGTCCACAGGCTCGACGACACCGAAACCCTATCATCACACCGTTGTTTTGGGGACAATAGCTTCTGGTTAAGTACGGAGCAAAAGGTGTACAATATTTCACATATCTGCCCCACGGTGCCTGTTCTACGGCTGAAAGACACGGTCACAAAATGGTCTGAAAGGTGTAGAACATCAGGAGCACTTGCCAACACTGTAAATCTTCCAAAAGATGAATGGAAGAAAGAGGTGCAAAATGAGCTCAAGTTAAACTTCCGATGGAATCAGTGTTATGGGGTTATTGATCATATGCTCAATGAGTAATCCTCCATTAGGGCTGGATGTCAAATTTCAATACATTTCCGATACTAAAATGCGTTTGTAGCACCAAGGTTAATAAACTACAAGTACTGTAAGTGCTGGCTCTATAGACGCCACCATTACTGTAATACCAGAGTCAAACTGAATACATTTTTACTGATGGTGAAAGCAGACTGTCACCCATCTGATACAAGGTCTCAAAATACTGGTGTGAAATTGATTATGACAGGCTTTGAATAAAAAATAATGTACTGGTTCAGTCTGACCCTCACAGTATGACATTGTACAAATGCTATCATGACCTGGAAACATGCAGAGTAGAATACCCCGCTCGCAGGCAGGCAACAGCACATTGTAGGCAACCGCAAGTGTCATTAACACAGACTTCAGAGAGCTGTGAATTTTACTTCCCATTTTTCCTTCCAAAGTTGAGGTTTTCTCAGTGCATGTGGTTTTGGTGAGTTACAGGTAAAAATATGTCTTGCCATCCATCAAAATTGGATTACATTTCATTAAAGATCTTTATTTCAATGGCAATTCAAGGTCTGCAAGTTGGCCTCTTTTTTTTGGAGAGACCAAAAGCAGTAAAAAGGTGGTTCTTTGCTTCAACCTGCAAATTGGATTTTTGAATGATACATACCACCTAAACATTTCAACCTTGAACATTTGAAACTCTTGTACTCATACTCTGCCAGTGTTGCAGGGTTGTAAAGAAAATATGTATTTAACATTTTGTTGTATTTCTTGTCTAATTAGCCTGAAAGCTTAATCTGAAAATCTGTCCATCACGATAAACTGCTGTTTGAATTCTGTAATTGTCGGAGTTGGATTAAACTTGTCTGTAATTACTTTGTTTTTAATTAAAAATCTATATTTAGGTTCTTTATTGAACTTTATGTAAGACTTTACTTTCACGAAGAACCCATTTGCCTCCATTGTGGTGTCAGTGTGACGCCCTCTAAAACTCTCTGTCTCCATGCCAAGAAGCAGCCATGGATAACAGCAACGGCGCTTCAAACGAAGCTTGTCAAAACAGTCTTTCCACTGTCCAATTTCATTGCCTTGATCCTCAGGAATACCTTTGCAGAGGCATAAGAATGCCTCCAAGACCTTTCCAGTCCTCCCTCCCATCGTCTTGCACCGCTTCAGCAAACACCCCAAAGTCCTGTTTGTTTGCTCTGAAAATAATCAGCCCCGGGCCAGTTTTTTGAGCCGCGTGGCATAATCTCTGCAGCGACGACGTCTCTCTGTCTGCTGTAGTTTTGAGAAGTGAGAAGAGGTTTTGGCATATGTTTTATATGTGTTTAATGCTAGCCAGTTTGTCAGAAGTTATGAAGGATCATGAACTGAATTTCTGAACAAAGATAGACATTGTAAAGGTGAACTAACACACACAAGCACACACAGGTGCGTACCTCATAGGCAACCTGTCCATCATGCTCATCTGCTTGCTTTCTTTTGCCTCAGCTCTTAGACTTTGTTATCTCTTGCTACGTGTCCATTTCTTCATCCAATTTCAAATCAATATCAATCAAAAACTGTCACTTCTTATCCGGTTTGCATTTTTTTTTTCTTTTTTCTTTTAACGCTAATAATTCAGTGCAGATCAGCTGGCAGGGCCACCTCACAGCTGTGAATTTGGCATAAAAACATCCAACCTTTCTGCCAGCTTTCAATTTCCTCCACATTTTCCCTGGGTTTGACTTAACCATTGTATCTCTTACTGCAGCCACTGACCTTGAGGACATTTAATTTAACCAAGGTTTGTTTCTGCGTGCTTGTCAGTCAGCCAGGTTTCTCTGCTTTCCCCGGTGTAGTCCTGTTCGTCTCAGCTCTGTAATGTTGCCAAGAAAAAAACTTTCTTGATTTATTACTCCACCATTGTTTTCCTGATCTTCAAAGCTTGCCTTTGAGATCTACACTACACAATACAGCATCATAACAAATGATGCTGCTTGTTTCACACAAACCACAAATAATGGCCTTATGACCCAAGCAGTGCTTTAGGTAGAGACAGAAAGGGATCATGAGTCTGTAAGTTATTAAAACCAATTCAGTTTTTACTCTTTAGGCCACAATGAAAGTTCAAAATGTCATAAACTTCTCTGTGAGGAAATTTCATGCCAAAACTGTACGCATCAGTGGCTCTGCGAGGTTCATGAAGGCGTCCATGGGTCGTCATAATCATTCTACCTGTGCACCATCCCCCCTCCTTGTGACTCCAGTGAAGGGGTCATCATGCACTGAAGCTGAGAAAACAACAGAAAGCTTAGGCCTGGTCAGGCACCCAGGTCAAGGACCTTAAGAGCCACAAGAGGCCCGCCACCCTCTGGGTCATTAATAATTAATGAAACCTGAGGCTGGGACAGGAGGCCATGACTAAACACAAAAAGAGAGAGAGCGGGGCAGGAGGGGGTATTGCGAGAGAGAGAAAAGGCCCTGAATCCAGCTCTGGCTACAGCCCTTGCTTTCACTGTATGCTCCAAAGGCTCCAGACACAACAATTTGTACAACCCAGTGACCATAGAGGGGAGCTGGAGTGACAGATTTTGGTTCAAAACTCAAGAGAGGTGACAGAAGAAGAGAAAGAGCAGGGTGGAGAAAGAGGGGGGAAAGTGGCGTTGCCCAGTTGGGGAGAGAAAAAGCAGTTCATGGAATGAAAAACAACATGAAAGTCTACTCGCTGTTTCCCATGAAATCCTGCCGTCCCCAAACTTCTATTCAACAAAGCGCGCACTTGCCCTGGAGGTACTCACGCTGAGACCTCCATTACGAGCACGGCCTGATGAAAGAGTAGCTAAGGAGGGCTTAGGAGGTTTGGCTCTTAACCCTTTCCCATCGGGCCAGATATGAAAGAAGATAGTATAACATGATATTATATAATGAGTAGTTTATAGAGAGTAAACTGTTTGTATAAAGTGATCCAGTCATGCTGGTGATTCCCAGGAAAGTATGGCTAACAGTCCATTAGCTTATATTAGTATTCGCAGTCTCATTTCACCTTTTTATTCTTATGCACGTTCACTACTTTGAAGTGGATGTTCTTCAATGTTAAACATGACCACACTGGTGTTGCTGACATTTTTTGGCTGCACTTTATGTCATATCGATATCATGCCTGCAACCGCAATAAGAAACATTCTTTCCACTATTATTGTCACTGCATAGTTTGTTATTCTTGGAGCACGCTGCAGAGATTTTATTTTTTTCTAACCAAGCCTTTTGGTTTCTTTGCAGACCTCATCAGACGACTGCGATGCCCATGAGGGAATCCATGAAGGTAAAGAGGGCAAGTACCACCTGCAGGTGACCCAGTTTGTCCAAAGGTTGGAGTACTGGCACAAAGAGTTGACGAACACCTTGGTTACGTCTATCACTGTGTTGCCGGTCCATGGCCGTGCAGTGGCATACCTGGGCACTGCAGACGGACGGCACATACAGGTAAAGAAGTCACATTGTTCTATCCTTAATATCTTTAAAAGACTGTCAATAACCTAATTTGCATGGAAAATACTAGCAGTTAGGCATAGATAGAGACCCTGAGGCTACAGTGGCCAGTGCGGTTTCCCTCCTTCATTGTTCATGTAAATGTGGCAGGATGTTTGTACGTGAGGAGTGAAAGCGTTCTACCGGAGACACAACGCACAGTCAGCTGCAGGTGCCTCTGCAAGAGGCAAGTTGTGGGGAACTATGACCAAACAACCAACCTTTCTGTTTGCACAATTTGCTTACCTTTGACCTTTGCTCACAGAGCCTCCAAAAAAGCCCACGTTTCAGCCTGACATCTGAGCAAACACAGCCCATGTTTTGTCGATCATTGTACAAACCAACAGTTGATTTCACCCTCCTGTTAGCTTGGGAGCTGTTTTCAACATCTCATACATGACCTGTCAGTGCGACTTGAAGGGGATTTTAATCATGGGATAACTTGAATCAAGGCAGGACAGTGACTAGAGAGTCAATTTTTGCATGATACCTGTTTGAGAATAGCCAGGAAACCAGACGTGGGAGTTTTTTGTTAGCAATCATCAGTTGAGTTAGAATCATGTGGAGCAATATTTAGATTTAATGTTTTGTATATTTTGTTTTTCAATGTGACTTACATCTACCATAAGATATATTTCTCTTGGTGACACTGGTTAGCACTAAACATTGGTACACACAATACAGGGACATACAAAATTGAAACATGACAAAGACAGTGGACTATTTCAAGCTACTTTGTAACATGGGCACAATAATAGAAAGCTGACACCCTTTAGTCCTCTTGTTTTCTTCCATTTCTCTTCCTTCTCCTATAAAGGTAATGTGTTTTTATATCAAGATGTACATCCTTAAACAATGGCATTGATTGCAAAATGTTTTTGAATTGTAGCGCTGACATTAATATATGCTTTAAGAGATGTTTCAAGTTTTGCATACCTGCCTTTTAGCAGTCATCTGGCTTTCTGTATTAGGTTAAAATCTACAGCAATTATTAGAGATCTGAAAAACATTATCTTTTTCAACCAAAAGTAGCCCAGTTTTACAAGTAAAGCACAAATCAGTGTTCAGTCAGAATACGTTTGTATGACTTTCCAGACTAAGTCCTGGCACGTGAAATAATTTTCTAACTTTGTGCCAGTGCACCTGTAGTTTAAATGTGGATTGGCCCTGTTGGAGGTCCATTAGTTGCATTATTCTGAGTCATACTAGTGTTGATCATCAGGGTAAAACATAACATTTTGGCATTCGACCTAATTAACTCAGTATGACTATCCTGTGTAGCTGTATATTAGACAGTGACTCACTGTAGTCACTTTCCCTCCCATTGGTTTTTAAAAGTTATTTGGTCCATCCACTCTATCAGTACAACTGCATGCATGCAACAGCTGCAGAGTAAAGCGCAGCAAGTGATGTTGTGTTGGTGCATCAGTCCAGTGCTGGACCAAAAAACCACGACGAGTGGAATGGAGCACATAAAGTAAACGCTGAATTACCTCACGTGTTTTTGAAACACAAGAATGAAAAGACACGCATGGAAAAAAAAAAACATAGGCAAGAGAGACGTGGAAAAAAAGGGTCGACAGCTGCACGGAAAGGGAGGGAGGGAGGGATGGAGAGGGGGCAGAGACAGTGGTAGAGGGGTGCGAGAGGGCTTACAAGCCGAACGGCACGTTAATGGTGAACGGCGGGCTTCGCTGACACGTTCCCTCGCACGGCATTTTCTACTCGCTGAGCATCCCGTGCAGCTGTTGCTGTGTGTTTTCTATACCACCAAACCCCCTCCACTCCCAGGCCCTCCTTCAATTTTTTTTGGTTTTGTTTTTTTGTGGTTGGCTCAATTGGCTGAAGTTCATTGTTTTAGCTGAAGGGTTTTAGAAGGTCTGAAGAGGAGAGCAGCTGTCCGACACTGTACTTTCTTCCCATCATTGAGACTGAAATGGAGGGGAGAGAAAGATATCTGATAGAATGAGCAGCCGATAACCAACTTAATACAGCAGGAAAGGTGTTGAAAAAATCTGCTTTCCAAGATACCAAGAAGAAATTTACTGCGCGAAGAGAGAGAGAGAGAAATAAATTGCTTGGAAAAAGTTGTGGAGAGCCCAGAGAAGAAAACATGAAGAAAAGAGACAGAACATTTTCAGTGACGTCCTCCTCATTCATGCTCATTTATATTTTCAAACTGCCCAAGCCAACTACAGCTTTATTATCATTTCTAACAGTAATAATCATATTGTACTCACCAAGATACAGTAAGCCCTTCACTGCATGTCGTACCCAGTCTTTCTCTCCCCCCTTTCCTGTCTCTCTTCAGCTGTCGCTGTCCAATAAAGCCATAAAAAAGCTCAAACATTTCTCCAAAAAAAAGAGTGGGTTAAAATACTCAACAACTCATTGCAACAGAAAACTTTCACCCACACATCAAGTCCAAGTCTTATGACTCAAATCTGCACCCCCAGTGCTTGCTGAAGATGTGGGCACACAGTCTACCTGTGAAATGAAGGATTAGTACCCACAAGTCAAATGGGCTCATTGGTTTTACCTCCAACTAAAGTAGTTGAGATAGTCTGGCAAAACTTGTTTACAGCCAGTCAGACTGTGTGTGTTCTTGTGCTGTACTTCCATGTAAAGATGTCGGCTAGTTCCCAAAACATAGCAATTACCTGACCACAGCTGTAATAAACACAAGCATTAAGCACCTTGCTTAAAGGTATCTGGGTGTGCCATTCACTTTCCCAGTTCCCTGATTTACGAGCCGTACACTTGAACTGATGACCCTCCGGCCACCTGCCCTTTCCTCAATCCTAGCTACAGAAAGCCTCTGTGAGAGGGATGGACGTTGTTCTTTTGGCAGCACATTTCATTGTTAGAACGATAGAAAGAACTTGTCAACTTTTCATGTATTTCAGTTTCCTGGTTGCTCCCAGTGGAATAGACCAGAGGGAACATGAGGTTGAGGCAGTGAAAGAAAAAGAACGTTGGTACCCCCCAATGGACTCCATTCTGGCTCAGGAAGTGTTTCCCTGAGCTTCACTTAGGCCACTGTGGGAATAACACAGTGGCCGTGTTTATAGGCCAAACTTCCCCCCGCCTGCTTAATACAATAAGCTGTAATTTACACCGCTATTACCTCCAGAGAGATGCCTGTTGTATGGCCTCGTCCCCAGCGGAAAGTCACCCATTATACTCGCTGTTACAAAGCTAACGTTGATCATGCGGCTCAAACAGTGGGAGGAATGACGCTGGAAAACAAGGCATTTGTAAGGGTGAGGCGAGGGTGAGGGGTGTGTCAAACAACAAAATCACATTTCAGATTTACAATGCAGAGAGTTCAAGTATTCACTGGAGACTCTATTTTAAGTGCATTGCACTGTGTTTTGTTTAGTAATAAAATACACTCACATGCCATACCCCAGATCCTTGCAGTGTCTCCTTAGTGTGTTACAGGCAGCTAGGTGTGTGTGTGTGTGTGTGTGTGTGTGTGTGTGCGCGCACGCGTGAGTGTGTGTGTGTGTGTGTGTGTGTGTGCGCGCGCGCATTTGCAATAAAAATGTTGCTTTGTTTTTGGAGGATACGTCACATTGCAACTCCATCTTGACAAGGCAGAAAGATTGTGCGTCACATTGCAACTCCATCTTGACAAGGCAGAAAGATTGTGTGTTTCCATGGATTGTATCTATTTGCGTATGTGGGTGTGTGTGTATTTGATAGGGGGAATGGTATAATTTAGAGGGCTTCATGTAACTGGAGCAACCACACACCCCATTAGAGACCCTGTTCTGTTCTGTTTGCTCCCAGGCCTGTAATTGCAGCGTAACCGCAAATGATAAATGCTGTTCCAGGTGTGTTGACTGCGTGTGTGTGTGATAGATAGAGAACAAGTGGGAACAGTGCAAACAGTGTGTGTTCGTCAGTCTGTGTGTGTGTGTGTGTGTGTGTGTGTATGGGTATGGGTATGGGTGTTTATGTTTGAGTATATGGGTTTATGACGTATGACGTGTGTTATTGAAAGTGTTGTGCTGCATGTGTGAGATTGTAGAGACAAACAGTGAGTGTGGGTTGCATGTGTGCAGTGTGTGTGTGTGTGTGTTGCATGTGTACTGTGTGTGTGTGTGTGTGTGTGTGTGTGTGTGTGTGTGTATAAAACACCTCTCGACATGTCAGAGTACACCATGTCTCCATTGCTGGCTGAATCTTTTTGTCCTGTGCCCCAAAGTTGTTTCTCTCTCAAACCCCTCAACTGTGTTGGAAGTTTAGCTTGTAAGTCTCTCGTAAAAGTTAGCTCTTAACCTAAGATATTTAGTGCTCATTAGGACACAGACAGTGATGTCTTTCAGATAAAATGCAGTTAAATCAAGACATCAAGATTACGTGACTGCAGGCAGAGTACATGGTTATAAAGGCTGAACCTGACTATTTGCCAAAACAGTTTTATGGCTGTCAAAAGTTTTTAATCGCAGCCAATATAACATAAACCATCAATGGTGTAGTTGCAATGAAAGGTTTTTATTCAGATATCCTTTTTTGATGTGCGTTAGAGGAAGAACCACATCAAATTTGACGTCTCTAGGTTAAGTTAGCTCAATGAATAATGTGTTTTCGTACCATAGCTTAGTGCAAAGACTGCCTGCAGAGAGAACAGCTAGCCTCCGCCAAAAGACATCACAATCACCAACTTTATGAGCTCAACACCACGAGGACTTTACATGTGCTGTGTACTCCAGCTTTTGTTGGTCAAGAGATGAGTGAGCTAACTTGTCACCGCACCACAATGTCTATTTTTACATATATTAAATACATATGGAGACAGCTCTGGATGTGTTTGAAGTGGCTTATGTAGGCAAATTAGTTCCTGCATCCAG